>NC_084463.1:87604262-87916110 GCF_027409185.1 Cynocephalus volans
GACTCTTGAAACAGATCTCCTTGCCTCTAGCCTTGTATGTCCTGAGAAATCCTACATTTTTTTTTATGATATTAAGACGATTAATATCTTTGTTCAAAATGCTCAAAAATTTTGGTAAATTTTCATCGCTTTTTTAATTTTATAGACTCTCCTTGATTGGCCTAAAGTACTATGAATGACTGGCAAATACGTACAGATGTGTAACTACCACAACAATTAAAATATTGATCATCTTCTCACCCCAGAAAGTCCTTTCATGTCAGTTCCTATCTCCCACCCCAGGCCCTGGATACCATTGATCTGTTTTTTGACTTAAATTTAGTCCTTTTCAGGATGTTGTATAAATGGAATTACAGAATTTTTTACTTATCATGTGGCCTTTAAGATCCATTCTTTTTGTACATGTATTAGTAGTTCATTTTGTCTTATTGCTGAGTAGTGTGGTGTTCTCACTTTTTTATCCCTTCACTTAATATGTAATTAAGGTAACGATCTTGAAATAAGATTACCCTGGATTAGGTTGGCCCTAAATCCAACAATGGGTCCTTCTACAAGATAGAAAAGAAGACATACAAAAACACAAAGGAAAGAAGGTTATGTAAAGATGAATGCAGAGATTGGAGTGATGTGTCTACAAGTTAAGGAATGCTAGGAATTTTCAATAGCCACCAGACACAAGGACAAAGGGATAGAGTAGATTCGTACTCAGAGTCTCCAGGAGGGACCAATACTTTGGCATCCATAATTTCTGAAATCTACAATATGAAAGAATAAATTTCTGTTAAGTCATCAAGTTTGGGATATTTGTTATGTCAACTCTAGAACACTAATGTAACCACTATAACATTAATGCACAGGTCTTTGTGTAGACATACATTATCATTTATCTTGGCTGAATACTTAGGAGTGGAATTGTTGGGTAGTATGGCAATTCAGTGATTAAATTTTTAAGAAACTTCCATACTTTTTCTCAAAGTGACTGTACTATTTTTCACTTTAACTAGCAACATATGACAGTTCAAACTACCCTGCATATTCAACATCAATTGTGTTTGTATTTTAGTTTGTTTTAGCCATTCTAGTTGATGTGAAGTTGTTTTATTTTCTGTGTATCTAATGACTAATAAAGAGAATCTTTGAATGACTATCTTTAAATAGTGTCTGTTGAAATATTTTGTCCAATTTTTATTGGGTTGTTTGCATTTCTATTGAATTGTAAGTGTTCTATCTGCTCTGGATATAGAACAATTTGTTTTGCAAATATATTCTCCTTTTTTATGGCTTGTCTTTTCATGTTTTTAAGTATATTTCAAAGAGAAGAATTTTTATTTTTGATGAAGTACAATTAATCATTTTTAATTGCATGTGCTTTTTGTATCTAGACCAACCTAATCCACTGGAATTTTTTCCTATATTTTCTTCCACAGGTTTTACAAACTTATCTCTTAAGATTAGACGTATGATCAAATTTGAGTTACTTTATGTATATGTTGTTCGGTAGGGGCTAAAAAAGGTCCCCTTTTTATGACATGTGGATGTTTAATTGTCACAGCAGCATTTGACAAAAAGATAATCCTTTCTCCATTAAATTATTTTAAACTGTTGTGGAAAATCAATTATCCACATATGTATGGAGGAGGGGATCTAAATTTCTGGAACCTGTATTGTATTTCATTAATGTGCAAATCAATCTGTATGCACACAAATATAATACTGTAATGTTTATTGTAGTTTCAAATTAAGTCTTGAAATCAGGTTATGTCAGTCTCCAACTCTGTTATTTTTAAAAATTTTTTTGGCTATTGGATCTTTTTTTTTCTATTTAAAATTTAGAATCAGTTTGTCAATTTCTGAGAGTGTGTTGTGATTTTGACTAAGATAGCATCATATCTGTAGATCAATTGGAGAATTATTTATATCTTAACAATGTTGTGAATACTTAGTTCCAATTAGTGAATATAGTATATTAGTTCCAATTAGTGAATATAATATATTTCTCCCTTTGTTTTAGTCTTTTACAAATTTATTTCACATTATTTTTCTTGATTTATTAGTTTAGAACCTTATAAATGTTGCACATGTGTTACTGATTTTATCTTTACTTTTTTGCCATCAGAATGATATTTTAGATTTAATTTTTTAGTTGTTTATAGTTAGCACGTGGAAAAATAATAGAGTGTTAGGTCTTGTTTTTTTTTATGTATTGACTCTGTATCCTGAAACACTGCTGAATTCACTTTTTACTTATAAAAGCTTTTGATAGATTCCTTGGGATTTTTTCTATGTAGGGAAACGTCATCGGCTGAAAAAGACATTTTTATTTCTCCTTTTCTAATCTATATATCTTTAATTTCTTTTCTTGATATATGAAACTGGGTACCTCAAGTAAAATGCTGAGTAGAAACAATGAGAGTATATATTCTCATCTTGTTCTCTGTTTTAGGGGGAAAGTATTTGGTTTGTTTCCATTAAGTATGATATTGGGTATTGATTTTTGTTAGATGCCCTTCATCAGATTTTTAAAAAATCTATTATTTTTAGTTTATTGAGTTTTTATCATGGACGAATATTCAATTCTGTCAAATGCTTTTTGTGCATCTATTGAGATTCTCATGTTTTTTCTTTTTTTTTTTAGGTGTTGATATGGTTAATTACCTAGATTGAGTTTTACATGTTAAACTAGTTTGTATTTTCTGGATAAATTTCATTTGCCAATGATGTATTACCCTTTTTTGTATTGCTAGATTCAATTTGTACATATATCCTTAAAAGTCATTGCATCTATATCCATGAGGTACATTAGTATATATTAGTATACATTAGTATATATTTTTCTTGTAATGGTTTTGATATCAAGGAAATTTTAGCCTCATAAAATCAGATAAGCAGTGTTCTATCCTCTTCAAATTCTTAGAAGAGTTTGTTTGGAATTGGTACCAAAAGTTTGGTGTAATTTACTAGTGAGGTTATTTGGGCCTGAAATATTCTTTGTGGTAAGATTTTCACTTACAAACTGAAGTTCTTTAAATTATATAGAGCTATTTAGAATTTATTATTTTTGCATGAGCTTTGATAATTTGTGTGATTCAAGCAATCTGTCCATTTTATCTAGCTATCATCTTTTCAACATAAAGTATGTTTGCTTTCATTTTTTTTTTTTTTTACAGTAACTACTTATTATTGTTAATGTCTGTAGGATGTGTAATAATATGGTCCCTCCTTTGGTCCAGATATTCCTGTTTTTTTTTTTTTTTCCCTTCTCTCTTTTTTTTTAACCAGTTTAACCAGAGGTTTATCTATTTTTATTAATATCTTCAAAGAAGCAGTTTTGTTCTCATTTATTTTCTCTACTGCTTTTTAATTTGCTATTTATTGAATTTTTCTCCTGGTTATTTTTTTTAACCTGCTTACTAGCCCATAGTTTACTTAGAAGTCTATTATTTATTTTTCAAATATTTATAGATTTTTTTGATATTTTTCTATTATTGTCTTCTGATTTAATTCCATTTTGGTCAGAAAATGTACTTTGTATGATTTTGATCATTTTAAATTGGTTGAGATTTATTTATTTATAGCCCAGAATATCTTGGTGAATGTTTCATGGACACTTGAAAGGAATGTTTATTCTGCTGTTGTTGACTTAAATGTTCTATAAATGTCCATTAAGTCCAAATGTCCATTAAATTGTGGATAATACCATTCAGGTCTTTTATGTATTTTCTGATTTTCTGCCTATTCACTCTATCAATTTTTGAAAGAAGAAAGTTGAAATCTCCAACTGGAATTGTGGATTTATCTGTCTGCTTTCAATTCTATCAGTTTCGACTCATGTATTTTGAAGCTTTGTCTTTAGAGGCACAATTAGAATTGTTATATCTTAAAAACATAGATCCTTATCATTCTGTAATGTTCCTCTTTGCCTTTGGTAATATTCCTTGTTCTAGCTTCTGATATTAACATGCTACTTCAGGTTTGATTTGATTAGTATTTACATAATTTATTTTTTATGTCTCCTCTGTCATTAGATGTCAAGTAGGTTTCTTAGAGAGAGCATATATAATTGAATTTTCCTTTTATCGTATCTGACAATAACTGCCTTTTAATTTGAGCATTTAGAACATTTACATATAATAAAATTATTGATATATTTGAATTTAAATATATCATGTTGCTTGGTTTTTTATTTGTCTCATACTTTTTCTTTTTTTTACTCTTACTTTTTCCTTTTTGAGTGATAGGATATTTTTATGATTCCATTTTCTCTCTGCTGTTAGTTTATTATTTTTATCTCTTTGCTTTAAACTCTCAGTAGTTTCTCTCACATTTACAATATACATCTTTAACTTAACATAGTCTCCCTTCAAATAATATTTTGCCACTTCCTATTTAGTTTTTAGAACTTTACAGCAGAATATTGCACTTTAATTACTCCCATCTTTCTTGCCATTGCAATCATATATTTTGTTTTATTTCTGCATATGTTAAACTTTCCATAATGCATTCTTGCTCTATTTGCTTTAGATAGTCGATTTCTTTTATAACAATTAAAAAGAAGAATAAGCATATCTTTCATATTTTTCATCATTTTTACCATATCTAGCATCTTTAATTCTTTGTGTAAGTCTAAATTTCTACCTGATACTATATTCCTTTGCTGGAAGAACTTCTTTTTAACATCTCTTTTAGCACTTATCTCCCAGCAGTGAAATCACTCTGCTTTTGTTTGTCTAAAAACATTTTTATTTTGCTTTTATCTTTGAATGATATTTTTACTTGGTATAAAATTCTAAGATGACAGTTACTTTTCTTTTCTTTCGGTACTCTACAGATATTTCTCCATTGTCTTTTTGTATGAATAATTTCTAAAGTTGACCCTAATTCTTATCTTTGTTTCATTTTGTGTGTTTCATAATTTCCTCTGGCTAACTTTTATATTTTCTTTTTATCTGTGTTTATCAGAAGTTTCAATGCAATGGGCCTAGGTATATTTATTTCATGGATTTTTAATATTTAAAATTTGTTCATGGGGCTCTCAGAAGTTCTTGGAACTTTGGCTTGTTTTTTATTAATTTTAATTTAATTAATTAGTTTTGGAAATTCTTAGCCATCAAATTTTACATATTTATTTTTTCTGCTACATTTCTTTCTTTTCTCCTTCTGACATGTCAATTAGATGTACATAGACCAGTGGTAGTGTCTCACAGAGTTGTGACACTTTATTCTTTTTTTGCTTGTTCGGAAATTTTATTTTTTACTTTAAACGTTTTATTTATTTGTTTGTTTATTTGTTTATTTATTTATTTATTTGTTTGTTTGTTTGTTTGTTTTTGCTGTTTCAGATCAGATTATAACTACAGTTGACCCTTGAAACAAGGCTGGGGTTAGAAAAGCCGATGCCCTTCATGAATTCAAAAATTAATGTATAACTTTTGACTCTCCCAAAGCCTAACTACTAATAGCCTGTTGAAAGCCTTATCAATAACATAAACAGTATGTATTATGTGTTGTATTCTTGCAATAAAATAAGCTAGAGAGAAGAAAATATTATTAGGAAAATCACAAGGAAGAAAAAATTGTGAGATTACTTTCTACTTCAAAACCCAATTTACTGCAGACGAATTGTTCAAGCAGAGACGTTTAGTGCCACACAGCAGCGTTTTAAACAGATACATGAAACATTTCAGCTCATCCCAATAGCAACAGGTGGTGGCCACAAAATTATTACAGTAGCACAGTATGTACTACAATTAATTTTATACAGTTATAATTTAATACTGTATCTTTATATTCGTTTACATTTCTCTAGACTGGGAATGGTGCCTTGTATGGTCTGTAAGCATTTGTGTGAATAACTTTTCATAAATTTTAACTTTTTATAATAGATTTGTGTATATTTAATGATAAATGATAAAAAATAGATTAGTATCTAAATATATTTTGTGCATTCATGGCATATCTAACATTTTCTTAATTTTTTACAGTATTCTAGGCTATGCAGTTCATCTGTGATTTTTTTCAAGTTGTCACAAATCTTCAAAACATTTTCCAATATATTTATTGAAAAAAATCCACATGTAGTTCAAAGCTGTATTGTTCAAGAGTCAACTGTATTGATCCATCTTCGAGTGTGCTGATTGTTTCCTCAGCCGCATCCAGTCTGCTGATGAACACAGTGAAGGACTTCCTCACTTCAGATATTGTGTTTATTATTTCTAGCAATTCCACTTGAGTCTCTTTTATAAGTTTCATTTTTTTTTTCTAAAATTGCCCCATAGATTCATATTAATCACATTAAAAGTCTCTGTCTGGTAGTTACAACTTATAAATCATTTCTGATTCTGGTAATGTAGATTGTTTATCTCTTGAAAATGGAATTTTTTTTGTTTATACATTTATTACATGCACATCGTGAATGTGTTTATATATGCTTGCATAAAGAGGAGAGTTAAAGAATGAAATTTTTAATAGTGGTAATTTTATAGCATACAATTTTAACTAATTTTAGAGATAGGAAAACCAATTTAAAATACCATTCCAGTAATCTAATTGAAATATGCTGACTTGGGACTTGATGGTAGGAACAGAGGTGGTAGGAAGTAGTTTACTTATAGACATAGACATATTGAAGGTAGAGCTAACAGAATCGTTTGATGGACTAATTATGTAGGATGTGAGAAAGAGAAGAGATAGCAATTTCTCTGATATGATTTATAAACTTATTAATTTCACCTTAAAAATGGAAATACATGTCATTGACTTGAGATGGGGAAATGTTATGTCTTTATGTTTTAAATCCAGTGGTCAATTCTCAGTCCTCATCTTTCCTGATCCATCATAACATTTGACACAGTTGATTGGGTACTTCTCCTAGAATAGCTTTCTACTTTTCTATTACAGACACCAGACTCTCCAAGTTTTCCTCCCACACCACATGGGCTGCTGCTTCTCATTATTTTCTTTATTTCTCCTTTCGTAATTTAGAGTAGCTCAGAGCTCAGTGCTTCATCTTCGTGCCTTTTCTGTTTCTACTCTACCTTATTGATTTTATTCCATCTCTACAATAGCAACCCAATATGACCAAAACCCAGGACAACCCTAATGTCTTCCACACATAACATTCCCCATCTCAAGTCAATGACAACTATGTATTTCCATTTTTAAGGTGGAATTTTTTTCCTTGTGTTCATGTGTGCTCTAAAATTTCTTTTTTGAATATTGGACATTGTGTTTATAAGAAAAGTAGACTTGTAGGTAAATTGTAGTTATGCCTTACCATTTGCATATCTCTTCAGTGAGACTGTAATATCAGAGGTTAGATGATTCTAGCCTGGAACTGAGCTGGTTTGGGTTTTGTTGCTACCATTAGTCTCAGTGCACCAAAGTCATTATATCCTCTAGTTGTGTATTTAGTGTAGGGCCTGGAGTATCAAAGGCTTTTTTTTTCTATTGTGTCTGATCCATCCTCAGGTTTCATCAGTCTCTGCATTTGTGCATCACAAAGGAGCTTTTCCTGAATGCTCTTGTCCCTCTCAGCAGTAGACTTTCATTGTATGTTATTTGGTGCTTGGTTTGTGAAGAGATTGAGGGGAGGTTCTCAAATTTTCTTGCCCAGTCTTGGTTTTAGGTAATCCTCAGGAGGCTCTGGGTGGGTGGAATCTTCATCAGTATCCCTGCCTTCTTAACATGGCAGTCAAGCACTAAATTTAATTTGTGGTGTGTCTTAGGGTTTCCTGCTTCTCCTGCAGTGGGAGTGAAGCTCTGTTTTTTATTGGTGCAGGATCCTAAGTCCCAGAGAATTTCCTCCTCCTTTCTCAAGATTAGATTGCTTTTGCTTCTGCCACTCCTGCAGAAATAGCAGATCTTGCTGAGCCTTGCACATGTGAGGGTTTTCCACTACTCTACCACAGGCAGATGAATTTTGTTTCTATTACTCTCCCAGGAGTAGTATATGTCTGCCTCAGCCTCTGTGTGTGTCTTTGTGTGTGTGTGTGCCCTCCCTCAGAATATTAAAGCTTGTGGCTTCTGTGAGAAGCACCCTGGAAGGCAGGCATAGTTTTGTGCATATCCCCCAGTGGCAGCGATGGGACTTGCATTCTCGCCCCACCTGGCAGGTCTGTCTCCACTTTCCTGCCCTGCTTCTAATCTTTCTTTTAAGCGTCTAGTCAAGGCCTATGAAAAAGAGTTTTTGAGTGTGTATTTGTAAATTTATTTTGAGTCTCGAGCTCCAAGTTAGAGTCATGCATCACTTAAGGATGGTGATAAGTTCCGAGAAACGCGTTGTTAGGCAATTTTATTGTTGTACAGACATCTCAGAGTACATTTACACAGACCTGGATGGTATAGCCTACCACATACATAAGCTGTGTGGTATAGCCTATTGCTTCTATGTAAGGAATTTGTTGGTGCTACGACATTAGGATAGCTACATCACTAGGTGATAGAAATTTTCCGTCTCCATTATAATCTATGGGATCGTCATTGTATACGTGGTCCGTAGTTGACTGAAATGTTGTTATGCTGTGCCTGACTATATTTATAACTTTCACACTAGCCCATACTTAGCCTTTAAAAAATTCATGAAAATTTTAGGTAAATGTTTTCTTATCAGGTTTTATGACAACCATTTCTTCCTCCCATGTTCTATAAACAGTGGCATAGGTCATGTTTCCTCTGTCTAATTAAAGAAGCTTATCACTCTTGGAAATTTAGTCTAGTTCTTACTGCCTTACAACCTCACCCATCTGTTGAGCTCAAGAAAAGTTATACTTTTGTAGATTGCTGGGTTTTTTTTTTCTTGTTGCGAGGGTGGGAACAACATTTTCTTTCAGCTTTCTCCATCCTCAGTGAAAATGAAATTTTTGTCCACTGCACTCATCTCAACATTCTGATGTCTGATAACCAAAGAGAACTAGCATGTCCCTCTTAAGGTAAATGTTCAGGGTATTTTCTTTCCTTTGCCCATGCGTGAAATTAAAACAGAAAAACATTGCTGGTCATGTGGATAGCATCAATGTTTTTAAATTCTAGGAAAATTCTGAAAATGGATTAGACTCATACTGCCTCCTGGTGCCATACTCAGGACAGCTCTATGTGAGCTGAGCAAATTGCCTTAATATATTTATTTTCATCAAATGAGAATGGGTTGATGCCAGAGTTGAAGATCTTTTGGCCTCAGCTGGTTGAAAAACTTCCTTGATTTTACAATTTCCCTTGCGTAGATAGTAATACTTTGTTTAGAACAGCCTGATTGAAAATGTTGACCTGGCTGGCCAGTTAGCTCACTTGGGACAGCATGGTGCTGAGAACACCAAGGTCAAGGGTTCAGATCCCCTGCACAGGCCAGCTACCAAAGGAAAAAAAAAAGAAAGAAAGGTTGATGTCATTTTAGGGCAAGTATAAAACTTGTAATAATAAAAAATGTTTATTTGGGTCCGTTTATTTTTATAATAGCTTTGTAAAAATTATTGATTTTTAAAATAAAAAGGTATCAGTAGTATTTGGTTTTGATCAAATATTAGTTGAATAAAAAGAAAAAACTTACGGCAAAAATGTAATGACTTTTTACAGCGTCTGGAAATTCCAAATTCTCTGTTTCAGTTCTCAGCTTGTATTCTAGCCTGGAAATTTTTTGTGTTTTAAAGAGTTTCCTTAAGGTTGTATGAATTGTTGGTTATTTATTGCCTTATTTCCTTAGCCTAAGATTAGGTAATACCTCCATATTTGAAAGAAACAAAAGAATTTTAAAAAATAGTTACAGAAAACTCAGAGTATAGCTGATGTATTACCCAAAGTAAATATAACTCAATTAGTAACAAGAGATTTTATAGGAATCCACACATGATTTAAAACATGTATACAATGAGTAAGGGTCCACCTGACTAGTCCTAATATCACCATATTTTCCAACTTCAGTCCTTGATCACATCCTTTAACCTCAAGTCTAAATACTGAGTTGGCCCTTTTACAGAGCATTTTGTAGGATTTGAGTCTATGGAAACTGGGTTAATCTAAACTTTTTTTTTTTTTTTTTTTTTTGAATAGACAGTGGGAAGAGTATTGCCATTTGAAGTTAGACCAAAATCTTACCTCTGATACTTGACTTTTCTGTATTGTAGAATTCACAATGGGGGAAAATAACATCTTGGATGCTTGGATGAAATAATGTACGAAAATCACCAAGTTTAATTTTGTTCCGTTTTAAGACTCAATGTTTTTATTTTCTCTTATATGTTTTTTTATAAAGGAGTCTTGATGGTTTATTAGAATGAATGTAGCTCTAGAGTTGGAAAGAGGCTTGAATCCCAGCCCCGACACTTAGAGGTGCTATGTGATATTAGGAAACTAATCAACTTTTCTGGGCATGTGCTTTTTTCACTTGCTAACAGTAGGCAATAATATCCACCTTAGAGTATTGTGAAGATTAAATGACATAAACTCTTTTGGTAGTGCTGCAATCTAGAAAGAATTCAATGAATGTTAACCAATATCCTGCTGTTACTTATTTCTTTTAATTCTTCTTTTTCCCATTTCTTATTTTTTTTTATACAACTCAGTTCCTGTCAATTTGGACTTTCCCTCATATTCTCCAGTGGTTGCTGTGCATCAGCCATCCCAACTGTAACTCCATGTGAAACTATTAATGATAATAACTGATATCATTTATTGAGTGCTTACTAGATACCAAGAAATAGTCTAAGCACTTTAACTACATTATTTCATTTATACCAGCCAGCTGGCAAAAATAAATAAATAAATAGATAGATAGATAGATAGATAGATAGATAGATAGATAGATTAAATAAATAAATAAATAAACAAATAAATAAATAAATAAATAAATGTGCTCTTCTTTAAAGTGAAAATCAATTTATAATAAAAGAAATATGAGCAGTGATTATCTCTGGAGTGGGACAAGCAGGGATTGGCCGGGAAAGCATTCCAAGGAAATGTCTGAGGTAATGAAAATGTGCTATACCTTACCAGGGGCTTGTAAGCATTTGAAAAACTCATTAAGCTGCACACATAAAATCTGGATATTTCACTTTTGGTAGATTATACCTCAGTGAGAACTTGAAAAGGAAAAAAAAACCCTAATCTTAAAAATATCCTATAAAGTGGAAATTTTTTATGTCTACTTTCCAGATGAGAATACTATGGACCTGAATGTTCAAGTAATCTATTTAAGTTCACACTTACTGATGGCTGTGCCAGAGTCAATTTCAGAAATATTTTAGTGCATGGCCCATGAACTTAACCTTCAAACTCCACTACCTCTAGTGAGATTGGTGCATTCTGATCCATGTTTTAAAATTCATACTGTGTTACTTTATCCTTAGTAACTATATCATACAGATTGAGGAAAAGCAATATGTTCTGAACTATCCGGACTTTATTTTATTCAGGATAGAGGGTTTCATATTTTGGACAACAGAGGCTGGGCTGGTAAAAGGGGAAACTAGATGGGGAGATATTGGTCAAAGGACACATAATTATGGTTAGATAGGAGGAATAAATTCAAGAGCTCTATTGTGCAGCAAGGAGGCTATAGTTAATGATAGTATATTGCAAGAGGACACTTCTAAAGTTCATGTAAAGATTTGTGTTATCTTTTAATTCTATTCTTCCTTGAATTTTCTGAAATGCCTTCATATTCTTGAAAAATGCAGAGTGGATGTTAAGTGCTCTCCCCCCAAAAATTATAACTGTTGAGGTAACGCATTTGTTAACTAGCTAGATTTAACCATTCGACAATGTATATATATTCAAAACATCATGTACATGATAAAAACGTACAATGTTATCTTCCAATTAAAAAAATTCTATCTATCCCAAAATGTTTAGCTAGGATGATGAGACCCCAGATACGTTCCATCCTTGGAATCAGTATACATTTCCAAGAACTTTGGAAGTGTTTGAAGGTAACATTTTAGCTACAATAACCTCAGGCAACATATTCAAACACTAGCTCAATAAATTCTCTGGTAGCAAAACTACATCCAATGTCTACTGTGCAGTGAACCAGCAAGGAGCCAAGAGTACCTCTAAGACAAGGTTTTAGCAACTGGGTACACCTGTCATCTAACCCTCTGTTACAAAGCACATATTTAAATTTCCAAATCAAACATGTCAGCAAAGGTCCCTTGCTATTTTGGTGATTACAAAATAAAGCAGTCTGCAGTGCCTTTGCAGGGCTGGGGTTACTTCACAGTTATTTTTTCCTTAAATGAGGGGTCAGCTTCTAAATTTACAATAATCTTGCCTGATGTGTCCAAATTAAAGGGACATTTCCTCTGTATCATGATGAACACAAAATGAGAAATGCCTTATTGTGCTATAAACTATGAGTTCACCCTCTGAAAACCAATATTAATGTGAATTACTTCATATGTTTATTTAATCCTCACAGCAACACCATAAGAACTCTGTTAATAATATGCTCATTTGCAGATTAATAAAATGTGTTAGCTGGGTTAATCAATTTGCATAAAGACACACATCACACAATTTTGAGTAGGAGAGCCAAGATTCTGGCCTCTTTAGCATCTATTCCCCCCTACCAAATATTCTATTCCTTCCAAAAAAAAAAAAATGTTGACCTACTGTATTGTCTGTACCTGAACCTGGGGATTAACCCAGGCCAACTAGTTTGGGAATTAAAACTAGGCATTTTCCCTGTTCCTCCCAGCACTTCCTCACCTCTAAACACCCTTTCCAAGCTTAGAGTCTCTGGGCTTTGAAAATTTTAGTTTCTATTGAAATTACAAAACTCATTAAAGTGGCATTGGTTGGAGGACAGTCAGTATTTGTAAAGCAAGCCTACACCTGAGAATCACACATGGAGCTGGAAAATAAACATAAAAACTTACCCTTTATATCTTTGAGAGGAAAATGTTACAAACCTATTGAATGCTGGTCTTTGACAGACTTCTCCTATAAAGATCAGTAAAGAGATGGCAAACAGAAAAGTCAAGAATCATGGGGTCCAGAAGCAGATACTGTAGCGTAAGTCCAGAGGCCTTTTTCCAGAGACTTCAACAGAGCTCTGTAAATGATTATTTACAAGAACCAGAAAATTTCTTCACTAGATTGTAAGCATCATGTAGACAGGAACTTTGCTCCTTGAGAAATTTTCAGCACCAAGGACAGTGTTTGGCAAATACCAGGACTCAAAAAATGCTTTCTGTGAATGTCTGTGGATCAAAAAGTTTACAGAAAAAAGCAAAGTATTGTGAGTAAAGAATTTCCCTGACTATTAATTGCAAAGACAATCTTACACACACAATAACTCAAATTATATGGTATTTCTGTGTTATTCCTGGAAAAGCCACTTGAAGATGCATGCTTTTATTCAAAATGTGAATCTAAGGTAATGAATGCTAGCTGCTTCAACAAACACTCCCTAAATCTCAGTGGCTTAACAAAATAAGGTCTATTTCTCATGTATGTTATAATCTGATATGGGCAGAAGGTTCTGTGCATCACTCTTCCAAGTGGCAACTCAAGGATCCAGGCTCCTTCGATCTTAAAGTATTATATTTCACTTGCAATAATATGGGTGAGAAAAGAGAACATATAAAATATTACATGGGTGATAGCAGACCATTTCTAGAAATGGCATTCATCACTTTCTTCTCATGCCATTAGTCAGAAGCCAGTCACATGGTTCCAACTTAAGAGTGGTTGGGAATGTTAACTTCCTGTTTGCTCAGCAGGAGAAAGTGGAACTTCTAAACATTTAGCCACTCTCTGCTACATTTCATTCTTTTAAGGACCAAATTTTTATTACATTCTTTTTCTCATACATTGAATACATTCACCATATCCACAAGGTGATAACCTAAAGTCCCAGTTAGTCAATCTCTGCATCTCATCCATTGTTGCTTTGCCTCCCACAGATTTGTCACCCCTTTCCCCCTGGGTGACAGAGCCGCTAAAGATTGCTCAAAGCCCATCTCTTCTGAGCAGTGAGAAGCCCAAAAAAGGTGTTAATCTCCCGGAGCCCTCAAGCAAGAGGCATTCCTTGCATTTGGGAAATTAACCATGAATTGGGGTTCTCTTCCCGCATTTATTCTCCAGACCAGGAAGTTACAGGAAGAGAACATAGGTGGGGTTATAGTTTAAAAATATAGGCTGGTAACATTCAGTAAAACAAGCAAGGTGACATTTTATTTTATTTTATTTTATTTTTTGTCGTTTTTTCGTGACCGGCACTCAGCCAGTGGGTGCACCGGTCAGTCCTATATAGGATCCGAACCCGCGGCGGGAGCGTCGCCGTGCTGCCAGCGCAGCACTCTACCAAGTGCGCCACGGGCTCGGCCCGCAAGGTGACATTTTATAAGGCAATTTAAGTGATCCACCAACAAAAGCTTGATCTTAACAAACATTCCTTCTCCCTATAGAAGCTTCCGAGTATCTTTACATATCAATCAGTAACTTGTCTGTCTTTGAACCGGCAGCCTTGCTGTGTTACAATTCTTTATCTTACAACAGAGACTATAGCCTGGGGAAAATTTCCTGTTTTTTGCAAGGTCAACATCTTATATGTACTTTTAAGCAGTTAGACTAAACCTGAAAGTACAAGAAACTAGGCCCTGTGAAATATATTTGTTTTATAGTATACTCCACAATCCATCTCAAAGTTTAGAATCTCCGTTAACAATAGTTCTTTCTATGAGTCCCGGCTGTGGGTCCCAACAGTCCTCTGGCTCTGAGCATAACCATTAACAATGTTGAAAAATTCCCAGAATAATGGAAATAAAGTCTCATTTCAAAAGAGATACAAAAGTCACTGGCTCATAGCAACTGTGAAATTCCACTGGGCACATGTTTAGTATTCCTTGGTGTAGAGGAAGGTCTTTGGTTAAGCCCTGGTCCTCCTTTCTGATAAGAGCTCTCTTGCTCCCTTGCCCACCATTCTTTACTGCCCCACTGAAAGGGAAGTTCCTCCTCATGCATTTTTCTACTTGGCCACTCTCAGCTTGGGCCATAGAGACTTCAAAACTAGACTTCTACTTCTGGAACAGGGTAATTTCAAAGCTTAAAGAATGCAGTGTTTGTGTGGGGAGGGGTGAAGCAAAAGGGAGAAATGGTTTCTGTGGCAATACAATTATCTCAAAAACTTAGTAGGTTCTGATCTACTAGGTTCCAAACTGTTCAGTTTACTCCTAAACACAAAGCTCTACTGTGGATATAGTTCTAAAATCTGCTTTATTATTTTTATTTCTATCTACACCCACTGTGACTCTCTTCATATAGGTGGGGCCACCTTTAGGCAAGATATAAATGGATCTGTCCCTTTAGGCAGTTTATTCAACTGAGACATTTTACTAGAAATTTTTTACTCAAAGTCTGAAAATATTTATGAAAAATGTCCAACATCTAAAAAGTTACAGGTTGCAATAAACCACCCTAATCTCATCATCCAGTTTCAACAATATTCAGTGCATGGTCAATTTTAACTCACTGGTCCCACAATACACATACTATTATATTGAAGCAAAGCTTACATAAAAAATCATTTTCTCCATAAACATTTTAGTATGCATCATGAAAAGAGAATGACTTTAAAAAATACAACTGAAGATGTTTCAGATCTTAAAAAAGCAATAATTTCTTAATATCATCAAATATTTGATAAGTGGAATGTTTGTTTTTCTATTTGATTCAGGATTCAAATTAAATTTATTCATGGTAATTGATTGGTGTGACTCTTGAGACTTTTCTTCCACCATCCATTTTTCTTTTTCTTCTTACAGTTTAATTGGTGAAGAGAAAGATAATTGGTTCTGAATAGCTTTTTTTTTTTTTTTTTTTCCTTTTTCGTGACCGGCACTCAGACAGTGAGTGCACCGGCCATTCCTATATAGGATCCGAACCCGCAGCAGTAGCATCACTGCGCTCCCAGTGCCGCACTCTCCTGAGTGCACCACGGGGTCGGCCCCTGAATAGCCTTTTTAATAGTTAAAGTTTTGCTGTTTGCAATCCTGTAGTGATGTTTAATATGAGGGTACTTCAGAAAGTTCACGGAAAACTTGTATTATCTTTTAATTCTATTTTTCCATGAACTTTTTGAAGTATCCTGATATGTTCCCTTGTCACCTGTGTATCTGTAATTTGGTAATTAAATCTAGAGCCATGATCAATTCCTAGTTCACTTTTTTGGGAGGAATATAGTGGACAGATCCTAGGGTGATCTCCAATAATCCCCACCTCCTGGTGCTCATCACTTTGTGTAATTTTCTCCTCTTGAATGTGCACAGGATTTGCAATTTGCTTTTCATCAATAGAATATGGCAAAAAGTGATGAGATGTCACTCCTGTGATTAGGGGACATTATAAAAGGCTGTCACAGCAGACTGGAGTGAGAGATTCTCCTTGCTGCTTTAATCAAATAAACAGCCATGTTGAGAAAGCCTGTGTGGCAAGAAACTACAGGTGGCTTCTAGTAGCTGTCGGCAGCCTATAGGTCCTACAGTCTGGTAAATTAAGGGCAATGATAACACTTTAAGCAGCGACTGAATGTTTATCATTTATTAGGGAAAACAAGCACTACCTTCCGTAAGCAGCTTGGAGATACTTCTGAAGAAATGAAACTTACAAAACAGAAATAATTACAAAATAGACAAATAAGAGCACTGTAAAATTAGTATTTAATTGCCAAATCTATTTTTTCAAACACATTTACTTTAATTTTCTTTATTTATTAAACTTCTCTCCTTTTTCCTATTATATTTAAAAATGGAAGAAATGTGAGGATATATTTATCTAAAAATTCTTAGGAGGCTGCAATTTGAAGAATATTTCTAGAACAGTGAAGTTGAAGTCTGCATTAAAAAGAATGAAAGACTCTTCTTCAGGTGAACTGAATCGTCTTCATGCATTCATTAAAGTGAAGGCTAAGAGCCATATGAAGACAATGACAAAGTGAGCCTGACCTTTTACTTTTGTGGAGACACCTCTGCATGGTGCCAGATGGGCTCCCAGTGGAGACGATTGGCAGATCTTGTTGGCATGCTGCGAGTCGACATAGGAGAGGAAATCAGGCCTTACAGCTTGCTGAACCACACTCCCATCAGTTCTCTAGTGCCTACAGAAATACTATTATGTCCTTTGAGTTTCTTTTCCTATAGGGAAGTAAGGTTATGTGAAAAAAAAAAAGTTTCTTTCCATTACCTCAATATTTCTCATTTGCTCTAGTCATTTCACTAGCTAGAATCAGCCCTTTATTTCTGAGGCAAACACAATTGCAATTTGATTCTTAAATGATCATTAAACAAAGTGATGTCTTCTTCATTCATGATACATACACATGCTAATGTCTCTAGACACCAGGGATGACTTTTCCAAATATGTATGATTAATATTCTAATTTTGCTCAGCACTGAAACTCATGCCTAATTTGCTATTTTCACTTCACTTCCAAGGCTTCTGCCAACTGCTGTCACTTGGATCTTTTGCAGCATCTGTGACTGTCCATCACTTTGTGATCTTCGTGAACACTGGTCAGAAACAGAAAGAATGGACTTCCATCCAGGCCTTTCCTCTTAACTGCTGTATGACATGAGGCAGGCTACTTTATTTCTCTCAGCCTTAGTTTCCTCATTTGCAAAATCAGTAAAAGTCTGTCGCTATTATAAGATTGCTGTTATAACTGTGGTGATTACTATTCACATTATTGCCATATTATTTGAGGATATTGATAATATTGGTCAGATCAGTGGATGGACAATAGTTCTTTAATAGTTTCCTCCCCTGTTAAATAAATTGACCCCACAAGTAAACCCACAATCTTTTCCCTGATTTCAAAGCCTTTTTATTAAATTCCTTAAAGGTAGAATGATTTCCATATGCATGGTATATCTTTTTCAATCCCTTCACTCTTAGTCTGTGTGTGTCTTTAAAGGTGATATGAGTGTCTTGTAGACAGCATATAGTTGGGTCTAGTTTTTTAATCTAATCAGTCAGTCTGTGTGTCTTTCAAATGAGGAGTTCAATTTATTTATATCTATGGTTTTTACTGAAAGGTATTGTCTTACTTCTGGCATTTTATCAATTTTCATTTGGATGCTTTAAATATCTTTTGTGGTTTTTTTTCTCCCTTTTATTGTTTGTCTTTGGTGTTCGTTGGTTTTTGCAGGTGGTAAGATAAAATTTCTTTCTCTTTCTCACTTGCATTTTTGTTCTACCAGTGAATTTTGTTCTTTCTTGTGTATTCATAGTAGTGGTTATCCTTTTTTAGATTCTAGATGCTGGATTCTTTCAAGGATTTCTTGTAGAGCTGGTCATGTGGTAGTGAAATCTCATAGTTTTTGTTTGTCTGGGAAATACCCTATTTCTCCTTCATTTCTGAAGGATAGCCTTGCTGGGTATAATATTCTTGGCTGGCAGATTTTATATTTTAGTATTTTGAATATGTCATCCTATTCCCTTCTGGCCTGTAGAGTTTCTGTTGAGAAGTCTGCTGTTAGTCTTTTGGGGAGTCTCTTATGGGTGACTTGATGCTTTTCTTTTGCTGCTTTTAGGATTTTTTCTTTGTCTTTGAGGTTTGTCAGTTTGACTGTAATATGCCTTAGAGAGGACCTTTTTGGATTGAATCTGTCTGGGGGCCTTTGAGCCTCCTGAATCTGAAAGTCCATGTCTCTCCCTATACTTGGGAAATTTTCTGCTATTATCTCATTGAATATGTTCTCAATGCCTTGTCCTTTCTCCTCCCCTTCTGGAATACCCTGACTCAGATTTTTGTTCATCTAAGGTTGTCTGCTATCTCTCTTAGATTTTCTTCATTTTTTAAATTCTTTTTTCTTTCTTTTCTTTTTTTGGTCCACGTTGAGTTATTTCACAGAGATTGTCTTCAAGATCAGAAATTCTTTCATCTGCTTGCTCTAGCTGGCTGCTTAAGCTCTCAGTTGTGCTTTTTTATTTTACTGAATGACTCCTTCAGTTCTATGAGTTCTGCTACATTCTTTTTAAAGTATTAATCTCTTTGTAAATTTCCTTCTTCATATCCTGGATAGTTTGACTCAGTTCATTGTGTCATCTAACTGCATTTTCTTGTATGTTATTGAGTATCCTTAAGATTTGTACTCAGAATTCCTTTTCAGTCATTTCAAGGGTTTCTACCTCTATGATATCTGGTACATGACAGTTATTGTATTCCTTTGATGGACTAGTTAGGAGAATTAATGATTTTCCCCTTCAAAACATGTGTTAAGAACTGACATTTATTAAATGTTTACCATGTCCCACATGCTGAGCTAAGCACTTCTGACACATTTTCTTATTTTGTGCTCAGAAGACCATATAACATAGATCCAGCAGCTACAACTGCCTCCCTCACATCTGCAGGGTCTGCAGCAGCAGGGGGGTTACTTAATGGTGGGGGAGCAGTGCCGCAGCTGCAACAGCCTCCATCACATCTGTGGTGTCCACGGTGACAGCAGAGTTACCTCGTGGGGATAGTGGGTGCATTGGCAGCTGCAGCTATCTCTGTCATGTCTACAGTGTCCTTGGCAGAAGCAGGGTTACCTCATGAGTGTGGCAGTGGCACTGGCAGCTGTTACTGCCTCCCTCATGTCTGCAGTGTTCTTGGCAGCAGGGAGATTACATTGTGGGTATGGCAGCAGCACTAGCAGCTGCAACTGCCTCCCCTGAATCTGTGGTGTCCGTAGCAGCAGTGGAGTTATCTCACGGGAGTGACAGGAATACTGGCAGCTGAAACTGCCTCCATCATCTGCAGTGTCCTTGGTGACAGCAAGGTTACCTTACAGTGGCAGGGTGGCAATGGAAGCAGTCATTGTAGCCACCTCCTTTGCATCTGCAGAGTTTGTGGCTGCAGTGCTGAGAAACCTGTTGCTTGGCCTCCCACGGATTTGTCACCCCTTTTCCCCAGGGTGACAGAGTCGCTAAAAATTACTCAAAGCCCATCTCTTCTGAGCAGTGAGAATCCCCCAAAAGGGGTTAATCTCCCAGAACCCTCAAACAAGAGGCATTCCTTCCATTTGGGAAATTAACCATGAATTGGGGTTCTCTTCCCGCATTTATTCTCCAGACCAGGAAGTTACAGGAAGAGAACATAGGTGGGGTTTTTTCTAAGTACAGTTTAACAAGTTTAACAATAGAAGCTGGTAACATTCAGTAAGACAAGCAAGGTGACATTCTATAATGCAATTAAGTCAATCCACTAACAAAAGCTTGATTTTAGCAAACATTCTCTTCTTACAGCAATTTTCCAGTATCTTTACATCAATCAGTAATCTGTCTTTGAGCCAGCAACCTTGCTGTGTTACAATTCCTTATCTTACAACAGAGACTATAGCCTGGGGAAAATTTCCTGTCCTTTGCAAGGTCAATATTTGAAACTGCAAGGCCTTGGAAAACCAGACCCTGTGCAGTACATTTTCTTTATGCATACTCCACATCTCCACCCATTTTATTTATTTAAAAGAAAAAACAAAAGCTATAGGTCAGGTTTTCACAGTTACAACAAAAGCATTTAAAGCAAAATTTGTATCATTTAGCATGGCAAGTCCTTTTAATTTACTTCAGGTGAGGACTGATGATGTCATCATCTCTCAGAGTGGCTGCATTGGCATCATTCCTTGTGCTGTGAATTGGGTGCAATCACCAATTGTCGAAACTCTGGAATGGGCTTCTGCTCTGTGTAATAGTTGATTCTGAGTCCAGAGAGTTTGTTAATGTTCACCTGTCCAGGACATTACTGCTTTCAGAGCATCTAGTCTTTTGTAAAATTTTTGATCAATTACAAATCTTTTGTTTAGGAGCAGGATGTGTCATCCAAGTTACAAACACCCTCTTAAGGCCAGAAAAATTTAGAGAACTGTTTTTGTAGAGAAGACATTATTTCCCCCTTTCTGATCAAGGCATTCCTCATAAAAGCATTGAGGATCAATATCTTGATTGAAAAGATCTTACTTTTCTTTGCATAAATCCCTTGGTGTTGGGAAAGCTCTTTCCCAGGTGGTCTTGTGTCCCACATTGGGGGGAAAGATTAACAGCAGGATGAAGCAGCAGTGAGGCCAAATTAGGGTAACATGAAAGAGGGTTCAGAACTTAGAAGTGAGAGATGCTATCTTATATCTAAAGTTTTAAATTATATCCTGTTATAAAGAGAGAGAGAGTTAAGTTTCATTGGATTTATAAAAATAGGCACATTGTCAAAATAATCATAAAGGTACTTAAAGTTATTAAATTTGGGGGGATCAAATAGGGAGAAAACAAATACTTTTATCTCTGTTTTAAATGATATTTTACCAAACTGTTGTTAGTTATAGATAGCTTAAGAGAGAGAGGGAGGTTTTTTTTAAATTTGAAAAACAAAACATAAGAGAACCAGCAGTGTTTCAAAATAATGAAATTGTAAAAACCTATAATTCTTTACAATTAGTTCACTAATTAACTTTTGTTGTTTTGACATTTGTGAACAATTTCACAAACCCATCAGTTTCTTTATTAGAATTTTGGAACTTTACTTTAAAGCCATGAACTCAAAGCTTATCAGGAAAGTGTAACTATCAGAGTTTTTTCATGAAATATTTGAAGACATAACATTTTAAAATTATAATTAAACCAAGATTATGACTGGTAGCATTTATATCAAGGCACAGATTTTCAAGAACCTTACAAGATTTTGAAACACCTATCCATAACAACTTCAGTACTGACAATGCTTTCCCATATAGTCTTAATTTATTAAATAAGCCAAATAGTTTGATACATCTTTTATATATCCTTTGAGAAGCTCCAGAGCCCTTGGAACTCCTCAAAGTTAGTTTAAACCAAAAGGCGGAGCTTTCAGTTTTGGAAAGTTTTGTCAAATAACAAAAGGCTTAAAACACTTAGTTGAATAAAAACAAAATTATTACAAAAATAAAACCAAAGTGAAAAGGGTTTCAAAGGCAGAGAGCACAAGAAATTATCATGAAATCAGTTTCTTACACCAGTTATCTAAGGGACAAAGAAAACCTTTTACAATTTTGTATTAAGAGCAGTCAAGTGAAAAGACCTCTAGTCATCCTGTTTGATCAGTGAACCCAGGCAATGATGTGTGCTGATAAGAACATTTTTATACATTCAGGTAAGTTAATAGGTGTCCATTTATCACAGCAAATTATACAAAGCCCAGTTTGATATTTAGCTGTTTTTACCAAATACATATTTATAATTTCCCAGCCAAAAACTTAGTGTATTAGATCTATACACATCAGTTAATGTTAACTAGGGCCTGTGTAATATTGGGCATAGGTCTTCTTTCACTAGCCATTTTGGATCCCAGGTTGCCACGTGGCATTAGGAGCCATGTGAAGCTTAAGACAGAGGGCGGTATTTACAAAGATAATGTCTAGGGCTGGCCCTGTGGCTCACTTGGGAGAGTGCAGCGCTGGGAGTGCAGCGGCACTCCCACCATGGGTTTGGATCCTATATAGGGATGGCTGGTGCACTCACTGCCTGAGCACAGTGTGGATGACACCAAGCCAAGAGTTGCGGTCCCCTTACCAGTCACAAAAAAAAAAAAAGAAAAGAAAAGAAATATACAAAGATAATGTCTAAAAGATATTGTTTCTCCCAGCATGGCTGGGAGGCAGAGCTGAGATAACAAGGAGACATATTGACCTAGAGACAAATTTAGGTAAAAGGTTTAAATCAAATTTTGAAAATATATTTATTTTGTCAAAACTTTAGAATATTTAAATCACATGAACTTGAAAAGTATACTTATTTATTTAATGACTGTGCATTAATTTTAAACCAATTTTGGTACCTTGCAGAAAACACAATTACACATACAGACATGAACATATAAACATAGCATACAGCTTATACACGCATATATGCAGACATAAACAACAAGAACAAACAAGGATCTTATAGGTTTTGTTCAGGATTTTAAAAAGCTCACTATTAAAAAGGACAGTCAGGTTTAGATTGTGTTTTGTTAAAAGACTTATTGGTGAGGGCTCACCCTGTTTTGAAAGAAAGCAAAGTAATGAATGTACATTGCAAAGCGAAGTATGCAAGCCTTTTAAAGAAGATACAGAGAAGGCTTTCCTTTTTTAAAAAAGGGCATAGAACTTTACCAGAGGATTTTGTGAAGAAATACATAGATGAGGCTAGAAGAAAATTTAGAAGTCTGTTTAAGATAATCAGCTGGATACCAGAAAATTTGAGACCTTCTAGTTAAACAGGTAGATTTTAGTTTAGTTTTTGTTTCTCAAATGAGTTACTGAACTTAAGGGCTGAGCTATTGAAAGCTAATTGACTATTGAAGTTTTTAAATTTACCCTGGGTCAATTTGGAGCTTGCCATCATAATTTTCATTACTGGTGGTCTGATGTGTACCATCCCTGGTGAGATGGATTGAGGTGTGATGGTGAGGCACTGAGATTTGGGGATCAGATTCAATTCCTCGTCTGGTTTGGGGTTCCACATAAGGTTTAAGAGCCTTAGCAGGAATCTGTAGTGGGCCTGTGGGTGAGAGAACAGATGCATACCCTCTCCTCCATGTTAACAATTTGGCAGGTCTCAACCATTGTGGTCCCATGGGCAGGTAATGGAATAAAACTAAGGGTCTAGGTCTCTTTTTAGGAGGTATAAAGTGTCGTTCTGTGACTGTTAATTTTTGGGAATTACAGTTTAAAAAATTTAGTATAAACAGAGCTTTAAAGACCTGTTCATGAAGGGCCAGTCCTATATCTATATTACCCCTCCTTTGTTTACTTATTTGAGATTTAAGAAGGCCATTAGCTGTTTCAACAATGCCTGGCCAGTGGGGTTAAATGGGATTCCTGTGACATATTTAATGTTCCAGTTGTCACAGAATTCTTGAAAGACTTTGGAGGGGTATGCCAGTGCATTATCTGTCTTAATTTGATTTAAATCCCCATGGCAGCAAAGGCAGAAAGACAATGTTTTTTAACATGTTTAGCAGTTTCTCCTGTTTGGGCAGTGGCATGAATAAGACAGTATCAACAGTAACATGTAAATATTTAAGAAATCCAAAAGTGGAATAAAGAGTGACTTTCATTTGCCAAAGTTCATTACCTTTTATTCCTCGAGGATTAATTCCTCCAGGGAAATTAGATTTAGAAAATCTCTGACAATTGGGACAAGCATGAACAATATCTTGAGCTTGCGTGTAAGAGATCTGATGCATGTTAGCCAAAACTTGTGCAACCTGATGAAAAACTGATGAGAATCAATAGCTTTCTGCAAAACATTATTATACATAACAAAGTGATCAGCCATATCATTTCCAATTGACAAAGGCCAAGAAGACCAGAATGAGAATGCATGTGAGTTACATAGAAAGGATGATGTCTTTTTTGAATAAGTTTCTGTAAATGTTGAAACATTTCAAATAAAAGAAAATCATTTCCCTCATGGATAGGTGCATCTTGAATTACCTGTAAGACTCCAACTACATAGGCAGAGTCAGCTACTAAACTAAGTGGCTGATTGTAAAAATGTTGTAAAGTTGCAATGGCAGCTGCCGATTCAGCCATTTGAGTGGACTTATGATGGATAGTAACAAAATATTCCAGATTCCCTGTTCCTGCCATGTTATAGATCCCTTTCCTGACCTGCCAGAACCATCGATAAACACAGTCAGCACTTGAGGGAGGGGAATAGGGGATAGATAGGATTTTAATTGTATGGTCAGTATTTGGAGTCCTTGTAGGATTTTATCATGGGGTAATGAGAACTGTATCTTACCTACAAAATCAGCCATAATTATCTGTAAAGACTCTGATTGTTCGAGGACAGTGTAAAAATCAGCTTTAGAAAGACCGAGATTAATAATATCAGGATCATACCCAGTAAGTACTTGACAACAGTGTCTTCCCCTGGTGAGTAAATGAATACATTGTTCTAATTTAGTATATAATATCCTTTTCTGTTGATGGGGTAAGAAAATCCATTCAATGACTCTAATTTGAGGAAGAAATTCACAAAGCAAACCTGTGGGAATATAAGGGGTATTCAAAATAATGAAATGAATGACTTGAGATTTAACAGTATGTGTTAATTGTCTGGAATGTAAAAAGGATTCAATCTGTTTTAATTCTAATTTTGCTTCTTCAGATAAGTAAGGAGGGGAGGACAGATCAGGGTCTCCCTTCAAGGTATTAAACAAATGTTGTAATTGATAAGTAGCAATGCCCACAGAAGGGCGGAGCCAGTTAATACAGCCAAGTAATTTTTGTAAATCATTTAGAGTAACAGGCTCCTGAATATGGAAAGATACATTTTGTGGCCATCTATTTCTCTGAGTGGTCAAAAAACCTAGGCATTTCCAAGGGTCCTTTTTTGAATTTTATCTGGAGCTAGTTGTAAACCAGCATTATTAACTTGTTTGATTAAATGTAAATAAACTTGCTATAGCAGTTCTGGATTGTCATGAGCATTGTCAATTTGTCCAGTTATAGCATCTTGAAGACGATTAATAAAATCTATATGAGGCACTGTGGGTCCCTGTCTAACACTAGCAAAAGATTGAGTGGGAGTATTCCAGGGACTATGCGATGGCTCTAAATGTCCCATTTGTAACTGTTGTTTAACAAGTAAATTAGCTTGATTTAATTTCTCCCCTTTAAGAGGCTACTGTTCCACCCAAACCAGAGGACCCGGGGTCCATTGTAGTTTGACTGGTGCGATTGTGGCCATGGCCATCATGATAATTTTGAAGATGTCCCAATATAAATATCCCATTGAACAGGGAGGTCTTGTCCCCATAGAGTTTGAGGTAAATCTGGAACATAAAGCATAATGGAGGCAGTTTGTCTCTCAGGGCCAGTACACAACAAAGGATTTTTACTTTGATAAGGGATTTTGAACTCGCCTAATCCAGTAAGTGTAACTGGAGACGACGTTACTTTCCATAAAGGATTCCAATTCTTTTTAGCAATTATGGTAACATCAGCCCCCGAATATGTAATTAATTTTTGTTCAACAGATAATATCAACAGCGGTTGAATGTTATCTAATCTTCGTATCCAAAATGCATCAGGGGAAGCAGAAGGTTGAAGTTTAGATGTTGTTCAGGAATTTTGTCCCCAGCCTTTATGGCTTCTCTAGTTGTTTGTCAAGTAACATGTCCATGCTAATTCGAACCTCATTTCATACATTTTCAAGTGAAATAGCATGTAAGGCTTCCCAATATTCTTGTAGCCATACAGTAAATTGAGCAGGATTTAAACAGTTTTTCCAAGTGTTTTCCAATCACAAAGGGTCATATTATACCCATTAGTAATTGATTCTAAGTATCCCTTAGTAAAAGTACTATGTAAGCCATTTTCTGTTATTCTCTTTTTAAATCTTTCAAACAAGAAGAATGGGAGGTTTTCATGTCTTGACTGAGTCCCAGTTCTTACAACAGGAAAGACATGACGAGCATCAACTCCTGTGTTATGTCCTTCTTTAAGACAGGACTCCATCAAGGGAATAAATGAGTTATTTGCCTCTAAAGGTGGAGATGGGGGAGAGGAGGAGGAGGCGAGGATTGCTTTTCATCCTCTTTAATGGCATAAACATGTTTTTTCCTTTTGTTAAGATTCTGAGTAATTTTTAAAGCAATTCAACAAAATTTCCAAACCATGATAATCAATAATAATTTAGTTAGATGACGATTAGTTACTTTATAACCAACTGCCTTAAGGAGACATAGAAGGACGGAACTATGTTGAACTTCCCTCTTAGATAGTAAACTACCCATAATCGCAAGAATAGATAGAAAATTGAGAGAGTAAGAAAGCAAAACTTCCAGGCAAAGCCCTAGCTAGACAGTGCAGCAGGCATGTAATCGCTTAATCGAAAGCCACCTCTGTGATCTCCTTTACTGGGGTGAGTCCCCCTTACCAGGATTTCCCTCTTGACGGGATGAGGAGATGTCCTGTTTCTTTTTCTGGGTGTCCTGTTTCTTTCCCCACTTTTGTCGGGACTTCCCTTTTGTTGGGATGAGTGGCAGACATCCTCTTTCTTTTCCTTTCCAAGGCTTGGCAGGTTGGTCTCCTATCTGTGGACCCAGAATTCGTCACATCAGGGTCACCATTTGTTGCTTTGCCTCCCATGAATTTGTCACCCCTTTTCCCCTGGGTGACAGAGCCGCTAAAGATTACTCAAAGCCTATCTCTTCTGAGCAGTGAGGAGCCCTGAAAAGGGGTTAATCTCCCAGAACTCTCAAACAAGAGGCATTCCTTCCATTTGGGAAATTAACCATGAATTGGGGTTCTCTTCCCACATTTATTCTCCATACCAGGAAGTTACAGGAAGAGAACATAGGTGGGGTTTTTTCTAAGTACAGTTTAACAAGTTTAACAATAGAAGCTGGTAACATTCAGTAAGACAAGCAAGGTGACATTCTATAATGCAATTAAGTCAATCCACTAACAAAAGCTTGATTTTAGCAAACATTCTCTTCTTACAGTAATTTTCCACTATCTTTACATACCAATCAGTAATCTGTCTATCTTTGAACTAGCAACCTTGCTGTGTTACAATTCCTTATCTTACAACAGAGACTATAGCCTGGGGAAAATTTTCTGTCCTTTGCAAGGTCAATATTTGAAACTGCAAGGCTTTGGAAAACCAGGCCCTGTGCAGTACATTTTCTTTATGCATACTTCACAAAACCCACAGGACTGCTGCTCTGCAAGGAGCTGCTCTGTAATGGGTCACAGTTCTGGTACCATACAATGGCTCCAATGACTCCAGAGGCTGTGGCAGTAGGCCATTTTGATCTTCTTCTGCAAGAGGCAAGTGCCCTGGGCACCTTTAGTCTGCCATCTTCCCTGAAGTCTGGAAAATATGGCTTTTCAGTCAGACCTAGGTTCCAGTCCCAACTCAGTTGTTTACTCACTTTGTGATCTTGGGCATGCTGCTTGACTTGTCTACATCTTAGTTTCTACCTCTGTAAAGTGAAGATATTTCTTTAATTTGGGAATAAATACAGTAATGGTTGTAAAGTATCTATTTCAATGCTTGATCCATAGAAGGTGCTCAAACATATATGAATTTTTCTTGCACTCTCAAAGTTCTGTCAGACATAAAATGCTACAAGAATCTAGATCCAGAGAGGTAGATGAAAACAGAGTTTCTTATCTTAGTAAGAACCAGGGATCTTAAGCTCTTAATAAATGCTCTTAATAAGACTCAGGATGTTCTCTGGAGACATGAAGAATGACAGTCCTGATCAAAAGTGTGATTACAGAAACAGCAAAAACCAATCTTGTGCCTTCTGTTGTGGCCACTCTGAGCTACTTTTGCCTTTGCCTCCTAGACACAGACCACTTTAGGAGAAATTGAGCATTCCACAGCACTAACAGAGAAGACGTCAATTCCATTCACTTCCTGAGCTCAGTAAGTGTCCATAAATTGAATGTTTACATAATTGATTTCATAGAATCACAAAGGCTTATTTTTACCTAGAATCTCCAAAGGAGACTGAGCCTCCAGAGAATCAGAGCACAGCACAGTGGGTGGGCAAGCACATCTGTACCCACTGCAACCAGCTGGCCCTTCTCCAAGGCCCTGGCCCAGTGCTGACAGTGGCCAGTCCAGGATCTTGGAATACTTTGATTGTTCACACTCTTTGTGTTGAGCACCTGGTAGACAAGAGCCAAGGAGCTTCAGGAGAGCCTGTTCTGAGGCCATGCAAGCAGGGATGCTGTCTTGTTTGCTGTAACAGACTCAGGACCAAACAGTGCCTAGAACATAGTAGATGTTTAAGAAGTGATTACTGAATAGTCTCAAAGCAACACAGAAGTACATTTGACTCTGAATCCTGAGGGGAACACTCTGGGCAGAGGCTTAGGCAACTCTCCTCCTACGAGAGCCATGGGTCCTGTGCGGAGGTCTTTGAGCTGCATGGTTCATGACCATTATAACAACATTCCCAAAGGATAATGCCTTTTCTAAGGAGTAAGCCTTAATACCTTACATGAAAAAAATAACTGCAGAATCAAGTGGGTCCAATCCCTCACATTAGCAGATGTATTCCCTGTTAGGAAAGAACAGAGATTACAAACCAGAGTGAAGTATAACCAAATTCAATGGAAGGAAATAATTAGTTAGGAGAGTTAATGATTTTCCCCTTCAAAACATGTGTTAAGAACGAACATTTATTAAATACTTACCATGTCCCACACACTGAGTCAAGCACTTCTCACACATTTATTTATTTTATGCTCAGAAAACCAAATAATGTAGATCCTATTGTTATCTCCATTCTAAACTGAGAAAATTGAGGCTCACAGAGGTTCAGTGATTTTCCCAAGGTCCCAGAATGAATAGTAGTTAGGTCAATACGAGCCCACAGCTTGGATTCTTAACCACTAAGCAGCACTGCTACTGTGCTGTTCAAGAAGTAGATTCTCAAAGTCACAGATGCTCCCTACATATCAAATTGGCTCCTGGAAAACGATGTTTATAGAGGGCTGTATGAAGATTATGCTGTCTATTTATTCCTCTAGGTACTGTAAAATCTATCTCTAGACTGCAAATGACCAGAGGGAATGTCCTTAGATTTCATGGTTATGGCCTTTTTGTTGTGTGTCATATTTACAGCAAGGATTCTCTTGCAAGCATTGTTAATTAAGTTAAACAGTGTCCTCTGTGAGAGGCCCCAGAGAAATGATTCTCTGGTTTTAATACCAGAGATAATTGTGTTTCCCTAATGCCTCTGGTTTGCCTTTTTCTTTTGCACATTGAATCATGTAAATATTCACTTTTTCTTCTTTGTTTTGGCTGCCAAAATCGTATGGCTATTCACCTGCAAATTTACAGAACCTTGCACAGCAGGTAAGTACTTCTGGCTGAGGCACAGATTTGCCAAGCAATATTTTCCATTTGAGAGGATGCACCAAGAAATTCCTTAACCTCCTGTTGTTTGAACCTCCTGTGAATGGGAAAAGTCTGGGTCATCATGCAGGGAGTGAGGTGAAGAGTGGTTAAAAGGTTCCAAGCCATGCAGTAGGGCGAGGGCAACACAGATACAGAAGTTATATCACCCACCCTCAAAAAGTTTTTATTGGGGAAATACACAGGTTCAAAATATAAAAGAACTGCAACAGAGGAGACTTCTGACTTTTGTACTTTGCTTAGGGCAATTAAAATTTTAATACAGGAATTGACAATTGGACAGGATCTTGAAGCATAAGGAAACAGCATTAACTGAGAACCGTACACTGTGTTCTTCTTCAGTTAGATTAGCTTATTGAATCCTCACGACAACTGTGAGAGATTGCTATACTTTCCCTGCTGATGAAAGTGAGGCTCACGGAAAACAAACATATATTCAGGGTCACACAGGTGTGAAGCACTGAGGATGAGATTCCAGCTGAGGCCCACTGGTCCTTCGTTGTGCTCTTTCCCTAGTACGTTAGGGCTGTTCAGGCCTAATGAGGCCTTCAAAGTGAGAATATATGCTTTATGTACAGTTTTGGGAAGTGGAAAAGCAAATTCCACCCAGGAATACTTGTTTGAATGTTGTCATTTGTGCAGGCAGAAGAGTGAGCCAAATGATTTCTCAGGCTGTTTCAGGCTTGCTTTCTGAGCATGCTTGTTCCAGAGAATGAAATGTGTCCACTTCTAACTTGTGATCAGTGATCCTCCTGGTGTAAGTGTCTCTAAAGGAGCGCCTTGAAGAGATCAGCCATTTAAGCTAGATGAGGGCAGGAATTAGATCAGTTTTGTTCAGTGCTCTTGCCTAGTGCCTGGGCCATACAAGGCATTAATATTTATTAAATATCCACTAAGGGAGCACAGGAATAATTTAAGAAACTTGAAGGTAAATGCTAATGTATTAGATTTGGTGATTTGGTGGTTTCTATATCCTCCAAACCCCCATTATAATTTTATATGCTCATTAAACGTTTTGAATGAAAAAAAGTTCCACCATTTAAGCTACCTTTAGTCCAGGAAGAGTTCCCTGACAATCCTCACCTTGACTCACCTTCACCCCAAACTAAACATGAAATTCCTGCTGTGCGATTCCTTTAACACCCTACATCTCCTATCAGAGCAACTATTAGTATTCCTGTAATTGCATCCTTGGTTGGACATCTTCCCCTGTCCCTACGTCAGCATCCTGAAGGCAGAGGCTGAGGTTATCTCAGTTACACTTGTATCTACAACACCCAGCCTGGCTTTAAATAGGGTTAATCAGTTAAAAGAGTGAAATAATTAGTCAATTATAAAATATTTTGGCTGTGCTTGATTATTATATTAATCAGATGATTTACAAGCTTTTGCAGGGGAGTTATAATTCAGAGGAGAGCTAAAAAATTTGCAGTGCTCTTAAAGAAAATTATTACATATAGTTGCCTCCACCCACACCCCCCACCACACACACAGCAAAGAAAGAAAAATATATAAGAATTTTATAATGGCACCTAAATGGCAGTATGAGTGCCCTCAAAAGCAAAACAAGACAAAATACATCAAAACCCAAACCAAACAAGTTTGCATCCATCATTAGATCAACAGGGCCTCCTTTTTATCGTCTCTTAGCAGCAATTCCTTCTTTTAAAATTTCTGGCACCTCCTACTCTGAGTTGCTGCAGTCTACATGTCAAATTCCTCAGGCTGAAGATTTTCTGCCTTATTAATCTTTCATTTTCCTTCATTTCTCCCAGGAAGCTGCAAGGCTTTTACCTCTTATTCCTCATAATATTTTGGTCAACTTTTCCCACCCCAAAAACTGCTTTAGATTTTTATCCTAATGTTCATGGCTTTTAAAATAATAAACCATGTATTCAAGCTTTTTATTCTTTTTTGCATTATTTTACTTTTTCTATCACAATACCTCTTTGATGCTAAAGGTTTTCCTCTAGACTTTGCAGATAAGAAGTCATAATATAAGTGATTGATTTTCTCTGGCTAGTCACTAAACATTTTGAAAGTGATTAAAAAAGTCTCTGTATCTTTTGATACCTATCTCAATTCCTGGAACGTTTTAGTGGTAGCCATGTATTTCATATGAATAGCATGCAGGACACTGTGTATTTGTTGCTTTATGAATATAGCTATTTAAGATTAGTCCAATATGGGTTATTTATAAATTGTCATATCTAAAGTAATATTCATAATAATAAACATCTGTATAGATTTACAGTTTAAAGAATATTTTCACATTAACAAATCTTCGTAATAGCTGTGTGAAGTGGTGATGATCTTTAACTCATCTTATAGATGAGGAAACTAATGCTCAGAGAGGTTTGCCAAGATCAAGTCATCAACCTAGGTCTTTTGTCTACATATTATTCCCTACATTACACCACTTGGTGGAATTTAGAATCAGACAATCCTGACTCTAGGAAAAAGGATTCTCAACTCAGTTGTTTCATTCTGGGACCGTGGTAGACTTAAGGAGATCTCCTAATAACCCTGTGCAATTACTGGGCTCTGTATTCCTCTTGCCTGGAAAGCCTGTTCCCACCCCAAATCTGAAAACGTCTGTATGTCCTTGTGTTCACACATCACTTTCTCTGTGAAGCATACCTGTCCGCCTGAACAAAGTTAGTGGCCTCCTTCTGTTACTTATACATCTTTCCATTACTGGATATATCACACTGGAGTATCTGGTGAGATTCCTGTCTCCCCTGATATGCTTGAGGAAGTTGCAAGGCAGAGATCATGTCATGTCTAGTAGATGCTCAGTAAATCCCAGGTGAGCTGAACTAGCTATAGGGTTCTTAACATTAAAACCATATTTGGTACATTCCTAGGTAATATTTATTTCCCTTTTGTTTTTTTATAAAGTTCATGTTGATCCTCCAGGTGATCTAATTGCTTCACTGAAGTATTTGAAAACCAGGAAGCTGAATGTAGTATTATGTGCTTTATTTCTCCATCTTACACACCAACCTTGAGGCTTTGGAATGGAGAAAACTACCCAGACATGTGTCAACCCAAGGAGACCTGAGTTCATCCTAGACTGGTTCCTCAAGCCTCACAAAATAAGGTGAAGGTGGAAGACCTTTCAAAGGAGAGGGACTGTTATTCTCTGTGCATGAAAATTGCTGTCTTCATGATACCCAGGCTCATAGAAGCATGACTGGGTATGAACTTTACAGGTGTTAATCATTAGAATAGTCATGTGAGGCAGGCATGATCTCTTTGTTCTTCACAGTTTATGAAAGTGAGATCAAGGCAGGTTAAATGACCCGCCAAGTTCTTATGCAAGATAAATAGAAGATGTGAGATTTGCAAAGAGTTCTGTCAGATTTCAAAGTGGGAACTCTTTATACTATATCACATGAACTTTTCTTGCAGTAGGAGAAGCAATGACATAAGTAAAAATGCCTTTTTTACCTCAGTCATTTATTCAAGTCTTTTTTCCTCATGGCCAGTGTCTTTGCTATGGGAAGAAAGTATTTAAATCCTTTCCTCTGGCAGTGCACCTGGATGAGAACTAAAGTGACTATTTGTCCTTGGCAAACCTCTGTGTATTTAAGGCTTTTGATGAAACTCATTTAAATTCTCTGCCTTGGTCTCATGGCCCCAACCTCCTGATATCATTTGGTTTTTATTTTACTTTTCCTTCCCAGTGTGTGTGAATCTCCTGCTGGTTTTTATAAATGTACCTTTTTCACTGGACACTCAGGTTTCTAATGACTTTAATGTTTGTTTGATAGGTTTCTGGGGACATGAACAGAAGGCATTGAGAGTGTTTGTGTGTGTGTGTGTGTGTGTGTGTGTGTGTGTATTCGCTTCCCTGAGAAGAAGTGGCGGGAGGTATATAAAATTCACATTAATCTCTACCTCATTTTTTTTTTGTCAGCCAAAGGCCCGGCAAGTAAAGAGACCCCAGAAACTGAAAGATTCCATCTGATTTTCAAAGGTGGCCTCAATTTCTTCTGGGTCACTGGAGATTTTCAACTACTAAAAAACAGCTAAAAACAGCTTTAAAAACAGGGAAAACTGCCAGGAGCCTAGTCATTAATGTAGCATTGATAGTTCAGAGCCAGAAACTTTTGAGAATGGAAGAAATTGTGAAAGCCAAGTAACAGTCTTTTCTTGGCATTTGAAAAAAAGAAAATATCCTTGGTAAAACTCAAATACAGATCTAGGGAAGCACATGAATAGGACCTAAACAAACTTTTGGGTAAAAAAGTCTTGGGATTGAAATCCAGTTCTGTGGTCACCTGTTTGCAGTGGCAGTTCTATGATTCAATACATACATTATAATTCATAAAACTGTACACCAAAAAAATTGAAAAGTTTTTAGTCATTATTTCTTCAATTAAATTTTTTTTGCAGCACCAAACTGTTTCTATTCAATTTCTGGAATTCTGATAGCACAAACACTAGACCTCTTTTATTGTCCTACAGATCTCTGAGATTGTTTCTTTTCTTTCTTTCTTTCTTTTTTAAATCTCTTTTCTCTCTGTTGTTCAGACTGTGTAATTTTTACTGATCTATCTACAAGCTTATTGACCCCTTTCTTCTATTCTCTTCTATTCATCTCTATTCCTTTCTTAACCTCAACCACTGTGTACCTTTTTTTTGTTTGTTTTTGGTTAATACATATTTTAGCTCTATGATGTCCATTTAGTTCTTCCTTACATCTTTTAATTCTTTGCAGAAAATTCATATTTTTTCATTTGTTTCAAGAGTGTTCATAATTGTTTGTTGGAACATTTTTATAACAGCTACTTTAAAGACTTTGTCAGATAATTCCAAAATCTGTGTCATCTCAGTTTTGGCATCTGTTGGTTGCTTTTTCCTGTGTGAGTTGAGATTTTCCTTGTTCTTCACATGCTGATTAAATTTTTGGATTGCATGCTGTTTAAATACCACAGAAAAGTTTGATATTTTGTTTTTATTAGGTTCAGTCTGCAAGTTCAATCTCACCTTCTGTGGGATTGTCTAAGGTTCCAATATCAGTTGAGTTTTTAAAGCTTTGCTTCTATCTGTCCTGACTGTATTCCACATAGTAGCCAGTCTGGGTCCTGGGTGGTGATGTATTTGTTGGTTCCATTGTCAAAGATTTTAGGTTGGTGATTAGAATCATGTTCATGCATGTACAGTACAGTACAGGAGTTCATGTACAATTTTCATGGTGTCACTTTCCTGAGCTCTTCTCTATCATTAATCTCCTTGGTAGTTTCCAGTTCCCTGGGGCTCACCTTTTTGGACCAAGAAGCTGAGGTTTTAGTAACCCCACTCTGCTGCGGAGCTACAACCACGTGAAGTAAGTGAGGAACATTTATCAGGTAAAAAATTTAAGAGGGCACCAAAAAATTCAATATTTGAGATAAATAAAATTTTAATACATTTTAGAAAATAAAAATTAATGCAAAAATACATAATGAACAACATATCAAAATTTTAAGTAAAGGCAGGATCTGGCTTGGCACTCACTACCCTGCCTCTCTCATCTCATCCTGACTCCAGTCCTGCTCTGCTGTGTACTTCCACAACTGTGCCCTCATCTGGGACCCAGAAGCAGAAAGGTGGGGAAAAAAAAAAAAATTGAAACACTGCCTGTTTAGCGATACTCTGAATTCTGGTCTTGTTCTCGACCTGGCTGCTACTATTTATTTATCAGAGCCCTCACACATCTGCTCTATGCATTCCGTCCACGTTGTGTAGCTATATACTCAGTGGGAATGACAAGGTGGAGGGTGCTTACTCCCTTTTATTGAAACCAGAACCAGAGAAGAATATTCTTAAATTGCTGCTAGGAGCTAGGTGAGAGACACAGATTGGTAAAGGAAGTAAATTCTAGGGGGGGAAAAAGAAGTAAATATTTCAGTAAACAATCTGTCACATTATTCTTCCTAGTAAGACTTGGTGTCTCTGAAAATAAAATTTGCTTTACAGGAATTATACAATATATTCCTTCCCTCTCCTTCATCCCAGAGGAAAGTATGTGTGTGTTTGTGTGTGTGTGTGCGCACGTGCATGTGTGCAGGCATGTGTACACTCATGCCCCAGAGAGACAGAGGCAAAAACAAAGAGAGGGATGAGGGTTGGGGACTAGTTAGCTGTAGATTTAGATAAATAGTGGTTCTTCTAGGTTTTTCTCAAAGTTAGCAAAAAAGAAAATGTTAGGTTTGAGAATTTATGATTTCCCATCTTGGCTTCCTTCCTCCTTCTCGTTTTAGGGAAATCATCAGGGAGAAAACCTCTCTCATGGGTACAGTATTTGCTAGCACTGACCATGTCACAATTTTTCTTATTTACAAGGAAGAAGAATACTTACAAAAAGGGTCGATCCTTGTTTTTAAACAAGATGTCTATTAGCTATTGCTAACTTAGTTATTATTGCTAAGTTAGGTGGCTACCTTAGCTATTGCTTTAGCAAATTGAATTTTCTTATACTACCCTCTGTCGAGACATTTCTATTCACAGTCTCTGAGCCAACTCAGGTGATAATTACTGATCATTTAGGAAGTCCTGAGCCCTAGGTCAGGCATTCTGAAGGCCACAAGAGATGACCAACCTAGTGGCGTATTTTACTGAGCTCTTGCTTCATTCCAGAACTTCTGGCTTCACATGCATGGACCTGATTCTAATCACCAACTCAAAGTCTTTGACAACTGAGTCAACAAATGCATCACCACCCAGGACCCAGACTGGCTACTACATAGAGTATAGTTCTGCCATTCCTTTAGCTATCTCAAATCTACCTTGAAAAAGGTGAAAAAACATTCAAATGCCCTTTTGGAAGTCCTTTGTTTAAGATTTCTGCTTGTTTGCTCCTGGGCCCAGAACTGTTTTGTTTATTGAATATGACAAGCTTGAGACAGAAGTTTGTAAAAAGCAGAGCAGAATGTATCTAAATGTTGCTTAACCACTGAATATGATTGGAGAATAAGAGCTGTGTACCAACACTGTTGACTGCTTTTTAACTTTGTGGTCCCTACACCTTTTGTATTCATTGCAGTGAAAAAAAAAAAAAAGTTTTTCAGAACTACTTCATGGCCCAGAGAGTGAATTTCTCTATAATTCTGGAAAACCCTAAAACATCCCTTATCTAGTTTTCTTTCCTATCTCCTTCCCTGCCTCCATCTTACCATTGTTCCTTTCTCTCTCTTATTTTCTTCCTTTCTGCAAACAGTAATTTAGCACCTTCTTTATGCCTGTCACTTTGTTAGATGCTATAGACTATATAAAAGTAAATGAAATAAATAATGATTCAACTGGGAGCGTTACCATTTTTTTGAGGAAACAGCCATGGTCACTTGAAAGAGTTGAAACAATCCTGGAACAATATACTTCTGGGTGTAGAAATATCTTAGGAGATGGTACTTCTACACTATTTCTGATCTCTTTAGAGCCAGTCTCAGATTTTGTCACTTTTGCCCAGGATTCCTCTTTTCTAGTAAAAAAGAAATGATCTTATTGCTCTGTGTGTGTGTGTGTGTGTTGGGAAATCTTTTACTTAAAAATGCATATGTGTTTCTAATGCTTATTGCTACCCTAAACTTAGCTATTGCTTTAGCAAGTTAAATTTTCTTATATTACCCTCTGTAGAGACATTTCTGTTCACAGCCTCTGAGCCAAGTCAGGTGATAATTACTGATTGTTTAATAAGTCCTGAGCCCTGGATCAGGCATTCTGAGAACCACAAGAGAAGAGCAACCCAGTGGCATATTTTACTGAGCTCTTGCTTCATTCCAGGCAAAGCTGTCCCATGAAGTCTCCAGGCTCCCCTCTGGCTTTATCTCTAGTTATAATGTTGTAGGCAGCCTTCATGCCCTCAAGTCTGCAGACCTAGGTAGCTTCTGTCTGCTTCCAGAAATTAGGGCTAGAGAGCTGACACAGATCTACCTGGGAATTACCACTGTTTCTTGCTCAGTTCCTGGCTTCCCCAGGCAATGTGCGTGGGAATTAACCTTCTGTTATACCATCCAGGAGGGAAGGTGGCCCATGATGGCATCCTCTGGCATGACTGACTTGGGGTGCTCTGAAGAAACCTGGAGGCTGACAGTGACAGAGAGCAGTAATGAACACAGGAAGAGCGCCTTCAGGAATTACTTCAGGATACTGCCTGCCTTCTCCCATACCAGCTTCTCAGCACCTCCCCGGGAAGCACTGAACACTGGTCAATAGTGGTGGAGCAAGGCTGTGTGCAGGAACTGGCTGCCCAATTTAGCAAGCGAGAGGGTTGGAGGCTGTCTCCCATGCAGAGATAGCCATATCTGGGAGAATTTGTTACCTGGGGACAAGCTGCCTTCTGCCTTCTCCTGGGAAGTCTGTGACTTATGATTTTTCAGATAATTTTTTCTTGAGAATAGGGAGCTTAATTTATGACAGGTTTTGAACATAGATGTAATGAAGTGGCCTTCAAAAATTTAGAAACTGGATTGAGCTTTTATTTTGCTTAAAGGGGTCTATTATTTGTCTCCCTAAACCCCTATGCCCTTCCCTAAGTTATGGATTTTGGCAGATTTAGTTTTCAGGGTTCAATTCCCTATTTTAATAAGGTAGGAATAAAAGCCCTTACCACCTGATAACTTGTAACTTTTCCCAGCAGGATCAGGGGAGGCTGAGCTGTCAGGTGTCAAGTGAAGGCTGTGCACAGGCATCCCAGGGCTGTCAGCCCTGCACACCACAGCCACAGAGGGAAGCTCAGGAAAGGCTCAGTAGGAGAATCAATTTTCAGAAAATACATATATCTTTTTTTCTACTTCTGGGTGCTGGCCGTAGGAAGAGGGACTCAGAAACACATCATTTTCAGATTTGTTCAATAACTAAATTTTTTTCTCAATTTCATGGAATAAACATGTGCTGCCAACCTCACCAACTACCAATTCATTCATGCATTAATCATTTATTTAACGAGCCTTAGTTGAGCTAATAACATTCTACATGCTGAACTCTAGATGCTGAATTATGAGAGTTTTACTCCTTACATTCAAGGCACTCTGAATTCTTCGGATAAAACATGCAATAACACTTATTTTAAACCAATATAATGTGTTTATGATATTATAATATAATATAATATACTTCATGAGTATAAATGATGGACAGAAAACCAGATGGCAGGAGATAAGGTCATTCCAGGTAAAGAGGCAAGCACATGCAAGAGAATGGAGACACATGAACACAACATGTTCAGCTCACCACTGTGAAGAGGCAGGGCAGTGAGTGGGACTGGAAAGGCAGATAAGGAAAAATATTTAAGGAATATGCCATGCTTGGGAGTATTGGCTTTAATCTGAAGTTAACATTTATATAAGAATATTAAGCAGATATAACTGCCATGATCTACTTCACCAGCTTGGAGTACAGGTAAAATTATAACAAAAGAGTAAAAATATCCATAGCAATGTTTTTAGAATAAATACTGATAACTTCTGTGGAGGGACAGCCATAAATGGGAATTGAGAGACTCACAGGAAGCCCCACTTGGGCTTGGTATGTTTATTTATCTTTTAACAAAATGTTCTGAAGCAAGTTGTCATGGCACTAGATTTGATAAACTTGGTGATGGGTGAAGAATTGACAATAAAATAACTTTTAAAACTAATAAGGGTTGCATCTTTTTAACAATCCAATTCACTCAAGTCTCCATTTGTGCAACTTGGCAAACGTTACAGGTTGAATTTTGACCTACTCCCATCTCCCAAATTCATGTGTCGAAATCCTAACTTTAGTATGTACCTCAGAATGTATTTGGAGATAGGCTCTTAGAGGGCTAATTAAGTTAAAATGAGGTCATTAGGGTGATCCCTAAACAAATGTGACTGGTGTCCTTATGAAAAAAAGGAGATTAGGACACATACATACACACAGAGAAGACCATGTAGAGACATAGAGAGAAGATGGTTATCTACGGGTGAAGGAGAGAGACTGGAGTATACCAATCCTGCTGGCACTCTGATCGTGGACTTCCACTCTCCAGAATTGTGAGAAAATAAATTTCTGCTTTTGAAGACTCCCCGTCTATGATGCTTGCTTATGGCAGCCCTCGCAAACAAATGTGGCAAACATTTTAGAGTGTCTCTCTTGGGGCTTTCTCAGCACCCAGCAGTTGTCTAAAAACCCCTCGGGAATTATTCAGTCCCAAATGCTCAGGATTGCTTCTAGGCTAAAAGCTAACTCAAGAATCAGATCGGCAGATGCTAGTTTTTCAACTGCCTTGTTTATTTTGCTGCCAAACGGTGCAGTTGAGGACTGGTACTGCACTGTTGAATGTTTCCTGACAAACTGCAGCAAAGACAATTGCTTTGCTGGTGCAGATACTATTCCATGAGCATTAACTTCATTTAAATATGCTCAAGGTTAGATCATAATTCTTTAGTTTATACTTAAGGCCCACCCATTGTGCCTAAACTTTTCCTCTGGGATAAGCATCAGCCACCGGCCCTTTATCATTTTCATTTAGCACCTGCTATTAGCTGAACTTGCCAATCAGACTCTCCCTTACCTCTTGGTACTTTCCCCTTCAGGTTTTTTTCTCTGTTAGTGGGTTGTTTTTGAGACCTAATCAATTCATAAGTAAAACTGAGATAGCATTGAACCTCAAAAGAAGAGGGCTGGCATCCTAATCCCTTCCTCTCGGGAGGCTCATAAATCCCTGTGCACATTTTTCTGTATTCTCCCCATACCACAGTTTTGCTTATCTAGGGTATTAGGTGCCTATTTGATTTATATTTGCCTGAGGGACCCGTTAAGTAAGTCTCTGCAAAATAAATAAGTCTGACTTATGGTGCTTTGCTGCTCCACTATTAAAAAGAAGCTGAAGTTTTTAAAATGGCAAGTTCTCTTGCTTAAATTCCAAATAAACAGTATGGTTATAACAAAGGAAGGTGAAATGATCAAAATTTCCTAGTTCCAAGCAATCTCTAAATCGCCACTAACATTATCTTCTAAAAATAAAATAATTTCAAATTCTCCCTTTCATTTGCCCACAAGGAGCAATCAAAATTATTCCTCAACCTGGCTCCAGCTAAAAAGCAAAGGAACACACAACAAACAAATTTTTACTCTTTCTTCAAGGTTCAGCTCAAATATTCACTCCCATCTGTGTGCTCCCAAGTGAATTGGTTAATACTTGTTTCTTTTTATCTTATTATTTTTCTTGTTTGTCTATCTACTTATGAAAGAAGAGCCAGAGGCTCTTCTTTTTTCATCTTAACAACCGCAAAGCATAGCAGAGTGCCTGCACATAGCAAATAAATAAATACATAGAACAGGTTTTGGGAAAGTATTGCTTATTGCAATGTAGAGTATATGTAAGATGTGCCTCTAAAGTTTCACTCCCAATCAGCAGCAAAACGAAGCAGAGATGAGGTGTTTGGATGAAATAAATAGTAGCGTGGATAGAGTATTGCAGATTTTAGAGATAAAGAATTGGTAGCACCTTGTGTTTAATTAGTTAAAAGACGTAAGAAGAAGGAAATGACTCCCAAACTATTTACAGGGAAAGTTGGTAAAAGTTGGTGTCTTTTTCTGATAGAACATTAGAAAAACAGTAAATTTGAAATTTTCAGGTTTTTTTTTTTTTTAGTACCTACTAAATGTAAAGAAATATGCTTCAACATTAAGAAATGCTGTCTATTTGGGAGTCAAGACATACATCTAAATGAACAAAAAAAATGTAAATAGCTTAGAAAAAAATATCAAACCCAAGAACATTATGGGGAAAAAAAAATTCCATCGAATTACTAAAGGAAAAAAAAGTCAATGTAATTGCTTTATGATCTGGAACCAACTACTCCACTGCTCTGAGCTTGGGTTCCAAAATGGCAATAAATATTTTTGTTTGTTTGATATTTTGACTCAAGGCAAGCTGTTGATAGATTGCCTTCAGCTCAGTGGGCATTAGTCAGGAGTCTTTCTTCTGGGCAAAAACCCAGCTTACACTGGCTTTTGGATAGGGGGAAATTTCTTGGGTTTTGTAACTGGAAAGACCAGAGATAGTGGGATAGATGGGCAGAATATCAGTCAAGACTCTTCAAAAATACCATTAATAAAATAAAAGGGCAACTCATAAACTGGAAGAAAATATTTTACATTCCCTCTATATATGTATATACATATACTCATTTGTACATATGGTGTTATATTCTATGGATATAACACAATTTGTATATAATTTCACCATATATTTTATCTATCTTTATGAATTTTTATTCCTGCATTAATGAGTTTTCTTTCAATTCATTAATAAGAAGGCAAATGACCCAGTAACAAGAGCAACAGATTGAAACAGATAGTACACAAAGAAGATATATAAGATACATGATAAAAAAAGCATATACAAATTGTTATAGCCATATAATGGAATATTGAACAGTAACAAGAGGTGAACTATGGATAGATGCAGCAACTTATGTGAATTTTAAAAACATTATATTAAGTGAAAGACACAAAGACTACATACTGTATGATTTTATTTATATGACATTCTAGAATAGCAAAACTAACACTTACTAATAAGAAGCAGATGAGTGGTTTCCTGGGGACAGGAGTGGTGGTGAGAATTTATTGTAAATGTGCATGAAACAGTTTTTGTAATAATGACAATACTCTATGCCTTGATTATGGTGTGTCACAAAAGTACATTTTCAAGAGTGCGCAAACTCTACCCTTACAATGAGTACACCTTATTGTATTCAAATTATAAATCAGTAAAGTAATAAAATTATAGTTCTTTGGGAAAAACTACAAAATGAATAAACCACTATTATGTAACTATTCAAAGAATAAAGGGTGAAAGAATATCTAAATATGCATAAAATGAGAAATTACAGAGGAGAAATAACTTTTTTAAAAAATGAAATAAACAAAATCATGAGATTATTTAAAATTCATCTATGGAAATGTATGTGAAATCTTAAGCCAAAATACAGCTTATCGTAATTGACCCTAGTTGTAATGGAACACTTAAACAGACTGATTATCATATTAAAAAGATAAAAATTCAAAGAACTACCTGTTCAAAATCATCCAACTGCATGGTTATATAGAGAATTCTACCAATCCTTCAAAGACCATTCTTACTTAAATTCTTGTAGTACATAGAAATAAAAAGAATTTTTAAAATTCACTTATTTCTTTAAAGCAAATGTAGTATTTGTAACTACACCTGTTAGGGCTGGTCAGTTAGCTTAGTTGGTTGGAGCACAGCCTTGTAATCCCATAACAGGTTTGAAAGAAAGTAAAAAATAAAACAAATAAAGCCACAAAAGGGAAAACTATTAAAACATTTTTCCTTATAAATATCGGTTCAAGAATCCTAAAGTATTTGCAAATCAACCCCTCCAACATGTTAAGAAAATAATAAATCATAGCCAAATGATATCTATTCTGGGGATCAATGAATAATCCAATATTAGGAAATATATTAGCATAAAATTTTATATTAGTTCTGAGTATATAATCACACATTTGTTTCTGTTGATATGTTTAACAAAATTCAACACAAAAGGCAAACAACTGGCCCTAAATGTATGTCAATTGATAACATATTTACATATAAAAAAATTAATTCAAGTAATTTGATTGTTTTATTTTGAATGTGCACCCTTAATAAAATATGTGCTAAGAACAAATAGAAATACAAAGAAATCTTGAACTCTACTAAGTTGCGCTAGTAGGGATATTGGTGTAGACATTTTGAAACTGTTTTATGTACTATAGAATAAAACAAATGGATAAATATGGAAAGAGAAAAGGTAAAAACAAGCACTATGGTTTTGGATTTAAATTTTTGTGAGCATAAATGATTAAATATATATAATTTAGTTACAGAAAAGGTCAGAAGCAATGTCACCCCAGTAGCTATGACTGTACTTTTCCTTCTCATCTTGGCTTCTAAACATCATTTCTCACCAAAAAGAACCTGGGATTGTTGGCAATATAACTCAATCTATGTCTTTGGCAGAGGAAGTGCAAAGTGAATTTGAAGCATATTGTGGCAGAGAGTAAAGAGGGCACAGTTTGAGGATACATATCTAAATGACCCAGAATATAGCTGGAATGGACTCTCATTGTCTAAGTTGGGGATGATTTGATTATTAATAATAAATAATGATGATTTTGCTTCTAGATATGGAGATGAAGTTTTGTATCTGACTAGTGTTCCAACTGAGAATAACTATAAAACCTGGATTTTAAAAGATAGTAGCTTGAGATCATCAGAAAGAAGTGAAGGCAAACAGGGTTTGAGGAGCTGTGATCCCAGAGAGAGACAAATGCACTGAGGTCAGTCCTAGATCATCATCACTATTTTCTCTTCTGAAATTTCTCAGCTTGCTTCAGGGAAGAAAGCAGAAACATAAATTGCAGCAGACTTGCTAGAATGGGACAAAAAAAAAAAAAATCACAAAAACTTGAAGTTCAGGATTCCTTGTCAACCAGGTTTGAAGTATTAAAATCCTGGGGGAAAGAAAATTGTGGAAAGTGAACATAAGAAAATTTCCAATGTCATTTAGAGGGATATTTCTGAATTCTAAAGCCAACAAATCAAGCAAAAAGCAGATGCAAAGGGACTAAAAAGCTATGGAGAAATTTCTGCAATATCATAAAGTTTGGAAGACAAAAATTGGAGTTCAGGGCACATGAAGGAGAAGTGGCCCCAGAAAATGCCTGACTTTCATTTAGGACCCCTAAAATTGATGCGTTTGATACAAGCACAAACCAGAAACAAACTAGCCCAAACAAAATCTGAAACATAATTTTAAAATATTTTAATCCCTGATGTCATCAAGATTACATGAACTTACTCTAAATGCCTAGCATAAGGAAATTAAGTTTTCTGTGGAGAAAGACAATTTAATCCAGATCTCTTACATTTTTTCCTAAACAACATGTAACATTCAGGCAAAAGCTACCAGGCATGCCAGGAAACAGCACCAATAAATCAAATCCTGGGAAAAATATAGATTATAAAAACATATCCAGAGATAATCCACATATAGGAGCTACCAGAAAAGACTTTAAATAATTACAATTAATATATCAAACAAAATAGTTGAAAATATGAAAAATATTACCAGATTACCCAAATCTATAAAAAGGAAACAAATAAAAATTCTATAATTGAGAAGTACAATGTTTGAAATTAAAATTACAATGGCTAGGTTTGACAATAGATTAGATTCAGAAGAAGAAAGTATTATTAAAATGGAAAAATAGATCAGTAGGAAATATCCAGATTGAAATGGGGAAAATGAGTGAAAAATTCAGATAAGAGCATTATGGACATTGCTTAAGTGATGAAAACTTCTAAATTACATGTCATTAGAATCACAGGAGGGGAGAACGAGGCACAGAAATATTTGGGAGATAGTAGCTGAGAATTTTCCAAAACTATCAAATTCTATAAAATCACAGGTTCTAGAAGCATTGCAAGGTTTAAGTAGAATAAATAGAAAGAAAATCATAAAACCTAAACATACCACACACACACACACACACACACACACACACACACACACAAAGCTGCTAGAGACAAATAATAAGAAAAATTTTACACGTTGTTGGAGAATAAAAATGCATTACTTTCAAATAAGCAAATATAAGACCGACTGCACAGAAAAAGCATTAACTATATATAAAAAAAGAGATTAATGAATTTTACTGTATTAAAACCACTGCTAAATGGAAGAACTGGCTTTAGATAATAACGGGAGGACTAGCAGAGTAAATGTGTACAGATGCAGGTAGGTTGGGTTCTAGGGAGTGGAAAATAGGTAAGTTCTCTCCCTAGTGTTTCCACTTTCTCAGTGCCATAAGCAGCAGGGTTATCAGCTGAGAGGAGGGAGTTGATAGGGAATACAGAAATTCTGAAAAAGAAAAAGCCCATGTGGAATTGTCACCTTTCTGTGTGTGTGTGTGTTTAAACCACAGGACAATTTAGTTTTAATATAGAAAAGTAAGGAAAAGAAAGGTCTGTGTAACAGGTAGACACAGAGTTGAAATTACCCAAAGCTGTTGAAAGCAGGGGTCCTGGAACAAATGTATATCTCAAAGGAGAATACAAACGACCAGGGTATGTCATAGTTAATCAATAGATTAGCAATCATTGCAAAATAAGAAAAAAGCTGGAGACAGACATCCTTGAGACACACGTATTGTAGTTTTATATGCACAATTTCTTTATTGTAAATAAATATCATAGAATGACAGAGATGATATGACTTTAGAGATTATATAACTCCCTGTCATCAACCAATTTGAGAATACAATGAGATCAAATGAATGGACTTCCATTTCCTCCACAGGAAAATGTATATAAGCACATACACACAATGTCATACATAAAGAAGTATTTATGGACGAATGGAGAAGAATCCTGATCCCACCCCCAAATGTGTCCTGAGCTAACTTGATCTTCCCTCTGTCATGCCCCTGCTTGTGTACTTTATCCTTTCTGCTTGCAATGCCCAGCTTGGCTTTGTTTTCTAACCTACCAAACTGCTGCTCCTCCTTCAAATTCTGTGAAGAATTCTCTGATTTGTAACAAACTCTATGAGTGCCTTCTTCAAGCTCCTGATCATTCCATGGTAGCATTTATCACTTTGCTTTGTAACTATTGGTTTCCAAGTCTGTTTAGCCCATCCTGCTGTGGATTCCTTGAAGGCAAAAACTAAATCTTATTTCTGAATTATTACCTAGACAAGTGCCTGGCAAGTTTTGAATGAATTTTACTAATAAAAATGACATCTAGAATAGCTTAAGTGACTTACTCAAGCAAGTTAGTGGCAGCACAAAGCCAAGACCATGGCATTTTTCTTGCTCAGCTTACGTGTCTCCTTATTTCTCCTGCATCTATCTGCTTTTAGGGAAGAACGCATTTTTCCACCAGGAAGTGGTTGGTAGGGCAGGCATGGAGCTGTGGCGCATATCCAGGGACCATCCATAAGGATGAGTGCTCCCTCTTGTGGCATCTATGGAAGGTGGAGGTGAAAATGACCATGGACTCACCAAGGCATACGAGGAAGCAAGATGGATCTATAGCTGGGAGTAAACAATTGTGCCCCAACCTGTGTTCCCCAAGAAACAAGTTAATGAGACCATCTTTTCTTTCACCGTAAGTGAAAAAATATCTTCATACCAAGTCTTGAACCGTTTTATTAGATTCCACAGGCATCTGAGAAGATTCTTTAGGCAAATATTTTCACATATATTATCCAACATCAGTCCTCACTACAATCCTATTGAAACATGTTTTCTCATTCTAATGTTACAGATGAAACACCCGAGGTTCATAAAAATTAGAACAATTATGCCAAGGGTGCACAGCCTGGAACACTGGTCTTTGAACTCCTCTATGTAGTGTACTTTCTACTACACTCTGCTGCCCATTTAGGCAGTAAAAGTTTGGGTAGCTGCAAAACAGGTTATTCTTGTCCCCAGCTACCAAATAGGCAAAAGAAACTGGATTTAACTGACGGCTCAGGTGCAGAAATCAAAGCTACTTTTTTCCTACACTGAGACTCCAAGTGTCCAAAATATTAGGAGTTTACAGAGGAAGGATGGCCGAAAAGTGTATGGATTTCTCTCTCTTATCCACAAGCTCAGACCTCCCAAATAGCCAGCAATGGTCCTAATACTTTACCTCAACCAGAGGTTGGAAAAAAGAGAAGGTAGTCTTCAGACTGACTCACACGAAAGCTCCAAAGCCCAGTCTGAAGTATGCTTCTTCTCTGAGACTCAAGACCTTCTCTTAACCAAGCCAACAGCTTTGGATTATGCAGCAGCCCATAAAGGACCTTTTAGGAAGACTGGATACCGTCTTTACTGGAATAAGCAATATTAGCTTTGATTTGACTAATGCTTTCATAACCTTCTCTTCTCTCCTCGACACTCTTGCCCCCTTAGTAGATCTAATAAACACCCAAACCACCACAATAACTTGACTAACACATTTCCATATTTCAAACCACTGCAAGGTAATGATGAAAATAGTAGCCAACACCTACTCATCACTTATTATGTGATAAGTGCTTTACCCACATGATTACCTCATTTAACACTTATAGCAAACTGTATTTTACTGGCCAAGGGAGGCCGAGAGTGTTTAATTGACTTGCCCACGGTTGCAGTGAGTAATTGGTAAAACTGGGATTGAAAGTAGCAACCCGAGCTCATGCTGCATTGCCTAAAGGAGTAAAAATGAAGGGATAATTCCCATGAGCACTTGAAGACCTGAGTCTCCAACTGTAGGGCTGCTCTCTTAATTTTCTCGGCCCATCAGGGAAGTGCATAAGAAAGAGAAAAGCTGAAGCTTCTCCTTTCCCACACTGTATTTCTAGTTAGATGGCAGAGGACTAGTCCATGATCTAGCCAGCCATGTGTTTCTTAAGAAAAATAATAGCAATTAAAAATCTCATCAAGAGTTAACATTGCAGGGAAATTTTATAATTAACAAAATTTGTAAAGAAATACAGGTAAGTGGGTGCAGCTTGATACTTTGATTTTAAGGCTGAACTTTTTCTGATTACTAATTTGCTTTGATTGTCAGTTTCACTCTCAGGAATCCCTGGATGTTGCCTCTCCACAGCTTTCTAGAGGGAGCCACATCTGTCTGTCTTCTTTCCCACAGAAGCCCCGCAGCCCTTTGCTGCTCAGGGCTGGCTCTAGCAACATTGCCAGTGTTGGCCTTGTGGGTTGTGCCTCTCTTTGCACTGGTCTTTGCCACCTGGCCCCATGGCAGAGCAGGAACGGCTTTGAATTGTCCCCTTCCACCCTCACTCCAGCTGATATGCATATAATAAGGCTCACTAGGAAGAAAAAAAATTAAGGAAGGATCCTCCCTAATGCACGTTGTTGTCAGGTACGAAGCAGGCTTCACCGGCAGGGGAGGTAAGAGTGGTGGAAGAAATGTGGGATGACCGCCCCCACTAAGAGGGTTTGTTACAACCACAGTGTTGATGTTGTGAGGATAATGGAGGACAGTTTGAAGTCAAACAGACTGGTCTTCCAACATCTCTACTCTGCCACTTCTGAATTGTATGGATTTCAGAAAGTCATTTTCTGAAATGAACCACAACTTCATTTTCTGGTCTCTTAAGTGGAGATAATAATACCTACCTAGTAGTATTGTTGTATGATAAAATGAGTAACAAACTGGGGTCCTTCCCACTCTTGTCCTACTCTTGCGATTTTTAGGATATATAGATCAGGACACTATGAGGCAGATGGTTGGGGCCAGGCATATCTGGGTTTGCATCCTCACTTGCATCACTTAGCAACTGTGTGAATTTGCAGAAATTTTTTTTTAACTCCCTGACCCTCAATTTCCTCAACCATAACATGAGTTGAAGCTACCTACCACATGGAATATAAAAATAAGACAGTATTTTTAGCAGTAGGGCCTGACATATAGATTCTAAATCCCTTCATTTCTCTTACTAGAGCTCCCACTGTTCTTGACCATTTGATACTGGAAAGCAAGAGGGGGGAAGAGGGTTGTCCTCAGTTGTTCACTTGTCTTCTGTCTCCTGCTTAGTAATGTAATAATAACGACTATTGTTACAATCACCACTTCTAATCTGACTGTGTTTACTATGACTACTGCTTCTGTTATTCTAGTATTATTTTTTGACCACCAACTATGTAGCAATATGTAAAGTGTACTGAGAAATGCACTTTACCAGCATTATTGATTTTAATCTCAATATGTCTGCTTTCAATCAAGTTTTTATTGTATGGACTTCAAAAATCACTATGTCATTCCAGCCCAGAGTTTTTGCAGGCCAGGGTGAATGCATGAGGCCATCACTAGTAAACCACAAACTCCAGAGGCTCATGGGGAATAGGACTCAGTCCATGTAGCTTTTCCTTTTATCTCTTGACCCCACTGATGTGTCCGTCTTTGACTGATTTCACAGCTTGCCATCAAAACTGTTCTGGGTTCGTAAAGTCTCACTGCAGCATTTTTCGGGCAAACATAAATCTCCAAATTTCAAGTTTTGACTCAAGTAGAACAAAATCTCAACATTGTTTTTCATGCTGTTAGTCATTCTCAGTTGGTTCTTCCTTTGTGCTTCAGTTATTCTAAATGCTGAAAAATAACAGAAACAAAAAAGCAATCATGAAGCCACATCCTTGGATGTTATTAGAAGAAAAAAAGACAATATTCACTTTTATTCTGTTGAGCTTGTATTTACTCTAAACAAAAGAAATTGTATTGATGAACTAAAGCAAATAAAGCATGCTTTCCTCTGCCCTGCTTTAGACAGATAAGCAAGGACAAGTAACATAAAGGTCATTATTTCTTTGTTCCAATTTTCTATCCCTGTTCCTAGTTGATATTCTCTAAGGTATCTGAGATTAGATAACTATTTAAATTTCCCTTCTGGATTATTTTTTGGTATTTGGTGAAAATTTACTACCTACAAGCCTTTTGAGGTAAGTAAATTCTAAAATGTTAATAGACCTACAGAATGTCAGAACTAGAAAGAACCTTTGGTATAGGATTTTTCTGGGGTAATCACCTCATTTTACAAATGAGGAAACTGAGGCCCTGAGTACTTTGAGATGTGTGTGCTTTGGGAGTTTAGAGGGGACCTTCTTTGTAACACAATACTTGACTCTCTGTGCATTTGGTTCTTTGAAATTATTTTTAAATTGTGTATATTGAATAAGAGGTTACTTTTTAAATTTATTTATTTTTAATTAAAATGTATTTATTGCACTTATTTATGGGTATTCAATACATGTATACAATGCGTAATGATCAAATCAGGGAGTTAGCAAATCCATCATAGTGAAATTTATCATTTTTTGTGATTAGAATATTTGTGTTCCTCTCTTCTAGCCATTTAAGAACATATAATCAATTATTGTTAATTATAGATGCTTCTCACTACTGCACACTGATAGAACTTATTTTTTCTATCTAGCTGTAATTTTGTATCCATTAACCCATTTCTCACTATCCCCGCCCCTTTCCTCCTTTCTTTCCCTTTTAGTAACCACAATTTTTTTGAGCTTTAAAAACACTTTTAAACACTTTTTTTAAACACTTTTTTGAGTTTTAAAAACTATATTCTTCTAATACCATAGTAGAGCAACACTACTAGTATCAGATTCAGCTTGCTTCTTCCAATACCCACTGGGGCACTGAGGAAGGACAGGAAGTAAAGTAGAGGAGTTTGACTTAATGTAATTGAGGAATAATCCTCTTTCCTCAATACAAAGGGGCTTTCAGAGCTTTATTCCAATTTTACTTGGCTGCTTCTGATTGTCTGGGCATGCAATTACTATGTCAGGGGCTGTCCACCCAAAAGCCAGAAAAATATAAGCCACCAGGTATCCTAGCTGTCCAGGCTTAAAAACATTTTTTCACAGAAACTTTATCAGGAAGAGCAATCTAATAAGACCCACAGGCTCCTTACCTGCTTGGTTCCTTCCATCTTTCTCACTGTTAACCAATATTCCTGGTCCCAGTTTCTTCCCTTCTGGTGTGGTGGCTTCTCCTGCTGCTGATCTTACCTCCTGAAACAGATGCTAAAAGGAACCCCTTCGGTGCCCTTCTGAGGACCTGAATAATATTGTGACTCTTTCTGTGCCTGCCTCAGTTGAGAAGCAAGAAGCTCCTGGTGGCTGGGTGATAGTCAACTTTACAAATCAACTGGTCATAGTCTATGGCTTTTCCTCATCTGTGCCATACCTCTTCTGACCAGATTAGAAATCTGATGAGGCTCTGAGAGGCGAAGTGACTTGACCAGTGAATGAACCTAGCTAATGGCAGGGCCAGGATTAGAGTGAGAATCTCCTGATTCCAAAGCCCATGCTGTCCCATCTTTCAGGTGAATTTCACACTGTTTGAGACACTTTAAGGAAGGGAGTGGAGGAAGTGAGTGTGCCCTGTGACTCTTCTGACCTAGACAAGCAGAGCTAAGCATGAATAGGCCAAAAGTCTCAAAGCAAAATCTCTTACTCAAGAGACAGTGTGTCTCAGCAGTTAAGAACAAAAGATTTGGAGTTGGAGAAGACTATACTTAATCTCAGTTGGTCTGGTTACCTACTATACTCTAGTTCTCTAGAGATACAGAACCAGTAGGATATATATATTAATATATAATTAATATATTATTATTATTGGTTCTGTTTTATATATATATATATATATATATATGAATAAGAGGGCATTTATTAGAGAAATTGGCTCATGTTATTATAAGGCTGAGAAGTCCCACGATGGGCCATCTGGATGCCAGTCGTGTGTCTTAGTCCCACCAGGAGTCTCAGAACCAGGGAAGCTTAAGGTGTGATTCTCGATCTAAGGGCCAAAGGCCTGAGAGTTGGGGGCACCACTGGTGTAAGTTCTGGAACCCAAAGGCTGAAGAGTCTCGAGTTGGGATGCCCATGAAGAGGAGAGAAGAGTGTCTCTCAGCTCCTGCAGAATGGAGCTAGAGATATGTGTTTTCCTCCATTTTTTTGTTGTCTCTTTGCTCCTAGTGGATTGGATGATGCCCGCGCGTACTGAGGGTGAGTCTTTCCCACACAGTACACTCATATTTACGTGTTAATCTCTTCTGGAAACATCCTCATAGACACACCCCAAAATGATGTTTTACCGGTTTTTATGTATTCCTTAATCTAGTCAAGTTGACACCTAAAATTAACCATCACACCTATCTGACTTGGAGAAAAAATATTGAACCCCTCAGACCTTGGTTTTCTAATCTGTAGATGAGAAGTATAATAATTATATCATGAGGTTATCTTGAAGGGCTGAATGACATAAAGACCTAGAAAAGTAGGTAATAGGGACAGGCCAAAGTGGTAATTACTACTATCAGAACTAGCCCTGCTGCATTCTCACCATTATTTACCCTTTTTAATTTTTTTGGCAATCTTGCCATGTCATTCATCTTTTTGAGATGTTTATCAAAGATTAGTTCTTAAGAGCACAGTGTTTTGAATCAGACACGGCTTGGTTTGCATGTATTTGGACTGCATTAACTTATTATCTATATTACTTGAAACATATCAATCCACCTCTGCAAATCTGTTTCTGAACCTGTCAAATGGGAATAATAATACATCCTTTATAGAGATGGGCCTATTTTGAAGATTAAATTATATTAATAAAATTTAATGAAAGCAAGGACCCTATCTTAAACAACATGGTATTCCTTACATCTGGCAATGTGTCCTGCATATAATTAGTATTCAATAAATAGTTGTTAAGTGAAAAAATTAGTAATGCGAGCAATACAAACTTTTAATACAGTGTTATGCATATACTATATGGGAACTATATCTCTCTTACCCCCAGTTAAAAAATATGAAGTGGAAACAGAATTGCAGGGCCATTTAGTATCTTCTAAGAGTAGAAATACATATGGAACAAACAGCCTATCAGACTCCCAAGATGTCTCCTTAAGTGGTTTTGACAACCTTATTCTTAAGAACTAAATGCCAGCGAGAAACATTTCAGTGAATGTAAATTAGGTAGAAGAGGTGATTAATTAAATTAGCTGATTTGGGGCACTCTTTCAGAGACCTCCAGACAAGAAGATTAAGTTCTGATGTTTGGGAAGGCGAGGTGGGTAGACGGGGAAGGGGAAAGCTAAGGATGGATGGTTGCATGTAGGAGTTAACTACGAGGAAGCTAAGAAGACTGAGACTGTGAATACCTGGTCTTAAATCCTGCCTTGGAACTTGCACAAGTCACATCTTTGGGGTCTCAATTTCTCCATTTATAAAATAGGAATAACACTGCTTTGCAGGGTTATTGTGCAGATTAGAGACAACGGAAATAAAAATGGTTTGTAAAACACTGAACCAAAATAAAAAGTTATCACTTGAAGATAGAACTTTGCTTTCTCCATGATTCTATTGGACTCAGAATCCTTATTGAGTCCAGATTGACCAAACTTAGTTAGGTTTCCATCCCATCATATCATTAACATTCTCTGGCTTTTATGGGAAAAAAATAGAGGTCATGTCAATTCAACAAACATTAACTTTGCCTGCTTTGAACAAAGCACATTGCCTGTTCTCTGAAGCCTCTCTGAGGATCCTAGCAGTCAGTCAGTGGCTCACACCTCTGGCTTTTACATCATCTTGAACTTATTCTTACTCCTGGCTACAATTTATACTCATCATCTCTTCTAGATGTTTGAGCTAGAATTCTAGTGCTTTAAGAAGTACTCCTTAAATGACTGCCAAAAGAAAAAAAAAAAATGAGTGATTTGACCAACAATGAGAGTACTGCCTGTTATGTGGTAGACAACATATGGCATAAGGTAAGTGTGTACTATGTGCATGAGGAGCACAGATAAAATGCTCTACTATGTTCAAAAAGGTGTCAATTGCAATATAACCTAAAAGAGCCAATCTTATTGGCACAGTAGCACCCACATAGGTGTGTTGTTAAGAATATCAGACTGAGAGACAAGAGACAAATTCTGGTCCTGATCTGACATTACCCTGCTTTAAAACCTTAGGCCAGTATCACTCCTCTCAAGGCATCAGTCTTATTATTTATCACTGTGGGGGGATTGAATTACATGGGTCTATCTCTACAGTCACTTTTAATTTCCTTTCTCTTATAACTTTTGATTTTTTTCCTAGAGTTGACAATTTCCGAATTGCTTTATTCCCTTGATATTTTTATCCCCATTTTTAATTTTTTTCCAAGCACTTCAATGGAACATAAAACCCTCTTAATACCATATATCACATTGTCAAACTCATCAAGTAACTTTTTCTGGAATCCTCGATCATGATGTTACACTCTGGATGGGTTGCTCTCTACGCCTTTCACACAGCTTCTACGTAGGCAAGTGGAAGACTTTTCTAGAACTTCTCTCCAGTATTATCCTGAGGATTTTTGCCCTTCTTTTTTGTATCTCTTGTTTTGAGATCTAATATTTCCCTCTATATCAGCTTACTTCCTCCTTCATGAGGAATGTGTGTTCTAGTAACTTATTAAGAAAGAGAGATTAAGAAATAAAACCTCTAAGACTTTGCTTAAATAACAATGTCTCGATTTTTTCCTATACTTTCTTTTTTATTGGTCAACGTGCAGAATCATAGATAGGAAATTATTTTCCTTTAGAATTTGTAGTATTGTTCCGTTTCTGTCAAGCTTTTGGTGTTAAAATTGAGAATTTTAAATTATCTAATATCAGTTCTACAGCTTATCATTTGATTTTTCTTTCTGGAAGATTGTACATATTTCCTTTATATTCCATGTTCAGAATTTTTATGATGGCATGCCTTAAGTTGGTTTTTTTTGTTTTTACTTTGCATTTTTATTGGAGACCCTGTGAGTTTATTCATGCAGGAACTGTCATGTCATTCTTTTATAATTCCCTTCCCAATAATCCCCCTCCTCTTTCCAAAATGCATATCAGTCAGATGGTGGATTTCATGGATTGGACCTCTAAATCAGCACTTTCCAAATTTTAGCATGCACAAGAATTTCCTGCAGGCTTGATAATACACACATTGCCGGTCCCACTTCTGATGGAGTAAGTTTGGGATGATGCCTGAGAATTTTCTTTTCTTTTCTTTTTTTTTTTTTTTTTAAATTTTATTTTGTCGATATACATTGTGGCTGATTATTGCTCCCCATCACCAAAACCTCCCTCCCTTCTCCCTCCCCCCCTCCCCCCCCAACAATGTCCTTTCTGTTTGCTTGTTGTATCAACTTCAAATAATTGTGGTTGTTATATCTTCTCCCCCCCCCGGTTTTGTGTGTGTGTGTGTGTGTGTGTGTGTGTGTGTGTGTGAATTTATATATTAATTTTTAGCTCCCACCAATAAGTGAGAACATGTGGTATTTCTCTTTCTGTGCCTGAATTGTTTCACTTAATATAATTCTCTCAAGGTCCATCCATGTTGTTGCAAATGGCAGTATTTCATTCGTTTTTATAGCTGAGTAGTATTCCATTGTGTAGATGTACCACATTTTCCGTATCCACTCATCTGATGATGGGCATTTGGGCTGGTTCCAACTCTTGGCTATTGTAAAGAGTGCTGCGATAAACATTGGGAAACAGGTATACCTTCGACTTGATGATTTCCATTCCTCTGGGTATATTCCCAACAGTGGGATAGCTGGGTCATATTGGCAGATCTATCTGCAATTGTTTGAGGAACCTCCATACCATTTTCCATAGAGGCTGCACCATTTTGCAGTCCCACCAACAATGTATGAGAGTTCCTTTTTCTCCGCAGCCTCGCCAGCATTTATCGTTCACAGTCTTTTGGATTTTAGCCATCCTAACTGGAGTTAGATGGTATCTCAATGTGGTTTTGATTTGCATTTCCCGGATGCAGAGTGATGTTGAGCATTTTTTCATATGTCTGTTGGCCATTTGGATATCTTCCTTAGAGAAATGCCTATTTAGCTCTTTTGCCCATTTTTTAATTGGGTTGCTTGTTTTCTTCTTGTACAGTTGTTTGAGTTCCTTATATATTCTGGATATTTATCCTTTGTCAGATATATATTTTGCAAATATTTTCTCCCATTCTGTTGGTTGTCTTTTAACTCTTTTAATTGTTTCTTTTGCTGTGCAGAAGCTTTTTAGTTTGATATAATCCCATTTGTTTATTTTTCCTTTGGTTGCCCGTGCTTTTGGGGTTGTATTCATGAAGTCTGTGCCCAGTCCTATTTCCTGAAGTGTTTCCCTATGTTTTCTTTAAGAAGTTTTATTGTTTCAGGATGTATATTTAAATCCTTAATCCATTTTGAGTTGATTTTAGTATACGGTGAGAGGTATGGATCTACTTTCATTCTCCTGCATATGGATATCCAGTTATCCCAGCACCATTTGCTGAAGAGGCAGTCCCTTCCCCAGTGAATAGGCTTGGTGCCTTTGTCAAAGATCAGCTGACAGTAAGTGTGTGGGTTGATTTCTGGATTCTCTATTCTATTCCATTGGTCAGTGTGTCTGTTTTTATGCCAGTACCATACTGTTTTGGTTATTATAGCTTTGTAGTATAGCTTAAAGTCAGGTAGTGTGATGCCTCCAGCTTTATTTTTTTTGCTCAGCATTGCTTTGGCTATGCATGGTCTTTTATTGTTCCATATAAATGTCTGTATAGTTTTTTCCATTTCTGAGAAAAATGTCTTTGGAATTTTGATGGGGATTGCATTGAATTTGTATATCACTTTGGGTAGTATGGACATTTTCACTATGTTGATTCTTCCAATCCAAGAGCATGGGATATCTTTCCATCTTCTTGTATCCTCTCTAATTTCTCTCAGCAGTGGTTTGTAGTTCTCATTATAGAGATTTTTCATCTCCTTGGTTAACTCAATTCCTAAGTATTTTATTTTTTTGGTGGCTATTGTAAATGGGCAGGCTTTCTTGATTTCTCGTTCTGCATGTTCACTATCGGAGAAAAGAAATGCTACTGATTTTTGTGTGTTGATTTTGTATCCTGCTACTGTGCGGAAATCATTTATCAATTCCAAGTGTTTTTTTGGAGAGGTTTTAGGCTGTTCGATATATAGGATCATGTCATCTGCAAACAGGGACAGTTTAACTTCATCTTTTCCAATCTGGATGCCCTTTATTTCCTTCTCTTCTCTGATTGCTCTGGCTAGTACTTCCAACACTATGTTGAATAGGAGTGGTGAGAGTGGGCATCCTTGTCTAGTTCCTGTTCTTAAAGGGAAAGCTTTCAGCTTTTCCCCATTCAGGATGATATTGGCTGTGGGTTTGGCATATATGGCTTTAATTATGTTGAGATACTTTCCCTCTATACCTAACTTATAGAGGGTCTTTGTCATGAATGAGTGCTGAACTTTATCAAATGCTTTTTCAGCATCTATAGAGATGATCATATGGTCCTTGTGTTTGAGTTTATTAATATGGTGTATCACATTTATTGATTTGCGTATGTTGAACCAACCTTGCATCCCTGGGATGAATCCCACTTGATCGTGATGAATAATTTTACATATGTGTTGCTGTATTCTGTTTGCTAGTATTTTAGTGAGGATTTTTGCATCTATATTCATCAAGGATATCGGCCTGTAGTTTTCTTTTTTGGTTATATCTTTACCTGGTTTTGGTATCAGGATGATGTTTGCTTCATAGAATGAGTTTGGGAGATTTGCATCCGTTTCAATCTTTTGGAATAGTTTGTAAAGAATCGGTGTCAATTCCTCTTTGAATGTTTGGTAAAATTCTGCTGTGAATCCATCTGGTCCTGGGCTTTTCTTTGTTGGGAGCCTTCTGATAACAGCTTCAATCTCCTTTATTGTTATTGGTCTGTTCAAATTTTCTACGTCTTCACGGTTCAGTTTTGGGAGCTTGTGTGTGTCCAGAAATTTATCCATTTCCTCCATTTTTTCAAATTTGTTGGCGTATATTTGTTTATAGTAGTCTCGAATGATTCCTTGTATTTCAGATGAATCAGTTGTAATATCGCCTTTTTCATTTCTAATTTTTGTTATTTGAGTCTTCTCTCTTCTTTTTTTTGTTAGCCATGCTAATGGTTTGTCAATTTTATTTATCTTTTCAAAAAACCAACTTTTTGATTCGTTGATCTTTTGAATTGTTTTTTGGTTTTCAATTTCATTCAGTTCTGCTCTGATCTTAATGATTTCTTTCCGTCTGCTAACTTTAGGTTTGGATTGTTCTTGTTTTTCTAGTTCTTTAAGGTGAAGTGTTAGGTTGTTCACTTGCCATCTTTCCATTCTTCTGAAGTGAGCATTTACTGCAATAAATTTTCCCCTCAATACTGCTTTTGCAGTATCCCACAGGTTTTAGTATGATGTATCATTGTTTTCATTAGTTTCGATAAACTTTTTGATTTCCTGCTTGATTTCTTCTTGGACCCATATGTCATTAAGTAGAATGCTGTTTAATTTCCATGTGTTTGTATAGTTTCCAGAGTTTTGTTTATTATTAATTTCTAGTTTTAATCCATTGTGGTCTGAGAAGATACATGGGATAATTCCAATTTTTTTGAATTTATTGAGACTTGATTTGTGACCTAATATGTGATCTATCCTGGAGAATGATCCATGTGCTGATGAGAAAAATGAATATTCTGAGGTTGTTGGGTGGAATATTCTGTACATATCTGCCAGTTCCAATTGGTCTAGAGTCTTGTTTAGATCTTGTGTTTCTCTACTGATTCTTTGCCTAGATGATCTGTCTAATATTGACAGTGGAGTGTTCAGGTCCCCTCCTACTATGGTATTAGTGTCTATTTCCTTCTTTAGGTCTAATAGAGTTTGTTTTATAAATCTGGCTGCTCCAACATTGGGTGCGTACATATTTATGATTGTTATGTCTTCTTGATGGATCAGTCCTTTTATCATTAAGTAGTGTCCCTCATTGTCTCTTTTTATGGTTTTTAGTTTAAAGTCTATTTTGTCAGATATAAGAATAGCCACTCCAGCTCGTTTTTCTTTTCTGTTTGCATGGTAAATCGTTTTCCATCCTTTCACTCTTAGTCTGTGTGAATCTTTATGGGTGAGGTGGGTCTCTTGTAGGCAGCATATAGTTGGGTCCTGCTTCTTGACCCATCAGCCAGTCTGTGTCTTTTAATTGGGGAATTTAAGCCTTTAACATTAAGAGTTGTTATTGAAAGGTGTTGATTTATTCCTAGCATTTTATTGGTTGTTTGGTTGTCTTAGGTGTCTTTTGTTCCTTGCTTTCTGATTTACTGTTTGGTTTCTTTGTTTGTTGGTTCCTTGGGTTGTAGATAGTGTTTTTGTTAGCTTGTTTTCTCTTCATGAATGCCATTTTTATTGTACTAGCGGGTTTAGATTTTTCTTAGGTTTTTATGGCAGTGGTAGTTATTTTTCAGGAACCAAACCCAGTACTCCCTTGAGGATTTCTTGTAAGGGTGGTCTTGTGGTAGTGAACTCCCGCAGTTTTTGTTTGTCTGAGAAATATACTATTTGCCCCTCATTTCGGAAGGATAGCCTTGCAGGGTAGAGTATTCTTGGCTGGCAATCTTTGTCTTTTAGTATTTTGAAAATATCATCCCATTCCTTTCTAGCTTTTAGGGTTTGTGATGAAAAGTCTGATGTTAACCTGATTGGGGCTCCCTTATAGGTGATTTGACGCTTCTCTCTTGCAGCTTTTAAGATTCTCTCTTTGTCTCTGAGTTTTGCCAATTTGACTGTGACATGTCTTGGAGAAGGCCTTTTTGGGTTGAATACGTTTGGAGATCGTTGAGCTTCCTGGATCTGAAGATCTGTGATTTTTCCTATACCTGGGAAGTTTTCTGCCACTATTTTGTTGAATATGTTTTCAATGGAATCTCCATTTTCCTCCCCTTCTGGAATACCCATGACTCAGATATTTGAGCGCTTGAGGTTGTCTGATATCTCTCTCAGATTTTCTTCCATGTCCTTGATTCTTTTTTCTTTCTTTTTGTCTGCTTGTGTTATTTCAAACAGCCCATCTTCAAGTTCAGAGGTTCTCTCCTCAACTTCAACAAGCCTGCTGGTTAAACTCTCCGTTGTGTTTTTTATTTCGCTGAATAACTTCTTCAGTTCAGCAAGTTCTGCTACATTTTTTTTCAGGACATTGATTTCCTTGTATATTTCCTCTTTCAGATCCTGTATACTTTTCCTCATTTCATCATGATGTCTAGCTGAGTTTTCTTGTATCTCATTCAGTTTCCTTAGAATTATCACTCGAAATTCCTTGTCAGTTATTTCAAGGGCTTCTTGTTCTATAGGATCTAGAGTATGAGATTTATTAACTTTTGGTGGTGTACTTTCTTGATTTTTTGTATTTCTGGTGTCTTTTTTTTGGTGTTTTTTCATTGTGGCAGGGGGTGTCACAGTCCACCGGTTTGAGACTAATGACTAACTAGGATGTTGCTGTGGTTGCCAATTTGGTATGGCTCCCGCCGTGACTGCTCAGTTGGCCTCTAGTGTCTTGTGTGTGTGGTTGCCTCGGGTCTTGGGCTTCTCCGGGGATCCACCTTTCTGGTCAGCTTGGACTCTGCTGGGCTGGTGGATCACACACCACAGGGTGTGTGATCTCTGTTGAGCTTTCACTTCCTGTACAGGACTTCTCCCCGTTCCGTGTGCTCTGGCCCAGGCTGTTAGATCGTGCAGTGGCGACCCCACTGGGTATGTGGTTTCTGTCGAGTCTCCGCCTCCCTGGCCGCACGTCTTCCCCCTCTGTGCGCACTGTGCTGGGCTGGGGTGTGTCTTCTGCACCCCTCGTCTATCAGCTGGGCCTTCAAGACCCTGCTCGGCACCGCCTTGCCCAGGAAGTCTACCAGGTTTCTGCTAGGCACAGACGACCGGTCTCTCTGGGTGCCTTTGTAGCACTGTGTAGATCTTTCTCGGGTCTTGTTCACCTTTGTATCCCCCCGGTATAAACCGAGTCTAGTGCCCGCCTGCAGCCTGCTCTCCGGCAGGTTCAAGCGGACCTGGGAACTCTCCTACCACACTATTCCCAACCAGAAATTCGTTAGGCTTTTTTCCAAACTGGTGGTCACAGAGATGGTATCTGCCTCCCAGTAACAGGAAGTTTACTGGGGCCGGAGTCCAGGGTGTGGTGGAGTGACAGTCGGCCCGCCCGTACTTCCTTGCCCTCCCAACACTGGTCGGGATGCCCCACACCCCCAGCCCCGCCAGAGAACCGTGGAGGGAGTGGGAGAGGAGGCCGGCCCGCAGGGTCCGGAAAGCCCCGCGCCAGGCCAAGCAAATGGGCTCAGTGATGGCCGAGCGGGGCGGAGCTGCCCGCACCTGGGAAAATGGAGGCAGCACCGGGCGGTGAGTGGCCTGGTGGTGCAGGCGGGAGCCGCGTGGGCATCCACCCCCCCGAACAGAGCTGTGCCAGGGGTCACTCACAGTGCTGTGCCAGGTCGGGTGCTCGCTCTGTCTCTGGTTTGCCGCCTTTCCCAGTTCTCGGCTGCTGCCGCCTCGGGCTATTCAGTCGCGGCGCGGCTCGGGCGCTCCCAGGAATCTTCTTTAATGCTGGCCTGAAACCTCGAATCCTGAATAGGGCCGCTGGCCGCCTTCAGCGTGGCCCCGGCCTCCGGGATCCTGTCTGCATCCACAGCAGCCCTGGTGCCGCGTTCCCTGTTTAGAGACTCGCTTTTGCAGCTAAGAAACAGTTCTTTTCCTGCTCCACACTTCAAAGCTGTTGCCTGTAAATGAGGCAGCCTCTCCTGCCGGGGGTAAAGTGGCGGTCAGCCCCCACGACCGGCCAGGAGCAGCGGTCCTCCCTTAAGAGATGGCGAGAGGAAGGTCCACAAGTTTCCCAGCTGCCTGAGGCCCAGTGGCCACCTTTTCCACCTCAGCTACTCCGCGCCAGCCGCGGCAGCCGCCGCCATCTTGAAAATCCTCGAGAATTTTCTTTTCTAACAAGTTCATGGGTTGATGCTGCTAGACACCCTTTGAGAACCATTGCTCTACATCTCTCATTCTGGTCTCTTCTGTTATTCATGTCATTGTCTTTTTGTTTCCCTCTCTGAACTCACACCTTCTCATATCTCCCCAATTTTCTGTCATTTTTTTTTAGATGCTGCAAATTTATTTGGAAGTGATTCCAGAGTTCAAGAATGAGTTCTCTTTCTGAGAATGAAAGAGAGAAGCATGGAAAACCTGTACAATGGTGAATTTTGAAGTCAGTCATCATTGTTGGCAACTGGTGTCCCATCACACTGGGATCATCTGAGGAAATATATAGAAAAAGCGTCAGAATTGTCTGCCTAAGGAATGTAAAGAGGGGGAATTTATTCATTCGCTTCTATCCCCATTGGCCAAGCTTGTTCCCATAGGTTATTAATTTTTCAGTTATAATATTTAATTTCCAAAAGATTTTTATTTCTATGCTTAAAAATATAATGGAATACTTTCATAATTTTCATACAGTAAATGTAAATATTAAGTGTATACTTTTATCAGAAATGTCAGTTATGTATTTATGTCCAACATCCTGATCAAGATATAAAATTTTCTACCTCTCCTGAAAGAAGCTTCCCTGTGCCCCCTTTCAGTCATTCTCCTTCCCAGTATGTCACAGCTCTTCTGAAATATATTATCACAGATCAGTTTGTATTTGAGATTTATATACATGGAATCATACATTATGATCGCTTTTGTGTCTGACTTCTTTCCCTAAACACATCTTGACGATCATCCATATTGTATTTAACAATAGTTCATTTGTTTTTATTGCTGACTAATATTCTGTTACATATATAATAACACTTGTCTATTTTTTTAGTTGATAGACATTTGAGTCGCCACCCCCAACTCCATTTTTTGGCTGTTATGAATAGGGCTTCTATAAGCAATATTGTACATAAATTTGGGGGGACATATGTTTTTATTTCTACCTAGGAGTAGAATTGTAGGCTTGTTGGGTTAGGAGTATCTGTAACTTTATAAAAAACTGCCAGAGTTTTCTAAAGCAGCTGTACCAGTTTATAATTCCACTAGCAATGTATAAGAATTCTCGTTGTCTTTTTTTTCCCCAAAATGGCCAACTACAGAGGTCTGGCGCTAGTCCCCCCAGCAAAAGGAGACCAAAACAACAGACAAACAAATATATTTTGACCAGAATGACTGAGTAAATATGCTGCAGAGCACCAGGAGAGGGATGAGATCCTTGTGAAGTGTGGAAGATGGGACCAGCACCATGGAGAGCAGAGCAGGGCATCTAGCCTCTGCTCCACCACAGGGGCTGGCTCAGAATCAGGTAGAGAAAAGATAAGTTGGAAAAGACCCTGGATGTTTCCACTAACACCACAAACAGCAGTGATCCCCACCACAAGAGAATACCCCCAGTCTTTTTAGAACCCAAGCCCATTTAGAGAGTGCCTGGGAGTTAGTGTATCTGAACAATCTCATAGTGGAAGCCCAGGCAGAGGAAAGCCCTCCCTGCCCTGAGTGGCCATGATGCAGTGCCATCTTGGAGTTGAGCCTATGGTGGGAGTGTGCCCTGCCCCAGACTCGATGAGACTGATTCCTTTTGTCTGGAGGCCATGTCTGCATTCTACCATGTTAAGTGATGCTGGTGGGGCCATAGTCCTGGCTGCCTGGAGCCTAGGACAGACAGAAAGACTGAGACCCCAGCGTCTGAATGCAAGCATCACCATGTCCCCTCTGGGTGGGCAGACAGACCATCTGGGTGGGAAAGCTACCAGTAAGTGGCTATTCCCTACATCCACATGCACCCACCCTGCACAACCCATGGATCCACTAAGTCCATAGGTGCCCTGCTGGCAACCAATCAAGAGGTGACCACTCCTCTGCTCACAGCCCTCCACAGAGCTATCAGGGGCTGCTGCTTCCTTGCAGGTCTGCTACAGGCTCAACAGCTAATCCAGTGGCCCTCCAGAGAGCTGACAGGACCTGTTGCACCAGTGTATACTTGTTTTCATACTGACACTGGACTTGGCAAGGGCTTTGACTCTCCAAGGCAGACCTCTACAGAACGTCTGGGCACAGCTGGACCCTTGCAAGTCTGCACCAGGCTCAACAGCTGATCAGGCAGACACCTGCAGAGCTGCCAGGCCCTGCAGCACCTGTGGACACTTATCCCCACACTAATAGCTTATTGAGTAGCAGCTTTTCCTCCCCGCAACATGCCTCTATAAAGCCACTGGTTCCAGCAATGTCCATGCAGGCTTGCTCCAGCAACAACTGACCCAGCATCTGCTGCACCAATGTACGCCTGCTCACTGACCGACAGTAGACTGGTCAGGGGCTTTGAGCCTCCAAAGCAGGCCTCTACAGAACTGCCAGGCCATAGCTACAACAACCCTCCCCAGGGACACCCACCCCAATAACAAACTGCTGAAGACACCACAGCCTAGGCCACAAAGGTACAATGAAGCAAAAAAAAAAAAAATCCAGGACATGTATGAGAAATTCAACAAAGAGACAGAAAACATGAAAAGAATTAAGCAGAAATCCTGGAACTGAAGAATTCACTCAACGAAATAAAAAATACAACTGAGCATAAGCAACAGGCTAGAACAAGTAGAAGAAAGAATTTCTGAACTAGAAGATGAGGTTTTTAACTTAACATAGTTGGACCAAAAAATGAAAAAATAATTTAAAAAATAATAATAAGAAAACCTATGAGATCTTTCTGATAAACTTAAGCACACGAACATGCTATTATGGGTGTACCAGAAGGGGAAGAGAAAGGAAAAGTGATTAAAAGCCTTTTTTATGAAATAGCAGCTAAAAACTTCCCAAGTATTGGGAGAGATACAGTCATACAGATCCCAAAAGCTCAAAGATTGCCAAACAGACTCAAACCAAAAGAGACCTCCCCAAGACACATTATAGTCAAATTTTCAAAAGATAAAGACAGAGAAAGAATTCTAAAAATAGCAAGATAAAAGTGCCAAATCACCTATAAGAGAATTCTCATCAGGCTACCAGTAGATTTCTCAACAGAAATCCTGCAGGGCAGGAGACACCGAGATGACATATTCAAAGTGCTCAGGGAAAATAAACTGCCAACCAAGAATACTATATCAAGCAAAGCTTTTCCTCAGAAACGAAGAAGTAGTATCTTTCCCAAACAAACAAAAACTGTGGGAATTCACCACCACAAGGCCAGCCCTTCATCATATCCTCAAGAGAATTTACATCTGGAATCAGAAGAGTAATATACATCACCATAAATACACGAGAAAGAATAAAAAACTGCTGGTAAAACATATATACAAATGAGAAAGGAAAGAAAATGTATCTCATCACTCCAAAAAAACACCAAACAGCAAAGACAAGCAATAAAAGGAGAAAAAAGTAACAAAAAATAGAAAACAACCATTAAAAATTAATAGAATGATACAACGTTGATTTTCAATAATTGTGTACAATGTGTGATGGTTAGATCAGTATAGTTAGCTTATTCATCATTACAACATGCAATCATTCTTTTTGTCCATTGAGCAATTCCTCATTAGTCCCCCCTCTCCCCCACCCCTCCCCTTTTCCACCTCTAATTTTCTAAAAGTTCAATGTATTACTGTGATTGTTGTTTGTTTCTTTCTTTCTCTCTATCTCTCTTTCTTGTTCATTTGTTTATATAATAAAAAATAAATTTAAAATATTGTTTTATATTTACTTCATTACATTTATTTTCTTTCGCTTTATCAAAGTATTATATTGTCATAATAAACATTTTTTACAAGATTAAAAAAATTAATAGAATGGCAGGAATAAGGCAATACCTTTCAATAACAACCATGAATGTAAATGGATTGAAATCCCCACTTAATGGGCCGACCTCTTAGCTCAATCGGCTGAGTGTGTTGCTGCGAGTGCCACGGCCACGGGTTCTGATCCTATATAGGGATGGCTGGTGTGCTTACTGGCTGAGAGCGCGGTGTGTGTGGATGATACCAAGCCAAGGGTTGTGATCCCCTTACCGGTCACAAAAAAAAAAAAAAAAAAAAAGTCCCCACATAAAAGATACTGACTTACTGAATGGATTTTAAAAAATAGGCTAATAGTGAAGGGATATAAGAAGACATTCTACAAAATGGAACCCAAAACAAGCAGGAATCACCATACTTATATCAGATAAAATAGACTTCAAATCAAAAACTGTACAAAGTCAAAGAAAAACATTATATGATGATAAAAGGATCAACGCAGCAAGAAGATAAAACAATTATATAAATATAGATGTACCCAACATCAGAGCACTCAGATATATAAAGTCACTGTTATTGGATCTAAGGGGAGAGATAGATCCCAACACAATAATAGTAGGTAACTTTACCACACCACTCTCAGCAATGGACAGATCATCTAGACAAAGGATTAGTAGAGACATATTGGATTTAAACAGCAGTATAAACAAAATGGACTTGACAGACATATATAGAACACTTCATCTAACAACTACAGAAAATATATTCTTCTCACTAGCACATGGACCATTCTCCAGGATAGACCCCATGTTAGGCCACAGATTAAGTCTCAACAAATTTGAAAAGATTCAAACCATATCAAGTATAATTTCAGGTGACAATAGAACAAAATTTAAAATTAACAGCAAACAAAACTTTGGAAACTATACAAATACGTGGCAATTAAACAACATGCTCCTAAATGACCAGTGGGTCAAAGGATAAATAAATCAGGAAATCAGAGCAAAGAGGCAACCAGCAGAATGGGAGAAAATATTTGCAAACTATACATCCAATGATGGTTAATATCTAGAATACACAAGGAATTTAACAACAGCAAAAAAAGAAAGAAAGAAATAATGCAATTTAAATAATGGGCAAAGGAGCTGAGTAGACATTTCTCAAAAGGAGACATACAAAAGGCAAACAAGTAAATAAAAAAATGCTCACCATCACTAAACATCAGGGAAATGCAAATCAAAAGCACATTGACATATCATCTCACCCCAGTTAGACTATTATCGAAAAGACAGAGAATAACAAATGCTGACAAGGATGCAGAGAAAGGGGAACCGTTCTACATTGTTGGCGGGACTGTAAATTAGCACAACCATTATAGAAAACAGTATGGAGATTTCTCAAATGACTACAGGTAGAACTATCATATGATCCAGCAATCCCACTACTGGGTATATACCCAAAGGAATGGAAATCATCATGTTGAAGGGATACCTGTACTACCATGTTTATTACAGCTCTATTCACAACAGCCACGATATGGGATCAACATCAATGTTCACTGATGGAAGACTGGATAGGGAAAATATGGTATATATACACAATGGAATACTACTTGGCCATAAGATAGGACAAAATCCTGCCACTTGCAACAACATTGATGAGCTTGAAGAAAATTATGTTAAGTGAAACAAGCCAGGCACAGTAGTGTTTCTGTTGAGAAGAAGTCTGCTATTAGTCTGATAGGGGCTCTTTTATGGGTGATGATGATTTTCTCTTGCTTCTTTTAGATTCTCTGTCTTTGAGGTTTTCCAGTTTGACTATAATGTGTCTAGGAGAGGATCTTTTTGAGTGAATCTGTTTGGGGATCTTTGAGCCTCCTGGATTTGAAGGTCCATGTCTCTCTCCCTATACCTGGGAAGTTTTCCATTATTATTTTGTTGAACAAGTTTTTCATGTCTTTTTCTTTCTCCTCCCTTTCTAGAAACGCATGATTAGAATGTTTGTGCACTTCAGGTTGTCTCCTAGCTCTCTTAGATTTTCTTCATTTTTTTAAATTCTTTTTTTTTCTCTTTTTAGTCTGTCTGGATTATTTCAAAAGGGCTATCTTCAAGATCAAAAATTCCTTCTTTTGTTTGCTCTAGCCTGCTTCTTAAGCTATCAGTTGTGATTTTTTTTATTTTGCTGAGTGAATCACTTCCATGAGTTCTGCTACATTCGTTTTTGAAGGTATTAATCTTCCTGTAAATATCCTCCTTCATATAGTGGATTTTTTTTTTCTCATCTAATTATGTAGTCTAACTGAATCTTCTTGTGTCTCAGTGAATTTCCTTAAGATTATTGCTCAGAATTTCTTTTCATTCACTTCAGTGGTTTCTTGCTCTATAGGGTCTGGTATTTGAAATTACTGTGTTCTTTTGGTGGTGTCCCATTTTCTTGGGTTTTCATATTTCTTGTATGTCTCCATTGATGTCTGGTCATCTGGTAGAGCAGTTTCTTCTTACTCTGGAGTGTACTTTGAGGAGAAAGATTTCCTCTTCCTTTTCTGGTCTCCACAGGTGGCTCTCCTTGTGTCAATGCAGTCGAGCATCCGGCGGGCCACATGCATGTTGGCTGTGGCTGCTGCTGTGGTTTCAAGCTTTTTCAGCAGCTGTGGCTGTGGTGGTGGCTATAGTGGGCAACCTGCATAGACGTGGTATTTTTGATGTGCTTTCTTGCCTATTTCTGGGCCTAAATTTTTTTAAAAAATTAGGCCCAGAAAAAATAATAACCTTTAAAAAAACCTTTTCACTGTTATTTTATTGGGATTTTATGAGTGCATGGCAACAAACGTGTATTCAATCTACCACATTCAGCAAGGACAATATTATTGTTTTTGAATAAAGCGAAAGTAAGACCATGAGGCATAGACAGAAAAGGATGCAATCAAAGTTTTTCCCTTTTACATTTTTATTTAAGTTCACTCTTCCAACAACCTATTGTTCACACACTCACTCTTCCACATACTAGAACCTGGTTCTGCCTCTGTTTTGCTGCAACATCTCTTGCCTTTCATTCTATGTCTGTAGAACTGAAGTAAAAAGAAGCCATGAGTTGCTGGTGGCATTACTTAAACAAACACATAGTGCCTGTGTTACATAGTCATAAAGGCAAGAGTGGAAGAAGCAAGAAGAGAAAAAGTGAACAGTTGTGAGAGGAACTGAGGTCACTCTCCCTGTACACTCTCAGTTGCACAGCAGTCCAGGCTCCCTCCAATTTGCTGAGACATATGATTGGCAGCCCTGTTATTTCCAAACATGAAAACACAATGTACAGGACTCTTTCCTGCCTTTCCTGACTTTATTTCAACAAAATAAACCCATCTGGAAACACCCTTGAAGCAATGTTCTTACTGCCTCATTACAACTACATCAACACATCAGCAATCTGGGACTACCCTGCCCGCCTCTCCCTTCTCTGCCAGCGCACCTCATAGCCAATTAAATCCTCTATCATTCAGCACTGGGGCCTTGTCCTTGCTCCCTTATTGCTTTTCAATAGCTTGAAATCTAGTCAGCTGAAAAACCAAACCGATACCCAGGCAGGAATCATCACTGGAGTGAGAAATTATTGAAGAATTTTGTGCAATGCAGAGGACTGCCCCTTGGAACATGGCCCAAGATGCAAAGTGAGACTTTTTAGCATCTGCCTGAGAGCAGTCATGGCTTCCTACACTTGGATGCTCTGCTCTGTTTGCATTGCAAATACCAGGGCACATAAGTGACATTTAGCTGCTGCTCAGGGACTCATTCTGTCCCTTGCCATCTTATGCCAGCATTGTTTAAATGTTCATCTCAGCACCCTAGAGGAAAGTCAAAGCCCAAAATGTGAGGAATTCAGTGGTGACATCCAGAGTCAGATATCAGCTTTCAGCTCCCTAACTTTTCACCCATCAGCTCTGCTTCCTCTGCAAGTCCCAACTTAATTACACACACATATACATACACATAAAGTCCCAGCTATCAAAGGCTCCTTTACGCCAGTGACCTTGCCAGACTATCTGGAAGTGTCAGAGGTGGAAGAAATGTTGGAGATCAACAAGACTTAGTCTTCCATTTTACAGAATTAAATTTTAAAAGAAAGCAAGAAAAGATATTTCTAAGATAACATAGTAAGTCTATGCCCTGGCCAAGGTAGGAATTTGGATCCTCTGACCAGGGTCAGGACTTGGGTGAGGTGAGTGAGGTACCCGGGCACAAAATGTAAGAAAGCACCAATAAACCAAATCATCAAGATAATGACATTTTAATACAATATTCGTAAAAAGCACAATTAATACAAAACATTCCAGGATGAACAAAATACCAGGATTTTAAACAGAGACAAGATCAAAAAGGGCTAGGATTAAGTTGAAGTCAGTGAGGCAGGGCTGTAAAAGTACAGGGTAGGACCTTATCTCCACTTAAAATTTTGGTATTTTATTCACCGTGGATTTTTTTTTGCATTTTCATTTTTTTAAATCCTGCATTAAAATATTATTTATCTAGATTACTGAGATTTTTGTCATCCCTTCAATTTTGTTCTCAAGTTGAGTGCCTTACTTGCTTTACCTTGGTCCCAGTCTCTTCCTGACTCTCAAACCTGTTCTCTGCATGAGCCCATTTTGCCTGCCACTTCCTTGCCAGTCTTCTCACTCTGAATCTCTTGATTCTGCCTTCACTGGTTTGGCAACTTATACTCTTCCTACTGAACCCTGAGCTACTTTCTTATTTGGACTAGACGCAGATTCCTATGTGGATTGGCCCTTGCTTACTAAATTCAGCTCTCCTCAGATCTAGGACTCTTCCTGCTTCTCTAGTCATGGCTGCATATAAGCTTGAAATCTCCAGGTTCTATTGTAGGGTCACCACAGAAAGAAAAATAAAGTCAGCATTTCTAAAAGCAGTCACTTATCTGATGGACTATGCTAACTAATGGGATGGGCTAAAGAAACAGAAAACTAAACATGGTAAGTAAAATGTGTGTTAGAAATGCATGTATTCTATACTAAAATTTTAGTTTATTTTGGATAATTTCCCAGCACAGATCTAATATGTTGTAGCTCTGATGTCTATTTCTAGGCTCCTTAATCTGCAGATTGCATTGTTTTGATTTGCCTCTATGCATGTTCCAAAATTTTGATGATTGAGTAGTAATTGATAACTTATAAATTAAGAGCCTTATGAAATTATTTTTGCTCAATGTCCTAGACCCTACATGTCTAGCATTACTTTAGATAATATAGCTATATACCATGTGGTATTTGAAGAATACATTGCAATTGAGTAATAACAGGTACATAATTTTGTACTATATTGTTAATGTAACAATTACATATTATACATATAGTACATATAGTACAATTTTTTACTATATTGTTAATGTAATTTGAATTAATTTTTTGTCTTCTCACTTGTCCCTCAGGGACTTATGTCAAAGTTCATAGGGAAAAGATCAGGAGGGAGTCAAATGATCTATTCAACTCATTTCCTTAGATACTCGTTTGGGGTCTGCATAAAGACTTCTGTGGATTGAATGTCCCCCCAAACACATTGAGCTTAGTCCCCGCTGTGACTGTTGAGGGCAGGAAATCCTATTATGGTAATTGAAAGCTGGGCCTTGTATAGGTGATTAGATTGTGAGGACCATGCCCTAGTGAATGTATTAATAAGTTCATGGTTTAATGGTGATCATGGCTGAGGTTCTGAGGGTTTTAAAAGGAAAGTGCATAAGGGGCTTTCTCTCACTCTCTGTTTTGCCATTCTGCCATGTGATACCCTGTGCCACTGTCACCACCACTGAGAATTTCACCAGATGTGTTTCTGGGCTTTGGAGACTTCCCAGCCTCCAAAACTGTAAGCAATAGGTTTTGTTTTCTTATAAATTACCAGTTTCAGGTATTTCTGCTTTAAGCAACAGAAGCAGACTAATACAGAAAATTGGTACCAGAGAAGTGGGGTATAGCTTATTACAAATACTTGAAAATGTGAAAGAGGCTTTGGAACTGATTGTTGGGCAGATGTTGGAGGAGTTTGGAGGACTGAGAAGAAGACAACAAGACCAGGGAAAATTTGGAGTGTTGTAGAAACTGGTTAAATTGTGGTGACCAGAATGCTCACAGAAATATGGACTGTAAAAACCATTCTAAGGAGGTCTCAGATAGAAATAAGAAGGAGTTTATTGGAAAATGAGGCAAAGATCACCCTTGGAATGAACTTGCAAGGAACTTGGCTGCATTCTGTTTATGCCAAAAAGTTTTATGTAATGTGGAACTTCATAGTTATAAACCAGAGTATTTGGCAGAAGAAATTTCTAACAGCAAAGCATTTAGGAAGCTCTATGGATACTTTTAACAGCCTATATTGAGTTATGGAAGAAAAGACATGGTGTAAAGCCAGAACTTATAACTCAAAAGAAGGCAGAGGGCAAAATTTGGTAAACTTTCAACCTGGCCACAAAAGCAAGGGTATATTCCAGTGACCATTTGCTAAGGATATTAATATAGAAGAAAGGGATTATAAAGAGAAGGGAAAAAAGACTTTGAAGGCATTTCAAAGATCTTGGAGGCTGCCTCTTCTATCACAGGCTCAAAAGCCTAGAAAGACAGAATAGTTTTGGGGAACAGATCTGAGACATCCTTCATAGGCTCACTGCTCAGGGCCACCTTGAGATGCTGGTCCCCACAACCCTGGCTGTTTCAGTTGCTCCAGCTTAGCTAAATCGGCCCTAGGTGTGGCCAGATCTGTAGTTTTGGAAGATACAAGATGGAAATCTTGGTGGCCTCCATGTGGTGCTAAGTTTGCAGGCTCAAAGAATTCCAGAGGCTTGGGAGTCTCCACCCTGATTTCAAAGGTTGTATGGAAAAGCCTGGGGATACAAAAAGAGATCTGTCACAAGGGCAGAGTCACTGCAGATATCCTTCACTAAAGCATTTAACAGTCTCTGACACACTACATTCCACACCCTTACTGTTGGTACATGGAATGACTAACACCAGTAAGGGTCTAGGAACCAAATGTACAATTTAAAAAGAAAAAATAAAAGGTGCAATGGGGAAAAAAAAAATGTCAGCTTTGGGGAAATTAAGAAGATAACAATAAATGGCATCCCTCTTTAAGTTTCTCAGTTCTAAACCATCTGAAAAATAAGCCAAATAAAGACAAATGAGAGACCATATATCAACTTTATTACAGAAAAAGAATATATTGGAGAATATGACTTTCCAGGCAAATGTATTTTCCGTTAAGAAACTCAGAATAAGAAAAGTTGCCATCCAGCGAGAGGCATGGCTGGGCTGCTAAAGACAATCTCCCCTACACACCACACCCCCTCCGATCCCTGCAATGTTCCTACCCCCACAGTGCTTTTCCTATTATGTTTATTGAAAGACTGAACAATCAAGAGCATATGATCTCTGAAGACAGGGTCATTCCCAAAAGAAAAGGGAAGAAACAGAACTGAGCTCACTCATTTTACTTCCCTTGAGTTTTCCAATGAAATGAGTCACCTCTTTTTCTTTGGAGAGGGTTGCTTGAGAGGCAGGAAGGGGGTCAGTGGTGTTACACTAACACAACTCCCTCATCCTGGAAGGAAACATCAGAAGTGGAGAAAATGGATTCCTCACCCCTCACATTCCCAAGCTTTTTGTTCTCTTAACACATTGGGCTTAACCATTAAGCTGATGACCAACCTGTGATATCACTGTTTTCCTCATGTGGGCAGATCTTACCTCTCTCAAGTAGTCTTATTTTCAATATCATGAAGATATTTTCAAATTATGAAACATTAATTCTTTGGATATCATCTTGGAGCCACTAGTGGACAGTATGGCTTTCGACCACAGAAGGCTCTGAAATTGGTCCATACAACACATTTATTTATTTATTTCAAGGCTATTATTTTCCACTCTAATGTATTCAGCTATTTTGTCCAGTGTAGTCAATCATGGGATTTTTTTGAAGAGATTAAACAGCAATATTACAATACTATAATAATAAAGTTCTAAGTTACAAGTGCCACAAATTTAGATACAAATATTTCTCAAAATGAGGTGAAAAATAAAATTCAAAACATAAATCTCTTTGCAGGTAAAAGTCCAATGATTTTAAAGTTCAAATGAATTAAATTTGAAAATTAAATTCTCTGACCTTTATCATTTCCTCTCCAAGTTCATATTCAGCTTAATCTCAATCAGAGGGATTATTCATGCCTGATAGGAGTTAGGATTCCTTCAGTAGCTGACGCCAGGCAGTCTTAGAACAGCTGTAAGTCCCTCATGAACTTAGAAGCTTTACTTGTTTGATACCAAGCTCTAATGAGCTTCCCTTTTGAGAAATCCAAAGAGGTAACAGGCCATATAAAATCATCATAGCACTGGCACACACCCAAGGAATTTTGGAAATGATCCAATCCTCAGTCCCTAAAGAAGTTGTACCAGATGAAATTATGTGCTTAATGTTGCCAAGGATTATATCAGGGACTTGATGGAATCTATATGAAAGAGGGAAGATGGAGAAAAGCTTTTTTGTTTCAGTCTAAAAACAATGCCAGTCATCTGGTCCTATGCCCAAAATCCATGACCTATGTTTTGTAAACTGAATTGGAAGGTTAATCTTAGAATTATTGACTCATTCTATAAGAGAGGAGGGAAAGCACCAAAGCCAACTGTCTCCTCTCTTACGTGTGTCATTTGAGGCATTGCTGCTTTCTTGTATGTTTAAAAATATACATTTTCAGCAATCCCTGTCATAATAGAGATCCCTTTCTTTTCCATCTGGTACATGGGAGGACTTCTCATTGTCTTTTCCTCTTCCCCGTTGAGCCCTGTGTTTCCATTTCTCAGTGCTGAAACGGTATGGGCTATATATAGCAACATAGCAACAATATTTTCAGACCTGGCCCACGGTGTTTTTGTGATATAAAATTGCTTAGACCTAAAAACCCCTTTTTCTAGGGAAGAGAAGAATTCCTCTTCATATAAAATTAACCACTCCTGGCCCGTGTTTTGTGAGGCCACCATCATCTGGTGGAGTCCCTGTAGCCTTATGTCTTTGCCAATTGAGGTGCTGCAGCTGGTGCCTTGATGGAAGTCTCAGGGCCCTCACCCTCTGTCTTTACTGAACTTAACACCTAAAATCTTTTTGAGACTCTTTGCCTGCACCTTTCCTGAGCCTTAGGTCTATGCATTTCCTGAGGTGGTAAGGCTCACAACCCACACCTTTGCTGAGCACTTGGTACTTCTTAAAATAAGCAGGCATTATTTCCTTAAGTCATGTATCACATTTCGTTGCCTCTATAAAAGTATAAGCCACTTGCTTGAAGTCAAAGCTGCATTGAACTGTAGTATCCCATAACGGACAAAATCCCACTTCCAATTGCCTTACACCTAACTCCATCTGCCCTGGTTAAAACAGTTCAAAGTTAACCAAACAGCTATAAGAACCATCTGAATTGTTTCCTATAGGTTATTCAAGTCGCATGCTTTGGCCATATCAAAATGCTCAGTCAGGTATTTTGCATGTATTTTTCCCCAAACCAGATTTCGCAATCTATTTCCCAATTATCCTGACCAATGCATGAGATTACAACACCTCTTGTACAAACTTTCTCTACCCCCCAGGAGTGGAACCTGCCTCTGTAAACCGTAAAGCATGGAGGCATGGAGCAAAACACGTGAGCAGTTTGCTCTCAAGGGAAAAGTAAGTGGACAGGAATTGGGAACATATGACCAACCCCTGTCCCAAACTTAGTAATCATTGAAGAGTGATGGTGTGGAAAAAGGTTGGGTGTGTTAGCAGTCTTTCCTCTCTTTGTAAGGCAATATCCAGAATGGAGAATTGTCATTCTCCTCTAAAAGCAGTCTACCCTTATCAAACACAGTAATCTCCATTTTTCTTTATTGTTTCATATTAACAGATGATATTTACCTGAAATCTTGAAATTGACTCAGTTGGGTACAATAGGCTGTGAGTTATGCTCACCTCAACTAGAGGTTATACTGAACCTCTAGTTCAGTAATTCTCAACTGGGAGTGATTGTGCCTCGCCCCTGGGGACATTTGAACATGTCTGGAGACACTTCTGGTTGCCAAGACCTGGAGGAGATGGTAGTTGGCAGAGGCCAGGGATGCTGCTAAATATCCTGCAATGCACAGTACAATCTGCAACAGAGAATTACCTGGCCCAAAGTGTTAACAGTGCTGAGATTAAGAAATTCTACCATGGATATAACTTCACCTCTTGTTAACAAGTTAAGGAAACATTGGAATACAAGTGAGTGGGGTAGCTGTTAATATATGGATAACCTTGAAACTTCCCTGAAAATTATTTTAATAAAATAAGCAATCTACAAACTGTGGTGTCTGTTCTGCTACAATTTATGTTTTTGTAATCTGAATTAGTCCATGTCTGGTTGTAAATAGAGGAATGATGCCAGGAAAATGTGGAAGCAATATTTTTTTCATAGGTAATCTTCCCCCCCCCCCAGATCATTAGTGTTTTATACCACCAAGTAGCCACAGCAGAAGCCAGAAGGAGGAGGAATATAATAGTGTGCATAGGTCCTATTTCTCATTGATTTATTGGTTGCAAAATAAACCAATACTCCATCACCTCCTGTCCTGCATCCATACCTTTTGCAATGTCATTTTGCACTTTGCTGCTTCTACCATCATTGAGCTAAAGTCTGTTTCCACACCCTTGATTCTGAAATGGCTTTGTGACTTGTTTTGGCCAATCAACAGGGGCAGAAGTAATACTGTTGTAGTTCCAAGTCTAGGCTTCGAGACCTTGCACAATTCCATCTTTTTTTAGAACAATGTGACCACTATATGAACAAGGCTAGACTAACCTGCAGAAGAATGAAAAATCACTTGAAGCAGAGATCTCACCTGAGTTCTTCCTAGATCTGCCAGGCTACCTCTAACTTGCCATCTGATCCAATATGCAAGAATGAGTCCAGCTGAGATCACCTAAGCCTGGCCCAGGTCAGTAACAGCACTCAGTTGACCTACAGACATACTGGAAATAACAAGTGATTGTGTCTTGAGCTACTACATTTTGGAACTGTTTGTTATGCAGCAACAGATAACCGATAATACAAATTGTAACTACTTCTGGCTTGTTTTCGCCACATGCTCTATCTTGAAAGTGCTTATAGCACAGTTACCTCTGATTTTTATGTTTGGCCTTTATCTCTAAACTCAGCAGCATCTACCTTTACTTAAATTTTCTTCCATTAAGTTACCTTCATCTTATGAAAGTTGAAGTCATATTTAAAAGCAGTATTTCTTTACTTATTAGGAATTTAACATGATGTTTTAACTCTGCTAATATTATCATTAAAATTTTTTGTTTGTTTGTGCCCTGTTTAAAATGCTGCATGGATTTTGAGCAGTCTGTTCCACTTGTAGGTTTCCCATAGTCTTATTATTTTAATAAGTGATTTTGCAGAATATGAGTGTTCTTAGTACTGTGTATGTTGCATCATAGGCAATAGAAATGCCCACATATTTGGGGGGAATCAAATTGCTTGTGCCTTAGTTACAGCTGATTATGAATCACTAGTGTGCTGAGACAAAAGGTTAGAAACTATTGCTTGGGCCATTATGAGACACCAAGGAAACATACAAAATGAAAGCTCTGTGGATATGTTTATTTCTGTTTTGTGTGTGTGTCAACATGAGAATGTTGGTATGCTTGTGGGTGAGTGGTTGGAAAATTATGAGGATTCATATTTTCTTACAGTTTTTACCACCCTAATATGTTCCCAGGCTGCTATGTGCTAAATAGGTGCAATAACACTATGATTTACAAATAGCTTTACACTTTATTAAGTGTTTTTCTATCAATAGTTTCATCTTTAGTCCTCATGGCAGCCCTGAGAAATAGGTACTATTTTATTTTAATTCTTAAAATTTTATTATAAATTGACAAATTATAATTCTATATATTTATGGAGTATAAAGTTATGTTATGATACATGATACAGTGATAAATCAAACTAGTTATTAATATATCCATCACTTTAAATACTTATCATATTTTGTTGTGAGAACATTTGAAATGTACTTTCTTAGCAATTTTGAAATATGTATTACTATTAACTATAGTCACCATGCTGTTCAATAGATCTCAAAAAACTTAATCTTCCTGTCTAACCGAAACTTTGTACCTTTTGACCAACAATTAGCCATTACCCCACTCCCCAGCTGCTGGTAACCACCATCTTACTTTTTGCTTCTCAGTTTGATTGGTTTAGATTTCACATATAAGTGAGATCATGTGATATCTGTCCTTCTGTGCCTGGCATATTTCACTCAGCATTAACATCCTCCAAGTTCACCCATGTTGTCACAAATGACAGAATTTCCTTCTTTGAATCCCATTTTACATATGAGGGAAAGGAAGTGTGACTGGGTTTAGTGCTCCAGGTAGTACATGCCAAAGCAGGAATTTAAAAACCAGGAGCTTTCAGACTAAGATTAAAGAGTTATCCTCCTTAAGAAAAGATACAACGGGTTGCTCTCAGGTCTTTTATTTCACAGCAAGAAAGAGAGGACTATTGATGAGAGAGAAACCATTCAGCTCTAACTACACTGGGATGAGGATGGCAAAGGAAGCATTGGTGTGGTCAACAAATTCGAAAGATAACTTCCCTCCCCCAAGATCCCCCCTCCCTCCCGCCCCATTATTCTATCAAACATTCATCAGTCATTGATGAGGAAGGATTTTGCAGATATAATAAAGCTACAGTCTGAAAACAGGGAGATTATGCTGGATTATCTGGGTGGGCCAGATCAAATCACGTGAGCCCTTAAGAGTAGAGAAATTTATCCTACTGGAATCAGAGAGGTGTGGCAGAAGAGGAAGGCAGAGAAGAGAAGAGGCAGAGAAATTTGAAGTTTGAGAATGACTCAACCCTCTATTGCTGGCTTTGAAGGGGACCACATGCCACGCCAGTGACTTTTAGAAGCTAAGGATGACCCCTGGCCAATGGCCCACAAGGAAATGGAAACCAGAGTCCTGCAACACATGGAACTTAATTTCTCCAGCAGTCCGAATGGGCTTGGAAACAGATTTTTCCCTAGAGACTTTATAAAGTAACACAGCCCTCCCAGCACTTTGCTTTCAGCCTTAGGGGAACTGGAGCAGAAAAATCAGCTGTGCCCTCCTGTACTTATGACCTACAGAACTGTGAGATCACAAATGGGCTTTGTTTTAAGCCACTAAGTTTAGGATAAAAATTGTTACAGCAGCAAGAGAAAGCGAATGTAGTTAGTAAGAGAAATAGATGATCTGACCAATTTTTCAGCACAGGCTAAAAGACAGGAGAGATAAGTTCCAATGAGCCTAGAATGGAGAGTGCCTTTCTGAGAAATAGCGTGGACCCAGAGAGCTCATCCCAAGAAGTGGCCTTATGACACCAATGAAAACAAGAAGTGGAGATGGAAAAGTAGGAAGATGAATGAGTGAGTTTCTGAAAAGGTTTAGATAGAACAAAACTTCACAGGTTAAAGTTATACCACAGAATAAGGGATATTAGTTGAAATCTTAAGGCATTTCATCTCCAAGAGCGGTGGTGGTGTGGGGAATAAATCAATTTACAAAGAATTTATATCTTTACTTTGTCATGTAGTTCTTTTAACAAATTTGTAAAATGGATAATTATGTATCTCTTTTTCATACATAAGAAAATAAGACACTTAGATAATATTTCTGGCTAAGATCAAACAACCAGGACTAATGTGAAAGTTTTCTGAATTGAAAGTTTGTTCTTTCTCACTAAGTTCTTGGTCCTCTTTTATCCTTAGTGTCTAATTTTTCACAATATTTTACTAATCTGAAGTCTCTTTGGAAAAAGTCAAAGTGTAAATCTGAAATAAATAAATAGATCATGTAAGCCCACTGTTTAGATAGCCCGTGACATATTATCTCTTAGAGAGGTGAAGACAACTCCAAAGAGTGCAGCATTTGGTCTGTTGCCATCCAATGGTGATTCTCCATCTCATAACAGTGATGTTCCTGCTATTGTCAGGCCTGGTTTGTATGGTTTCAGTTCCCGGGTCACAGAACCATCCCTCTTTCCAGGACATGCTAGAGTCAGCTTTAACATAGCAAGGAGAGATTGGCTTCTTTAGGAGAAAAACATATCTATTCGGGGTTGTCTTTGGTTCTAAATTTGGGCCTCAGACGGGCCCACTGGGATCCTAATGTTAGGGGATGAATGGTATCAGCGCCCACAGCTGGTTCCAACATGCAGAATGCCATGGCCAACCACTCAGAGCAGCTGCGACCTTTGCAGGAAATACTCATACATCTACATGTTCTCCAGCCAGAACATAAGAACACTTATGTTAATCACTCCATCTCAACAGTATGTGGATTACACAATCTCTCCTTAAACTTTTTATTTTTAAGCATTAATGGGGTCAAAAAGTCTTGAAGTTAGTCCTCAGGAAACTTTACGTTATCAGAAAAGACAAATCACCACTAAGTCTGCTCAGCTCTGCCTCTGACTGGGATCAAAATGTTCGCCACATGACTGCTTCCTCCCAGCTGTTCTGGCTGGAAAGGGAACCAAGGCCATAAGGGACTTGGCAGAAAGAGGTCAGAAATGCTGGGAAGTTTTATTTTATCCTGACAGGCACAGCATGGGAAAAGACATTGAGATTGAAGAATTAAAAAGGCTGGGTTTAAAGTTGCCTTTTACCTCCCCTCACTGTGAAGTGACTTCTGTCTCTGTACAGGAGTGAATTTGTCTTCTTTTACTTCCTTAGGGCATTTTTCTTAACGTTAGTAATCTTTCCCATTAACTGAATCCACCTCCACATGCCATCTTTAGTTCTTTCAGCATATCTGCAAAGCACTACTGTGTTACAAATGTGCAAAACTGAAGCTCAGAGAAACCTGGGTTGGTCTGGTTTGTCAGATAAATTTTGGCTTGTCTGGTGAAATGTGAGGTTAGACTTTAGCCTATCTAGAGAAAGGAGTTAGTGAAGATCTTTCAGGCAGTCTTACGAACACCATTTACTTTATAATCAGTATCAAAGAGCTATTATTCTGAAGTTGGGCACCATGACAATTACGAAAGTAGTAAAACACAGGGATGAAATGGAACCCTAGTTTGGAAATCAAACAAACGTAAGTTTATGTTACCAATTCCAACATATAATAACTGTACACACATAAACTAATCTCTTTAAGCTTCAGTTTCCTCACGTATGAGAGGCATTTTAAAATTACCTCACAGACTATTTGTGAAGATCCAATCTGATAATGCATGTAATACTTGCACTTGGCACCTGGCACACGGTAAATGCTGGCTTTTACCATCACAGTTACCACATTATCATTATCCAGTTCTTTCTCCCTTTGCTTTCAGTCATGCCCAGGGCTTCTCTCTTTTGAATTTAAATACCTTAATATCCTAATTAAAGTCTTATTTTCCTAGGAGAGTTTTCCATCTCTGTGTAAGGAGTTGGCTGTCTGTGCTACCGAACATATGGTCAGTGGACAGCGATCTCAGCATCATGTGGGAGCTTGTTAGAATTGCAGATTCTTAGACTTGGCCCAAGAGGTCCTTAATCTGAAACTCTAGGGGAAGGACCCAGGAATCTGCATTTAAATAAGCTTCCCAGGTGTTTACAATGCTTGCTGAACTTTTGAGAAGCACTTTCCTAAGTCAATTACACAGTTTGATGAAAAAGCCCTGAAAATGAAGCAAGATTTGGGTTCTAGCTCTGCCACTTACTCACTGTGTAAACTTTGGCAAATTATTTAATCTCTTTGATCCTAGGTTTTCTTTTGTGATGTGTACAAAGTCCTTTGGAGTTTCATTTTTCATTTTATAGGCTAAGCTACTTCAATGAAGAAACCCTAAATGCAGTAATTTGAACACAATATACCTTTATTTCTCTCTGCATAATAGCCCAGAGGTGATCCAGAGTGAGTTGGTGGCTACATCCCACAAAGTCATCTAAGAACTCAGGATCCTTCTATCTTGATACTTTGTCCTCTCCTGGGATGTTGTTTTGGCCAGAGAGTTGACTTGGGCTCAGTGAAGCTGTGTTAAGCTTCTTGCCTGAGGGACAAGGGAAAGAGAGAGAGAGGACAAAGTAATTTTCTTTTGAGGAAGTGATGCAAAAGTTGCACACGTTACTTCTGCTGATATTCCCTTGGTGAGAACCTGGACTTGTGGCTGCACTTAGTGGGAGGCTGGAAAAATGTATCTATAAGCTGGGTAATCAGGTGCCCTGTACAAATTCAGGAGTTGTGAGTATTCTGACCCAATAAAATAAATGATCATGGAAACACATAGTAGAGTGGCCAGCACATAGTAAACATTCCACAAATGCTAATGTGAGACAGGATAGCATGGTGCTGAAGAGTCAGATAGACATGAGTATGAATGCAAGTTCTGTTACCCACTTTAAAAGAAAGAAAAAAATAGCAGAGTATGTGACCCTGGGAAGATGATTTCTTCTTTGAGACTCAATTTCCCAATTTTCTAAAATATAAATTACAATGTCTTATCTCACTGTGCTGTTTTTAAGATGTTGGAAGGTTACCCAGTTTAGGCTACCTCCAATCCAGGGTTAGAATGCATTTGATTCTTTGAACCACAATGAGACAGTGGATATTCAAAATTAGTTAGAATGTTTCACCGTGTCATTAATTCTTATCAAATACAACTCCAAGTAACATGCCACAATTACTGCACAGCATTTGGCCCTCAGCCCGAAGGCAGGAGTCTTAATCCTAGGGCCCATTTGATGATTGGTGGACTGTGCATAACAGAGAATTTGCCAACAGCCTTGCATGGCTCTCAGTTCCGGGGGTGGGGTGGGGGGTGTTTCATTGTTTTATTTTATTCTCTAGCGTTGAAATGGCTGGCCTGTGGTAAAATATAATTACAATTCTCTATTGTCTTAGTTGGGATATAAACATATTCCTCTCTAATTAATTTACGGAAACACAAAAAAGTAAATAAGCAGGCTTTCTAAAAAAGGGGAATTAAGCAGGATTTGCATGTGCCATTTACTCTGGCAGAACAAAAATCCAGCTTTGTCTTTACAAACAAGGTAAACACACACTCTGTTCAAGAATAATGCTCCTTATCAGAGCTATTCCCATCTGTCTTGATATCAGAAATCCTTTTTGGTACCTACTTTTATGCCAGCAGTTTTTCATCTCTCAGAAAAATAATGGTTTCTGAATTCTCCAGGTTAATGAGGTCAAAGACATTTCTACTTTCTCTGCTCTCCACTAGTTTCTTTCACAAGACACATTTGAGGCTAGAAATGAGAGACTGCTGTATTCTAGGTGTATCGTTATGTTGCTGAGAGCCTCACTCCCTGGGCTTCCTTTTCTCTTATTATGAAGGAGCCACATTAGTAGTGGGAAGAGGGGAACAGTAACGACAGAAGGAGGTTGTAGGATTTTTAGCTTGGATCTCCCTAAAGTAGAGCCTGAAACAAAGGCTTGTGTGCAGCTACAGATGCTCCTTAATTTATGATGGAGTTATATTCCTATAAATCCAAAATATCCCAAGTTGAAAATGTATTGAATGCACCTAATCTTCCGAACATCATAGCTTAGATTAACCTATCTTACACATGCTCAGAACACAACGTTAGCCTACAATTGGGCAAAACCATCTGGCAACACAATACACTGTAGAGTATTAGTTGTTCATTCTCATGATCCCATGGCTGACTGAGAGCTATGACAGAGAGAGTCATGGACAAATGTGACTGTACAAAAAAGGTGACATGACCTAATGATAATAAACTTGGGGAAACTCGGCAAGGCCTGTTGGTTCATAATCTCCTTAGCCTCTCTTTGTAGCATTCCTTCTGCCCAGCTATGGGGCAGGATCCCTCTGGAATGAGGTTGTTATGACCTACTTTCATGCAAGGTAGGTCAGAATTTTTATGGTCTTCCTTCACACAGCAAGGTCAGAGTAGGTCAGAGTAACCTTCTTGCTCCTGCAGCTTCCTCAATTGCCAAGGGCCGTACTTTGGGGTATTGTGTTCTTAGACCCAACAAGTTATGTATCAGTTCCCAGACTCCACTGGTCAAGGGTGGGTGCATTAGGATTAACTCACCTGCTTTTTGGTTTCTACAGACATCTCACATTACAGAACCTGAGGGACCATGGGGCAGGAGTGAGAGGTCACAGTGCAGCCATCCAAGCCTTTGTTAAACTGGTCCTGCAGCGGAGGCTAGTGCAGAGTTGGGGCCAAGAGAATTTAAGGTTGAATACAAGAAGTCTCCAGTGCAGGTGCTTAAAGAATGTTATTTTCTCTGTCACTATTTTTTTGGCTCTAGTCTTATGCCCTGTGTAATTTATAGTAACAATAAGAGCTACCATTTATCTTCTGTTTGCCAGATACTATTTGAGACACTTTTGAAACATGTTCTCATATTATTCTTTATAACAGTCCTTTATGATAACTTTGTATTATTCATTTAAAACAAGTTGAGAAAAGTTAATTTACCTATATTCAAAAGGTATATGCATGCATGCAATTTTTTTTATCATTTCGTTAGTTCAGAAAATATATTACCCCCACCAAGAACAGGAGCTTCTGAACATTTTTGGTCCAGCATTCACAACATTAATAAATACATAAAACTGAAGCAAGAGTTTTATAAAATGGTATTTTCTCTTTTAATATGTATTGTACTTCAGTGTTTTCTATTCTGTTTTATTTGTGTGTGTGTGTGTGTGTGTGTGTATATACTGCTTGCTACCCACTCACTATTGAGCTATGAGTCATGACCCCACAGTGTGAAAACAGTGGCCTACATAATCAATATTTGATAGAAAATATTCATTTTCCAATAACAGGGGTCATCAGGAGCCTCATGAAGCTCCTAGTTCAATACATGATTGACAGATAGATTTTAGATAGATAGATTGATTTATAGATAGATAGATGATAGATAGATATGAAATAAGAACTGAATGTTATGCTTATCTTATTACGCCATTTATAACTGGCTTATGGTTAACTATAGTACAAAAATAAGTGTACAGGATAGATAATTATATTATCTACTGACTTTGTTTTACAGAAGCAGCCCCAAATTTTTGACAAATACACTAGTTTAGGACTAGAGATCAAATATGTTTTTGATGTAATTTTGATTTGCTGGATTAAAAAACAAGAAAAGAGAAGAACAAAAAGAGGAAAAAATAACTGGAAGTGTGGAAGAGTGCAAGAATGTAGAAGAATACTCCAGTGTGGAAGAATGAATCAATGTGGTTTTGATGGACTTCCCAGGGGGCCAGATGGGGACACTTATGGAGCAGTACAAATCTGGGTGTGCACTGCTGCTCTGCGGCTCCCACTCTGGTTCTGTCATGCTTGTCTCTGCCGAGTTGCCTTTGTAGTTAGTACCAATAAAAAGCTTTTCACTAAACTTATTCCAACCTGTTGCTTGGAATACATAATTCAAGGTTACTTATTTTCAGAAATTCTTTCCTCTGCTTATTTCTAGTATTGCTTTTACAGGGGAGGTAGAGCTGACACCCACTTCAGTTTTCTCTTCCTTAATGATGGGATAATGTTTTCTACCACAGATAAAAACGTGGGCTTCAGTGAGATAATAGATATCACACAGTAGGTGCCCAATACATGTTAGCTAAAAATTTCCTTACCTTCCACAATGCCCCATATTCATTTCCTCCTGCTCCTATGGGTGAAACCTGTCTCCCAGGGCTTGTCTATACCTTGTATGTTTCAGCCTTTCTGAGCAGCTACTCTTTTTTTTTTTTTGGCAAGTGGCCACTTCATGAAAGCTAGTGATGGCTTTGTGAGAGCTCACCGTAAATTGAGGGAGGACTGTTCAGTTAAAGGTACAGAAATTTCTCACCAAGTCTGTTGTTTCTCAAGCATGCATTTATTCAGCCTTTCACTCAACACATATGTATTAAGAATTGAATATGTATGAAATCTTTTACTATCTTTCTGTGACTACATAGCACACAAACTCAGCAAGACCAATTGGTCACCTTCATTCAGAGACTCAGCTTGAAAGAGTAGTGTTTATCTGGAACATTTCCAGGCTCAAGGCAAAGACAAAAAGGAGATGGAGAATTATGTGGTGGGTCTTAAAGCCCTGGTCATTGCTTCTGCCCTCATGCCATAGGTTGGAGTTTATATGCTCACTCCTGAGTTCAACAGGTGGATGTATAATCTTCTCACAGGGAGGGAGATCACAGGGAGGGGATCCAGAATATTTAGCAATCACCAGTGCTACCAATTTTCCATTAGACACAGTCACTGCATTTTGCCTCAAAATCACACAGATTTCAAAGATGATGCTATTGTACTGTGCAAGTTTGGAACTAGTCTCTGCGATCTACTCATAGCCTAGGATCCAGTATCTTTTTTTGTTGTGCATATTTAATTTTGGGGAACAAACAATAAAATCATCCAAAACCATATTAAGTGAATATAATTGAGCTGTATTACTTTTGACATACAAAAAAGAAAATTAAGAAGAGGGCACAGTATTCAAGTGCAAAAAGAGGGAAGGGAGCTAAATTTTGCTTTCTGTGATGTTAGATGCTTTTTCAGAAGTCTTCTCAGCTAATCTTAAAGAATCTTATGAGGAAGTCATCATTTTCTCTGTTTTACAGACCTAAAAGCTAAATCTCAGAAAGTTGAGTAACTTTCTGAAGGTCCCACAGGTAAGTGGCAGAGCTGGAATTCAAAGTGCATTTTCTTTTCATTGCAGCTCAGTGACTGAAGGTGAGTCCTAAAGAGAGCCACCAACAGTTCTCATGAAGGCAGCAAAGTCATCTCCCTGAGGGGACGCCTGGGTTTATTGTCAATATATAAAGGGTTATTAAACATAACCAGAATAAATGAAAAAACAAGGTGCCAGTTAATCCAGATTTTTTCATTTTTCATGTAACTGACAGATACTGACTGGTACTGCTCTTACCAAATTAAAATAATATTCTTAAATGGAGACAAAAATGTTCTTACTGCCAAGTCCATAAGAATTAAAATATTTTGTTTCATCCTTTATATAAATGTCTTAATTTTAGCATAAAGAAAGATATAGATCTACCATATGACCCAGCTATCCCACTGTTGGGAATATACCCAGAGGAATGGAAATCATCAAGTCGAAGGTATACCTGTTCCCCAATGTTCATCGCAGCACTCTTTACAATAGCCAAGAGTTGGAACCAGCCCAAATGCCCATCATCAGATGAGTGGATACGGAAAATGTGGTACATCTACACAATGGAATACTACTCAGCTATAAAAACGAATGAAATACTGCCATTTGCAACAACATGGATGGACCTTGAGAGAATTATATTAAGTGAAACAAGTCAGGCACAGAAAGAGAAATGCCACATGTTCTCACTTATTGGTGGGAGCTAAAAATTAATATATAAATTCACACACACACACACACACACACACACACACACACACACACACCGGGGGGGGGGGGAAGAAGATATAACAACCACAACTACTTGAAGTTGATACGACAAGCAAACAGAAAGGACATTGTTGGGGGGGAGGGGGGAGGGGGGAGGGAGAAGGGAGGGAGGTTTTGGTGATGGGGAGCAATAATCAGCCACAATGTATATCGACAAAATAAAACTTAACAAAATAAATAAATAAATAAATAAATAAAAAGATATGAATGGTTTATTAATTAAAATTATTTTCTCCCTATAACCAATACTTAAATGTTTTTAAAGAAAGGATATCACATTACCAGTTTGTTCTGGGTGCCTACCTCACAGTCCAGCTAGGGCTTGTGTCATATCCAATTGGTTGGAGTTCCCACACATGATGTTTCTCATCTCTCTACATTTGTCCCTTGTATTCCTATTGCTGGAAATGCCTTCCCCCATTTTAACTCACTCATTTATATTCCTTAGTGTTCAGATTAGGTGTGACCTTCCCCAGGCAACCTCCTCTGCCAGCTCAACTACAAACTGTATAAATTGTCTTTTATCTGGGTTCTTGAATAGCATAATAGCTCAATTGCATTTAACATAAGTTTGTTGAACAAATAACTCACTAAGTAAATGAGGGAGCATGTGGTTGTATAAATCCCCTTGTACTTAGTATTATTAAAGCCATCCTGTATCTCTTAAGAGACCTAGGCTTTTCCCTTTATGTCAGTATGCCAAATAAGTCTTACTTTATGAGGCCACAATTCTCCTTTTAGTGAAACAGCACCATGCAAATCCAGTTATTTCATTAAATGAAAATTGATGTCAAAGCCACGATCTCCCAACCTAGACTTAAGGATTCTAAATGCTCAGAGGTCTAATCCCCTGGTGGCCTCTAAACTATGATTATGAGCAATTGGAAAGGAATTTAGCTGTGGCATTTATCACACAGAAATATTCCATGTTCCTGTGCATTCTAATTGGTGACTTTTTTCTCCGAAATATTTTCTTTAACTGACTCTAGCAATGGTGAAGACAGATGCAATTAAAGACTCATTCCTTGGAATTAAAAAACAACCGATAACACGGGTATCACAAAAGCCTGATAAATCATAGCTGATGGTTTTTACAATGGTGTTCTGTGTGCTCAGTCTGGAGTGATTCAAATATGAATAAATAAAAACTTCTCAAAGGGGTGATATCATAGTGTTCTCGCCACATATTGTAGCAATGCATGGACGATATGACATGCCATTTGGCCAGGCTACTGAAACTTAATGGATTGCACTTGAAATTGTCAGAATTTTCAGGGGAGAAAAACCAAAACCTTGCTCTTGGGTACAAGTTATGGTTTTGTTACTATTAGCTGTGTTACCTTAGTCAACTCACTTTAACTTTTGCATGTTAGCTTACTTGTAAAACAAAGATTAAAACAGAGATAGTTCTGTTTTTCTTAGATGTTTTTGTAAAAACGAACTGAGATAATGACTATGTGGTGAGATCACAATATTGAGAAGTGCTATCTTCTCTGTCAATGTCCTACCCTTCTCCGTCCTCCTCTCCAGTGTTTTCACAGATAGAGCCCTGCTAAACTAAAGCAAGGCCTCTAAGCTCCACCTATTCCTTCTCCCTTCTCCTCATGGATAGGTGAGACCCTGGTTCCCAGATATTTGTATTTCATAGACCAATAATATTATTTTCATGGAGAACTAAGAGAGAGAGGGGTAGCTATTTTCTTTACAATGTAAGGATATTTAAAGAAAAAAAATATCCATCTACTATCACATCATTTCAGAAAGGAAAAGAACTTTAATAACCAAAAATAAACAAAATATACCCTCAGGGAAAAAATAGTCCTTTAAATTAAATATATCTTGTATTTCAAAAAATTAACTACTTGTTTTTATTTTCTTTTTCTCATGTAGCCTGCAACTGGTGAAAATTCCATTGGGCCAAGCACATGTCTACATGCTGGCATATGTAGTAATGGAACAAAAACATCCCATCTCCAGATGGACAGCCACTAGGTGCAGCTGTGGGCAGGATTTTATAGAGCCCAGGTGCCAAGCAGGGGAGAGCTGTGTGGCTTTACCCATTACTTGCCTCGAATATGTCAGGAGTAATACCCTGTGGGATGCCCTCTAGTCCTACACAGAAGGAGTGTTAAATTAATATTTTATTTAGGAAGTGAGGAGAGAGAGAGAGAGAAAGAGAATGAGAGAGAGAGAGAGAGAGAGAGAGAGAGAGAGAGAGAGAGAGAAAGAAAGATTATTCAGTAGCATTTGCAGACCTTGCCACCTCCTCTAAGTGGCTTAGGCTGAACTCCAATATGGGTGCTTATGTGGTTGCTGTGTGTATGTATGTGTGCAGGTGTGAGTGTACGTGTGCATGGATGTGTACGTGTGCATGGATGTGTATGTGTGCACATATGGGGTTAAGGAGTGGTTATTAGTCAAGTCTGATTTTGTCAATAGTATTAGGTGCTAACTTTCACTCAAAAAGTGCTGTCTTTAATGCACACATCAATATGGAAGTTGGGGGCTCTGTGGGAAGACTTGCGGTTTTCAAAACAAACACTAAATCCCAGGCATTCTCATACATCAAGGAAGACCTAAGGTTGACCCCCATGGCTTAGAGGAAATGGTGTATCATCAAAGAGCTGAATAACTGGCCATGGCTCTGAAGGGCACTAAAACATTTCCCCCCTGCCTCAGCCTTCAAGTGGTAGGGCACTGCCAAAGTCGTGGAGGGAGAGATTGCATCCTCTAAGATATTTGGTAAGTTACATCCCCATGATTTGCATGTATCCCCCTACTATTCAACTGTGATTGCTAATGAAATAAGCAAAATTGGGTTTAAATTCAAGCTTTGCCATATACTACTTGTGTGAACTTGGGTAAGTTATTTAATTTCTCTGTGCCTCTGCTTCCCCATCTGTGAAGTGAACTTTCACAGTGGATTATCCTATCTACAGTGCAGAGTGGTTGTGAGAACTAGACATAATAAACATGAAGAGCCCAGCATACTGCCTGTCACATCAAATATTTTCAATAAAAATTACTGTAATATCTTTATTCAGTTGTATTTGCTATGTCAGGGAGGATGCCAAGTGTGGTAGCGCAGATTTACATTTAGATGCAGAAAACTTGGTTTTGGTTCATCTATACCGTTGTAACCTTGAGTGAACGATGTTCTGCCTCCTTTGTTTCATCTGAAATATAAGCAGCTCAAGCTGGATGATTTCTAAGGCTTTTCCTACTTTTTTTTTTTTTTTTTTTTGCTATGAGTAAATTTATCGTCAAGGATTTTAATAGGAGTCAAATTGCCTCTTCTCCCTTTCCGCCACTTCTCTGTCCTTACTGCTACTTCCTTAATCAGCCACAGCACGGACTTCATTACTACTCTCCCTCGCTCTGTTTTCTTCCCCTCTAATCCATTGAGCACCCTGCTGTCAAAGTGAATATTTGGAAGCTCCAATTTGTTATTTTTAATGAACTGTTTAAAACTTCAATTATTTTTTTTCCATTCACAGACTAAACTCCTTATTGGTTAGAGAGCCATTCAATGTTCTGCATAGTCAGCCTCTGCCCACCTTTAAATATATTTTATTAGAACTAATATTGTAATGTTTATAACTTTAGTCCAAGATAAGAGTAATAGTAATAGCAAAAAAAAAAAAAAAAGTAAGAAATACAGGTAGGAACCAGACACAATAAAAGAATCAGAAAATTAAAAGCCATTATTATTAATATGACTCTCCAGAGAAAATCAGCAAAGTGGTGTTTATTATCCCTGTTAGTTCCTATGCAGTTATCCTTAAAAATAGGATTAATTACACTGTACATTAAAGCTTTGTATTCTTCTTTTTTAAATCAATGAATTGTCATGAATATATTTTTGTTTCCATATGTACATTTTTAAACCACGTATCATATAGGAACATAGTAACTCATAATATGTATCAAGTTTTGCTGCACTCTTAGCCATTTATACCTGTGGGCAGATAAGATTCTTAAAATTTACCCATGCGTCTTTCCAGATACCTTGTGACCCTCCTATATTTGTCTAGTTAGATCAGAGGCATCCATTGCTTCAAAAGAAGAGGGCCATTAAAGAACAATGAAGAGAGAAAACAAACAAAAGAAAAGTTTAAATAATTCAGGCATGAGAAAAAAAAATTTTTAGAAGGATGATTTGTGAGATCTATTTTTCTATCCCTCTGTTCTGCTCAAATGCCCTTTCTTCCAAAATAACAACAACAACAAGAAAAAAAAACACCAAAAAGAAACCTACCAGGATAGGAGTCCTGAAGCATTGGGGACAATAACAGGATGCTCAAATGGGTTTGGCCATCTAAGTGTGGGATAACCTGTACATCTCACCCCTAAAGCAGATGTACCCCTAAAGCAGAGCCTGGTAACCCAGGAATACCCTGCATATCAACCATCTGCAATTTCATGGGAGGAGTAGAGTAAAAATGGCTGTGTAAGATATCAACATAGAGACCTTTGTAGAATCTTTCTGAGGTTTCCGAGGCCTGAGTGTGGTCTGGAGATGACCACATATTTGCTGTGAACTAGAGACAGGAGCAGAAGCAGATAAGAGAAGAGTGGACCTTCTGAGAGGAGCAGAGCCTTCTGAGAGGAAGAGTACTCAGGAGAGATCTGTAGGGACCAAAACGGGAAGATCACATATGAATAGGCTGTTTCACAGATGCCAATGTGGACAGAGAACAGTGACCACAGACCATGGCGCGACATTTTATAAATCTTACAGAATTTACATCCAACCTAAATATATGAGAAAATGACTTTGACTTGAATAAAATTTTATTTCTACCAATTGGCTAAACGAAAACAAAATGAATTCATGTGTAAAAAAATAAGTTATATTTTTGCTTACTGAGTTTGTGGATTGAGATTCTTATCCTCTACATAACCATGTAGAACTTCCTTCTTTTCCTTAAACTTACTGCTCCTTAAACTGCACATACCTTTCATATAGAGCACATTTGGTTGCCTCTGTCTGAAATGCCTGTTTCATTCTCCATTGTCTCCACTTAAAAAAAAATCTACTCAGTTTTTAGGACCTTAATTAAATGACTTATCCTCTCTCAAATCCCCTAGGAAAAGTAAGTTCTCTTACATTGTGCAAACTCTCAATATAATACTTATTTCTATAAGTACTAGAAACAAGAGTTTGTGAAGAAATGAGACTTTGCCTTCTATCCTTTGTTTCTCAGAGCTTAGCACAAATGCTTGGCACATTGTAGACCTCAAAGCATGATTGCTGAATAAATGAGTAGAGTGTTCGTGACTTGAGCCAATACCAAAGGTGAACAACCTGAAAGTCAGTGCTGGGCAGGAACTTGTTGTAGAGTGCACACCATCTTGCTTTTTTAAGAACCACCAGATCACAAATGATCAACTCACAAATCCAGCTATAACACCAGCAATTATCATGGGTGATTAGTTAGGACCAGTGCCTCACCCACACCTCCATTAGTTTCTACAGGGTTGAACTTGTTTTCATCTTTGTAGTGGTGAATTCCTGTTTTCATACCATGGTTTCAGCACTTGCTCAATCCATTAAGGTGCATTTAGTTGCAAGCTGCAGAGGTTGACTTTGACTTATTAAGTACCAGGGAATTTATGCAAAGCATATTGGGGGTTTCAGACCTGCTACGTGGCTGAAGGATTTAACTAGGAAATCAAATAAAAATTGAAGCAGCTCTACAGAACCCAGGAGTAAGATCATCTTTGATGAAGAACACTCTAGCCAGAGTGCTGATTTTGCCACTTTAGTCCCCACTAGAATACAATAAAATAATAAAATAATTTTTATCATCCATTTGTCTTTGCTTCACTTAAGATTTAATATCTCAGGTTGGAGTGTCTGTTTTGCCTGCAGCTTAGCTTCCAAAGGAGAGGCAGTATCTGGGCATTTAGTTTCTGTAGTTCAAGTCAGAAACACCCCCCAAATAGAAAAATGTTGGATTCTGACTAATGTCTGTTATCCTTGATTCTGTCCCCATTTGATAAGATAAATTTCCCTTGTCCTGGTTTATTAGATCCTGGCTGCTGTGAATCAATTTGACTTTTTTTATTCCACTCATTTTCAGGGCTTTCTTTTGGCTTAGGTGAGAATTCTCCACTGCAATTTTCCTGTTTTTAGAGCCTCACCATTGGACTAGTCCCCAGGTTTGCTGCATTTAAGGAATAGAACAAAGACACAGCCAATTCAGCAAGTTGTGGTTCTTTCATTAACAAAACGACAGAGTTAGAACTCAATGGATATAAAATTTTATTTTGTATGAGAGTAAGAATGGCTGTATCAGAATCATCAATCATACTTGACACACAGATTTGCGAACACACATTTAAGTCAGAATTTGAGGGTGGATCCTGGGTGGGTCCTTGTACTTTCACCAGTTGTCAGATGATTCTGACTTTCAGCTAGGTTTGAAATCCATTCCTGGGATGGCTGGTTAGCTTATGTGGTAGAACGTGGTACTGATAACACCAAGGTCAAGGCTTTGGCTTTCCATACCAGTCAGCCACCAAAAAAAAAAAAAAAAAAAAAAAAAAACAAAGAAAGAAGGAAAAAGAAAAGAAAAGAAAAATAAAGAAAGAAATCCACCTGTATACTCCCTAGTGTTCCCTCCAGTCTAAATACTCTATTATAAATAATAACAGAGTTGAGAATTTCAGCTACCAATGCCTGCATGCCAGCAGGTAAGTTTATTCTGAATCAGTGAATTTTTCATTGTCCTCAAGTCTTAACATTTATTTTTTATTTTTTTTTTTATGCTAATTATTATTTTTTTTTTTTAATTTTATTTTGTCAATATACATTGTAGCTGATTAATGCTCCCCATCACCAAAACCTCCCTCCCTTCTCCCTCCCCCCCACCCCCCCAACAATGTCCTTTCTGTTTGTTTGTTGTACCAACTTCAAATAATTGTGGTTGTTATATCTTCTTCCCCCCCCCCCGGTTTGTGTGTGTGTGTGTGTGTATGTGTGTGTGTGAATTTATATATTAATTTTTAGCTCCCTCCAATAAGTGAGAACATGTGGTATTTCTCTTTCTGTGCCTGACTTATTTCACTTAATATAATTCTCTCAAGGTCCATCCATGTTGTTGCAAATGGCAGTATTTCATTCGTTTTTATAGCTGAGTAGTATTCCATTGTGTAGATGTACCACATTTTCCGTATCCACTCATCTGATGATGGGCATTTGGGCTGGTTCCAACTCTTGGCTATTGTAAAGAGTGCTGCGATGAACATTGGGGAACAGGTATACCTTCGACTTGATGATTTCCATTCCTCTGGGTATATTCCCAACAGTGGGATGGCTGGGTCGTATGGTAGATCTATTTGCAATTGTTTAAGGAACCTCCATACCATTTTCCATAGAGGCTGCACCATTTTGCAGTCCCACCAACAATGTATGAGAGTTCCTTTTTCTCCGCAGCCTCGCCAGCATTTATCGTTCATAGTCTTTTGGATTTTAGCCATCCTAACTGGGGTTAGATGGTATCTCAATGTGGTTTTGATTTGCATTTCCCGGATGCTGAGTGATGTTGAGCATTTTTTCATATGTCTGTTGGCCATTTGGATATCTTCCTTAGAGAAATGCCTACTTAGCTCTTTTGCCCATTTTTTAATTGGGTTGCTTGTTTTCTTCTTGTACAGTTGTTTGAGTTCCTTATATATTCTGGATATTAATCCTTTGTCAGATGTATATTTTGCAAATATTTTCTCCCACTCTGTTGGTTGTCTTTTAACTCTTTTAATTGTTTCTTTTGCTGTGCAGAAGCTTTTTAGTTTGATATAATCCCATTTGTTTATTTTTCCTTTGGTTGCCCGTGCTTTTGGGGTCGTATTCATGAAGTCTGTGCCCAGTCCTATTTCCTGAAGTGTTTCCCCTATGTTTTCTTTAAGAAGTTTTATTGTCTCAGGGTGTATATTTAAATCCTTAATCCATTTTGAGTTGATTTTAGTATACGGTGAGAGGTATGGATCTAGTTTCATTCTCCTGCATATCGATATCCAGTTATCCCAGCACCACTTGCTGAAGAGGCAGTCCCTTCCCCAGTGAATAGGCTTGGTGCCTTTGTCAAAGATCAGATGGAAGTAAGTGTGTGGGTTGATTTCTGGATTCTCTATTCTATTCCATTGGTCAGTGTGTCTGTTTTTATGCCAGTACCATACTGTTTTGGTTATTATAGCTTTGTAGTATAGCTTAAAGTCAGGTAGTGTTATGCCTCCAGCTTTATTTTTTTTGCTCAGCATTGCTTTGGCTATTCGTGGTCTTTTATTGTTCCATATAAATGTCTGAATAGTTTTTTCCATTTCTGAGAAAAATGTCTTTGGAATTTTGATGGGGATTGCATTGAATTTGTATATCACTTTGGGTAGTATGGACATTTTCACTATGTTGATTCTTCCAATCCAAGAGCATGGAATATCTTTCCATCTTCTTGTATCCTCTCTAATTTCTCTCAGCAGTGGTTTGTAGTTCTCATTATAGAGATTTTTCACCTCCTTGGTTAACTCAATTCCTAAGTATTTTATTTTTTTGGTGGCTATTGTAAATGGGCAGGCTTTCTTGATTTCTCCTTCTGCATGTTCACTATTGGAGAAAAGAAATGCTACTGATTTTTGTGTGTTGATTTTGTATCCTGCTACTGTGCTGAAATCATTTATCAATTCCAACAGTTTTTTTGTAGAGGTTTTAGGCTGTTTGATATATAGGATCATGTCATCTGCAAACAGGGACAGTTTGACTTCATCTTTTCCAATCTGGATGCCCTTTATTTCCTTCTCTTCTCTGATTGCTCTGGCTAGTACTTCCAACACTATGTTGAACAGGAGTGGTGGAGTGGGCATCCTTGTCTGGTTCCTGTTCTTAAAGGAAAAGCTTTCAGCTTTTCCCCATTCAGGATGATATTGGCAGTGGGTTTGTCATATATGGCTTTAATTATGTTGAGATACTTTCCCTCTATACCTAACTTATAGAGGGTCTTTGTCATGAATGAGTGCTGAACTTTATCAAATGCTTTTTCAGCATCTATAGAGATGATCATATGGTCCTTGTGTTTGAGTTTATTAATATGGTGTATCACATTTATTGATTTGCGTATGTTGAACCAACCTTGCATCCCTGGGATGAATCCCACTTGATCGTGATGAATAATTTTTCGTATGTGTTGCTGTATTCTGTTTGCTAGTATTTTAGTGAGGATTTTTGCATCTATATTCATCAAGGATATCGGCCTGTAGTTTTCTTTTTTGGTTATATCTTTACCTGGTTTTGGTATCAGGATGATGTTTGCTTCATAGAATGAGTTTGGGAGATTTGCGTCCGTTTCAATCTTTTGGAATAGTTTGTAAAGAATCGGTGTCAATTCCTGTTTGAATGTTTGGTAAAATTCTGCTGTGAATCCATCTGGTCCTGGGCTTTTCTTTGTTGGGAGCCTTCTGATAACAGCTTCAATCTCCTTTATTGTTATTGGTCTGTTCAAATTTTCTACGTCTTCACGGTTCAGTTTTGGGAGCTTGTGTGTGTCCAGAAATTTATCCATTTCCTCCAGATTTTCAAATTTGTTGGCGTATAGTTGTTTATAGTAGTCTCGAATGATTCCTTGTATTTCAGATGAATCAGTTGTAATATCGCCTTTTTCATTTCTAATTTTTGTTATTTGAGTCTTCTCTCTTCTTTTTTTTGTTAGCCATGCTAATGGTTTGTCAATTTTATTTATCTTTTCAAAAAACCAACTTTTTGATTCGTTGATCTTTTGAATTGTTTTTTGGTTTTCAATTTCATTCAGTTCTGCTCTTTTTTTTTTTTTTTTTTTTTTTTTTTTTTAATTTTATTTTGTCGATATACATTGTAGCTGATTAATGCTCCCCATCACCAAAACCTCCCTCCCTTCTCCCTCCCCCCCCTCCCCCCCAACAATGTCCTTTCTGTTTGCTTGTTGTATCAACTTCAAGTAATTGTGGTTGTTATATCTTCTTCCCTCCCCCCCCCGATTTGTGTGTGTGTGTGTGTATGTGTGTGTGTGAATTTATATATTAATGTTTAGCTCCCTCCAATAAGTGAGAACATGTGGTATTTCTCTTTCTGTGCCTGACTTGTTTCACTTAATATAATTCTCTCAAGGTCCATCCATGTTGTTGCAAATGGCAGTATTTCATTCGTTTTTATAGCTGAGTAGTATTCCATTGTGTAGATGTACCACATTTTCCGTATCCACTCATCTGATGATGGGCATTTGGGCTGGTTCCAACTCTTGGCTATTGTAAAGAGTGCTGCGATGAACATTGGGGAACAGGTATACCTTCGACTTGATGATTTCCATTCCTCTGGGTATATTCCCAGCAGTGGGATGGCTGGGTCGGATGGTAGATCTATTTGCAATTGTTTAAGGAACCTCCATACCATTTTCCATAGAGGCTGCACCATTTTGCAGTCCCACCAACAATGTATGAGAGTTCCTTTTTCTCCGCAGCCTCGCCAGCATTTATCGTTCATAGTCTTTTGGATTTTAGCCATCCTAACTGGGGTTAGATGGTATCTCAATGTGGTTTTGATTTGCATTTCCCGGATGCTGAGTGATGTTGAGCATTTTTTCATATGTCTGTTGGCCATTTGGATATCTTCCTTAGAGAAATGCCTACTTAGCTCTTTTGCCCATTTTTTAATTGGGTTGCTTGTTTTCTTCTTGTACAGTTGTTTGAGTTCCTTATATATTCTGGATATTAATCCTTTGTCAGATGTATATTTTGCAAATATTTTCTCCCACTCTGTTGGTTGTCTTTTAACTCTTTTAATTGTTTCTTTTGCTGTGCAGAAGCTTTTTAGTTTGATATAATCCCATTTGTTTATTTTTCCTTTGGTTGCCCGTGCTTTTGGGGTCGTATTCATGAAGTCTGTGCCCAGTCCTATTTCCTGAAGTGTTTCCCCTATGTTTTCTTTAAGAAGTTTTATTGTCTCAGGGTGTATATTTAAATCCTTAATCCATTTTGAGTTGATTTTAGTATACGGTGAGAGGTATGGATCTAGTTTCATTCTCCTGCATATCGATATCCAGTTATCCCAGCACCACTTGCTGAAGAGGCAGTCCCTTCCCCAGTGAATAGGCTTGGTGCCTTTGTCAAAGATCAGATGGCAGTAAGTGTGTGGGTTGATTTCTGGATTCTCTATTCTATTCCATTGGTCAGTGTGTCTGTTTTTATGCCAGTACCATACTGTTTTGGTTATTATAGCTTTGTAGTATAGCTTAAAGTCAGGTAGTGTTATGCCTCCAGCTTTATTTTTTTTGCTCAGCATTGCTTTGGCTATTCGTGGTCTTTTATTGTTCCATATAAATGTCTGAATAGTTTTTTCCATTTCTGAGAAAAATGTCTTTGGAATTTTGATGGGGATTGCATTGAATTTGTATATCACTTTGGGTAGTATGGACATTTTCACTATGTTGATTCTTCCAATCCAAGAGCATGGAATATCTTTCCATCTTCTTGTATCCTCTCTAATTTCTCTCAGCAGTGGTTTGTAGTTCTCATTATAGAGATTTTTCACCTCCTTGGTTAACTCAATTCCTAAGTATTTTATTTTTTTGGTGGCTATTGTAAATGGGCAGGCTTTCTTGATTTCTCCTTCTGCATGTTCACTATTGGAGAAAAGAAATGCTACTGATTTTTGTGTGTTGATTTTGTATCCTGCTACTGTGCTGAAATCATTTATCAATTCCAACAGTTTTTTTGTAGAGGTTTTAGGCTGTTTGATATATAGGATCATGTCATCTGCAAACAGGGACAGTTTGACTTCATCTTTTCCAATCTGGATGCCCTTTATTTCCTTCTCTTCTCTGATTGCTCTGGCTAGTACTTCCAACACTATGTTGAACAGGAGTGGTGGAGTGGGCATCCTTGTCTGGTTCCTGTTCTTAAAGGAAAAGCTTTCAGCTTTTCCCCATTCAGGATGATATTGGCAGTGGGTTTGTCATATATGGCTTTAATTATGTTGAGATACTTTCCCTCTATACCTAACTTATAGAGGGTCTTTGTCATGAATGAGTGCTGAACTTTATCAAATGCTTTTTCAGCATCTATAGAGATGATCATATGGTCCTTGTGTTTGAGTTTATTAATATGGTGTATCACATTTATTGATTTGCGTATGTTGAACCAACCTTGCATCCCTGGGATGAATCCCACTTGATCGTGATGAATAATTTTTCGTATGTGTTGCTGTATTCTGTTTGCTAGTATTTTAGTGAGGATTTTTGCATCTATATTCATCAAGGATATCGGCCTGTAGTTTTCTTTTTTGGTTATATCTTTACCTGGTTTTGGTATCAGGATGATGTTTGCTTCATAGAATGAGTTTGGGAGATTTGCGTCCGTTTCAATCTTTTGGAATAGTTTGTAAAGAATCGGTGTCAATTCCTGTTTGAATGTTTGGTAAAATTCTGCTGTGAATCCATCTGGTCCTGGGCTTTTCTTTGTTGGGAGCCTTCTGATAACAGCTTCAATCTCCTTTATTGTTATTGGTCTGTTCAAATTTTCTACGTCTTCACGGTTCAGTTTTGGGAGCTTGTGTGTGTCCAGAAATTTATCCATTTCCTCCAGATTTTCAAATTTGTTGGCGTATAGTTGTTTATAGTAGTCTCGAATGATTCCTTGTATTTCAGATGAATCAGTTGTAATATCGCCTTTTTCATTTCTAATTTTTGTTATTTGAGTCTTCTCTCTTCTTTTTTTTGTTAGCCATGCTAATGGTTTGTCAATTTTATTTATCTTTTCAAAAAACCAACTTTTTGATTCGTTGATCTTTTGAATTGTTTTTTGGTTTTCAATTTCATTCAGTTCTGCTCTGATCTTAATGATTTCTTTCCGTCTGCTAACTTTAGGATTGGATTGTTCTTGTTTTTCTAGTTCTTTAATGTGAAGTGTTAGGTTGTTCACTTGCCATCTTTCCATTCTTCTGAAGTGAGCATTTAATGCAATAAATTTTCCCCTCAATACTGCTTTTGCAGTATCCCACAGGTTTTGGTATGATGTATCATTGTTTTCATTAGTTTCAATAAACTTTTTGATTTCCTGCTTGATTTCTTCTTGGACCCATATGTCATTAAGTAGAATGCTGTTTAATTTACATGTGTTTGTATAGTTTCCAGAGTTTTGTTTGTTGTTAATTTCTAGTTTTAATCCATTGTGGTCTGAGAAGATACATGGGATAATTCCAATTTTTTTGAATTTATTGAGACTTGATTTGTGACCTAATATGTGATCTATCCTGGAGAATGATCCATGTGCTGATGAGAAGAATGAATATTCTGAGGTTGTTGGGTGGAATGTTCTGTAGATATCTGCCAATTCCAATTGGTCTAGAGTCTTGTTTAGATCTTGTGTTTCTCTACTGATTCTTTGCCTAGATGATCTGTCTAATATTGACAGTGGAGTGTTCAGGTCCCCTGCTATTATGGTATTAGTGTCTATTTCCTTCTTTAGGTCTAATAGAGTTTGTTTTATAAATCTGGCTGCTCCAACATTGGGTGCGTACATATTTATGATTGTTATGTCTTCTTGATGGATCAGTCCTTTTATCATTAAGTAGTGTCCCTCATTGTCTCTTTTTATGGTTTTTAGTTTAAAGTCTATTTTGTCAGATATAAGAATAGCCACTCCAGCTCGTTTTTCTTTTCTGTTTGCATGGTAAATCTTTTTCCATCCTTTCACTCTTAGTCTGTGTGAATCTTTATGGGTGAGGTGGGTCTCTTGTAGGCAGCATATAGTTGGGTCCTGCTTTTTGATCCAGTCAGCCAGTCTGTGTCTTTTAATTGGGGAATTTAAGCCTTTAACATTAAGAGTTGTTATTGAAAGGTGTTGATTTATTCCTAGCATTTTATTGGTTGTTTGGTTGTCTTAGGTGTCTTTTGTTCCTTGCTTTCTGATTTACTGTTTGGTTTCTTTGTTTGTTGGTTCCTTAGGTTGTAGATAGTGTTTTTGTTAGCTTGTTTTCTCTTCATGAATGCCATTTTTATTGTACTAGCGGGTTTAGATTTTTCTTAGGTTTTTATGGCAGTGGTAGTTATTTTTCAGGAACCAAACCCAGTACTCCCTTGAGGATTTCTTGTAAGGGTGGTCTTGTGGTAGTGAACTCCCGCAGTTTTTGTTTGTCTGAGAAATATACTATTTGCCCCTCATTTCGGAAGGATAGCCTTGCAGGGTAGAGTATTCTTGGCTGGCAATCTTTGTCTTTTAGTATTTTGAAAATATCATCCCATTCCTTTCTAGCTTTTAGGGTTTGTGATGAAAAGTCTGATGTTAACCTGATTGGGGCTCCCTTATAGGTGATTTGACGCTTCTCTCTTGCAGCTTTTAAGATTCTCTCTTTGTCTCTGAGTTTTGCCAATTTGACTATGACATGTCTTGGAGAAGGTCTTTTTGGGTTGAATACATTTGGAGATTGTTGAGCTTCCTGGATCTGAAGATCTGTGATTTTTCCTATACCTGGGAAGTTTTCTGCCACTATTTTGTTGAATATGTTTTCAATGGAATCTCCATTTTCCTCCCCTTCTGGAATACCCATGACTCGGATATTTGAGCGCTTGAGGTTGTCTGATATCTCTCTCAGATTTTCTTCCATGTCCTTGATTCTTTTTTCTTTCTTTTTGTCTGCTTGTGTTATTTCAAACAGCCCATCTTCAAGTTCAGAGGTTCTCTCTTCAACTTCGACAAGCCTGCTGGTTAAACTCTCCGTTGTGTTTTTTATTTCGCTGAATAACTTCTTCAGTTCAGCAAGTTCTGCTACATTTTTTTTCAGGACATTGATTTCCTTGTATATTTCCTCTTTCAGATCCTGTATACTTTTCCTCATTTCATCATGATGTCTAGCTGAGTTTTCTTGTATCTCATTCAGTTTCCTTAGAATTATCACTCGAAATTCCTTGTCAGTTATTTCAAGGGCTTCTTGTTCTATAGGATCTAGAGTATGAGATTTATTAACTTTTGGTGGTGTACTTTCTTGATTTTTTGTATTTCTGGTGTCTTTTTTTTGGTGTTTATTCATTGTGGCAGGGGGTTTCACAGTCCACCGGTTTGAGACTAATGACTAACTAGGATGTTGCTGTGGTTGCCAATTTGGTATGGCTCCCGCCGTGACTGCTCAGTTGGCCTCTAGTGTCTTGTGTGTGTGGTTGCCTCGGGTCTTGGGCTTCTCCGGGGAGCCACCTTTCTGGTCACCTTGGACTCTGCTGGGCTGGTGGATCACGTACCACAGGGTGTGTGATCTCTGTTGAGCTTTCACTTTCTGTATAGGACTTCTCCGCGTTCCGTGTGCTCTGGCCCAGGCTGTTAGATCGTGCAGTGGCGACCCCTCCGGGTGTGTGGTTTCTGTCGAGTCTCCGCCTCCCTGGCCGCACGTCTCCCCCCTCTGTGCACACTGTGCTGGGCTAGGGTGTGTCTTCTGCACCCCTCGTCTATCAGCTGGGCCTTCAAGACCCTGCTCAGCACCGCCTCGCCCAGGAAGTCTACCAGGTTTCTGCTAGGCACAGACGACCGGTCTCTCTGGGTGCCTTTGTAGCACTGTGTAGATCTTTCTCGGGTCTTGTTCACCTTTGTATCCCCCCGGTATAAACCGAGTCTAGTGCCCGCCTGCAGCCTGCTCTCCGGCAGGTTCAAGCGGACCTGGGAAGTCTCCTGCCACACTATTCCCAACCAGAAATTCGTTAGGCTTTTTTCCAAACTGGTGGTCGCAGAGATGGTATCTGCCTCCCAGTAACAGGAAGTTTACCGGGGCCGGAGTCCAGGGTGTGGTGGAGTGACAGTCGGCCGGCCCGTACTTCCTAGCCCTCCCAACACTGGTCGGGATGCCCCACACCCCCAGCCCTGCCAGAGAACCGCGGAGGGAGAGAGAGAGGAGGCCGGCCCGCAGGGTCCGGAAAGCCCCGCGCCAGGCCAAGCAAATGGGCTCAGTGATGGCCGAGCAGGGCGGAGCTGCCCGCACCTGGGAAAATGGAGGCAGCACCGGGGCAGTGAGTGGCCTGGTGGTGCATGCGGGAGGCGCATGGGCATCCACCCCCCGAACAGAGCTGTGCCAGGGATCACTCACAGTGCTGTGCCAGGTCGGGCGCTCGCTCTGTCTCTGGTTTATTGCCTTCCGTGTTCTCGGCGCTGCCGCCTCGGGCTGTTCAGTCGCGGCGCGGCTCGGGCGCTCCCAGGAATCTTCTTTAATGCCGGCCTGAAACCTCGAATCCTGAATAGGGCAGCTGGCCGCCTTCAGTGCGGCCCCAGCCTCCGGGATCCTGGCTGCATCCACAGCAGCCCTGGCGCCGTGTTCCCTGTTTCAAGACTCGCTTTTGCAGCTAAGAATCAGTTCTTTTCCTGCTCCACACTTCAAAGCTGTTGCCTGTAGATGAGGCAGCCTCTCCTGCCGGGGGCAAAGTGGCGTTGAGCCCCCACGACCGGCCAGCAGCAGCAGTCCTCCCTTAAGAGATGGCCAGAGGAAGGTCCACAAGTTTCCCGACTGCCTGAGGCCCAGTGGCCACCTTTTCCACCTCAGCTACTCCGCGCCAGCCGCCGCAGCCGCCGCCATCTTGAAAACTCCTATCAAGTCTTAACATTTATGTTTCCACGTGGGAATAAGTCTTGAGGTTAAGAATGGCTGCAGTAAGGTGATCAAAAGGGCAAGTAAACTAAGCATAAACTTTAGGTTTATACAGTGAGTCACAAATCTTTAAAACCTTTTATTTACACTGTATGTCTCGATTTTCCTTACAACTGGATATCGTTAAGGAAGATGTTGTTACCCAAGGTTTACAATGAAAACTCTTGAGGCTCAAAATGGCCTTATCTATCCCACTCACAGTTTGGTGGGTAACCCAGCAACATTGGCTGGGAACTTTTTAAAAAAGCAGAATTTCAGACCTACTCTAGTTCTATCGGACAAAATATTAAATTCAATAAGATCCTTGGGTGATTCTCTTTAAAGTTTGAAAAGCACTCAGTTATGTGATTTTCCTAAACTCCTACATCAGGCACAGCTCATGCTGAGTAAAACCAAGAGGAAATGAAGAGATTATTTCCAAGGAGAAATATTATTGTGGCAAGTAACTTAGCAAAGTCGGGTTGAGGATCATGCTCTTGGTAAGGAAGTTAGAGGCCACAGGCAGGGAGTCAGAGCAGTCAGCAGCGTCACCATCAAACACCCAGACAGGGAGCAAGAGGCAGGCAGAGGTAGTGAAGCATTCCCTTTAGAGACGATCCTGAGAGCAGGATTTCTTTCTGCTGACAGGTAAGGGGACTGTGTGTCTCTCAGGGTATGACCTTGAGCTTTATTCCCACAGTGAAACAGAAGAAAAGAACAGGGCAAAATTGGGAATGTGGCATCACCCAAGCTGTAATTAATCATGTTCTTTAGTTGGCCTTGATAAGCTTTGGTAGTTTTAAAAAAGAGAGCACTTGAAATCTTCCCTGTTGATGTTACACATTTTCCTGATAGCTGTGATTTATTGGAAATACTTGAAGTTAGAAATGTCCATCCCTTTATTCATTCATTAACTCCACAAGCATTTGCTGAGTATTTACTAGATGCTCAGTGCTTGGGGTATGAAAATAAAGGACATAGTTTCTGTCCTTATGGTGCAGTGGGTAAGAGAATCAAGCAGAGGAATAATTTTAATGAAATAGTATCATCTTATTTTATTTCACTTCATGTGGGGATGTGCTTATTGATTCTTCGAGGAATCCCACTTTATATTTCCTGACCAGACAATGTTCTAGCTAGCTCCAGCCAGATAAAACTCAGGCAAGGACTGATAAAACTCAGGTAAGGAATAATCTATGTGGGATGGGAAACTTTGGGCCAGTTTGGGCCAGTTTTAAGCCATTTCTATGTTTGGAATAGGGAAAGAGAAGTTATCAAAAAAACATTAGATAAAGAGTAGTGGAAGGTGTTATTTTTTAGCAAATAATTATGGTCTAACACACCCCTACATATAAACTTCAGGTTTTCTAAGGGCAAGAATCTGTCTTTAGCTCTAGGTTCACCATGACATCTATCTCATTGACAGGCATGTGCAAGACAGACATGTGCAAGTCAGGCACTTAAGAAACATCTGCTGATTGAATAAGAAAAGTGTACAGTAAATTATTATTCACCACGTAAGTAGTTATAACCCTTCTGAGGAGTAGAAAATCTTTTCCTTTTTGTGTCAAAAACAGGTAGACATATACCAATTTCCATGTCCTATTTATTTTCTTGGTTTTTTTGTTTTGTAGAATTGTTTAGCAACATTTTGAGCAAGACCTGTTCCAAAGGATCTTTTTACTAACGGATATCAAGGGTAAATTAGCACTTGCATTATTTCAGAAAAATACTTAACAAAATACTAGCAAATAGAATTCAGATGTAAAAAGAATCATACACTATGACCAAGTGGAATTTATTTGAAAGATTCAAACCTGGTTCAGTATTCTAAAATCAATTAATGTAATCTACCATATCAGCAAGCTAAAGAAGAGCAACTATCTAATCATATCAATGAATGAAGAGCATTTCACATAATTCAATACTCTTTCATGATAATAACTCTCAGAAAGTAGTTGCTTAATAAAGAATATTAACCATGAAGCTTACACATAACAGTTAACTTAATGATTAAAGACTGAATATTTCCCCCCTAAGATCAGCAACAGGGCAAGGATGTTCATTCTCACCACTCTTATTCAACATAGTGCTGAAAATTCTAGCCAGTGTAATAAGGCAAGACAAGAAATAAAATGCATACAAATCTGAAAGGAAGAAATAAACACACTGACATGACTATATAAATAGACAATGCCAAGCAATCTACAAAAGCAAAACAAAACAAAAAAACCTCCTAGAACTAATAAGCAAGTTTAGCAAGGTTGCATAATGCAAAATAAGCAAACATACAAAAACCAGTTGTAATTCCATATACTAGCAATGATCATATGGACACTAAAAATAAAAATACAATTTACAATTTACAATCACTTAAAAAATGAAATAATTAGCTGTAAATCTAACGCAATATCAACTTACATGCTGAAAAGTACAAAACATGATGAAAGAAATCAGAGACTCTCAAAATAAATGGAGATGCATAGGAAGACAGCACAGTAAATACATCAATTCTCCCAAGACTGATGTACAGGCTTAATGCAATTTCTATCACAATCCCAGAAAGATTTATTTGTAGATATAGATAAGATTATTCTAAAATTTATTTTAGAAGTCTATTAAGCTAGAATATCTAAAAAATACTTTAGCAAAGAAGAATAAAGTGGAAAAAAATCAATCTATTCAAATTTTGAGACATATTATTTAGACACAGTAATCAAGACTGTGTGTGGTACTGATAGTGTGGTACAGATGAAGAGATAAGCACATAAATGGATGGAATAGAAGAACCCAGAAATAGGTCCACACAAATATACCCAACCAATATTTTGACAGAGGTATAGAAAGCAATTTAATGGAGAAAAGATTGCATTTTTTAAACAAATGATGCTGATGCAACTGGACATCTGTAGGCAAAAATTAATTAATTAATTAATTAATTAATTAATTAAAGTAAATGTTGGGCTGTCCCACATTTTCTACAAAAATTAATTCAAAATGGATTATGGACTTAAATATAAAATATGAAACTATAGAACTTTAGAATGAAAACGTAAGAGAAATCTTGGGGGTCTAGAGCTAAGCAAAGAGTTCTTAGACTTGACACCAAAATCATGATCTATAAAAAATAATTGGTCAGCACCACGCTCACCCAGTGAGCTCACCGGCCTTCCCTATATGGGATCCGAACCCGTGGTCTTGGTGTTATCAGCACCACACTCTCCCGAGTGAGCCACAGGCCGGCCCTATAAAAAATAATTGATAAATTGGTCTTTACCAAAATTTTAAAAGTTTACTCTGAAAAAGACCATGCTACAAAGATGAAAAGATGGACTGCAGAGAAGGAGAATATATTTGCAACCTACATATTTATCAAATGACTAATATCTAGATTATATAGAGTTCTCAAAATTCAACAGCAAATAAACAAATACCAAATAACCCAACATGGGCAAAAGACAAAGAGACATTTCACCAAAAAAGATGTACAGATGGCAAATAAGCACATGAAAGATGTTCAACATCATTAGCTATTAAAGAAACGTAAATTAAAACAACTCTGAGTAGAAAAAGTCTACCTCAAATGGCTACATACTGTTTTATTCCATTTCTACAACATTCTTCAAATGACAAAATTACAGAAATAAAGAACAGGTTAGTGGATGTGAGGAGTATAGAGGGAGAAGGGGTGGGAAGGAAGTAGATATGACTATAAAAGGGCATATATGAAGGATCCTTGTGGTAATGGAAATGTTCTGAATCTTGGCTATACCTGTGTCAAATATCTTGGTTGTGATATTGTACCACAGTTTTGCAAGAGGTTACCAGTGGAAACTGGGAAAAAGATACACAGGTTCTATCTGTTTTATTTCTTACACCTGCTTGTGAATCAGGAATTATTTCAAAATTAAAAAGATTAATACTAAATAGTGAGCTGTAGCTGGTTCTTTCTAAGAAGTAACAAAATTAATCTCAAGACAGAATAAGAAACCTCCATAAAAATTTTCTGCATGAAAAGTAAATCTTCCCAAGGGCATGGTGTGGAATGAGAAATGGCAGTGTGGGTAAAGGGGGTTGACTTATTGAAAATAATAAATAACAAAGAATTTTGAGTTTTCAGGGGAATCCCAGAAGAAAAGCAGTAAAGAGATAAGGAAATGAAGAAAAGGGGGAGGATGTGTGGAAGTTCAAAATCAGAGGGCTAGGAACCTATTGGGTAAGCCCTGAAAAATAAACAAGGCTGGAAAAGAATTCCACATGGATTAAATTGCTGAGGAGCTGTTTTTAAAAAGGATATATAATATTTAATTTTTAATCATTTGTCATATAACAGCCCCTCATTTCTCCAAACCTTCAAGAACAACTTTTTTTGTTTTTAGTGTTCCTTTGAGATTTTAAAGAAGAAATAGTCACATTCCATATTTGGGATAACTCAAGGAAGAGAAAAAAATCTTCCTAAAGTTCAATGAGAATAAAAGGGTTCAGAAAATTGGTATTAGAGGTGATCAGAAAAATAATGCTCCAGATCTGTGCAAAAAATTTGAAGTTGTCCCTAGATATTAATCCCATAGTAAGTTAGGTAAATATTAAAGCTCCAACATCCATCCCCACAATTTTACTAAAATTATTAAACAAAAACTGTCCCCAGAAGACTGAGGGACCAGTGAGTCCCATAGTGATGGACACTTGGGTTACATACTTATATTCTTAATTTAATATGAGTGTTAGGAATGATCAAGTCCTTTAGAGTTACAGGGCTGATCATGTGCCTAATATTAAGCTATTCCTCTCAGCTCCAAGCCCATTGTTCCTCTATGCTCTTCTGTGTATTGCAGGAACTGGGATTCTGCACACCACACTCATCCTTTTTGAGCTGGCTCCACCAATAGGAGACCCTAGAAGGAGACTGTAAGACAGGAAGGAGGAAGAAAAGACTTCCTGCGTGCTTGCTGTTCCTGTAATCATTGCTTAGCAAGGGCTCTTCCCCTTGGCAGCAGGAGACTTTTTCTAGGCTTTAGTTTTTCCTTTTCTTCAGCACTTTCAGAACCAATTCATCATGTCTCCTTAAAGATAACAGAACTAGGGAGATTGTACCCCCGCATCCCAAGGCCCAACTCCACATGGTCTCTTCCTCAAACTTCTAAATTTTAATAGCTTCAATCTCTTCCCATTATTGCCCCATCACTTCCCATTGTAGCTATTTGCTGCAACTACCATCCCAGTGCCACCTCAACATTCTCTTTTCACCTCTTCTGTTCTCTAACATGTTTATAATCAAACTCTCATATTAAAGTTTTTCTGTTTAAATACCTTGTATGTTTTTTTTCCCCTGACCAAACCCGGATACTATACTCATATAAATTATATTCAAAGATGGAAGATTTTTATAAGAAGAGATGGGAACAAATAATAGACTTGGAAGATGTACAGACTGAAAGCCTCATTTCCTTTGAAACTGATGGATAGACAACAGGCAGAACTAGGAAAGAAGCTTAGCATTACATGCAAGAACCACCTCAAATCAGTAAACTTTTATGCTAATATTGTGTGTATATTTTCCCAAATGATAGATTTAATTGGGCCAGCTTTTTGCCACTAGGTATAAAATAACACTATTGGGTAGATTTCCCACCACACTACATATGAAGTTGGCATCTAACCCAGTTATTTTTCTTGTAATCCAGTCTGTTATGATGACATAGCAGAAATGATTTCACTTGCAAATTTAGAAAGGTTCTACCAAATGGGATGAGGGTTGGGAAGACTCAAGTTGTAGCCTTTACTTTGTCTTAAATAGTGCTTCTATGGGTAATAAATAGGTACTATGATTTCATGTATTTCCTTCTTAGTTACTGCAGTATTTGTTCCAAGCACACAGATATCTTAGTTGTGATTGAGATGCACTTCCAGATATCAGTTTAATTTGGGATTTCTCCATTCAAAGACTGAATGTACTCAAGTGCCTCATTAAATGGCCCAGAAGAATCACAGATTAATTCAGGGAGCTGTTGGAAGGTTAATGGCTATTTAAGAATGGATTTATATGAGAAGCAGAGATACTTGGGTGGGGGGAAGTATTTTCATCAATATTTTCTGAATTGGAAAATGCCAATCTTGGTAGAAGTTTCTCTCCTGCCATTGGTGTATAACTTTATGCTAAAAGGAAAGTTTTTGCTTCCTGTTAACTGAAAATCCAGACTTAGTTTCTCTCTAAGTACAGCTCGACTCAGGACTAAAACAGTGTTACCAGGACCCATCTCTTTGATGGGCTTCCTCAGGACTGCTTCAGTTCTCAGTTCTGCACAGAGGCACCAAAAAAGTTTCATGTTTACATCATCTCATCACTGTCCAGCAGTTGGGAGAGTCTGGCTTTTTGAGATCCCATACAGAAGACCTCAGGTTGTGTTTTTTTCTGGTGGAACTTCCTTGGGATATGCACCCCTTTTTAAACCATTCCAATGCAAGTGGGATGGAATGAGGTGACTGAGCTAGACAGGACCACGTGCTCCACTCTTGTGTCCTGTGAGTAAAATCAACTTTACCTGAAAAACATGGGATGGAAGTGGTCAAGAAGGGGCTAAAAGGAAAATATGGGCACCAGTGCCATGAAAAGGAGTAGTGTATTTGGGGCAGCAACACAAATACCACTATATTTTATTTTATTTCTGTTACAACGTTATGCTGAAGACTCTACCTGATTACTAATATTTTTTTTCACATCTCTGATTTGGCTTCTCTGTTTTCAAAATGCCTAGAAGCTGCTTGGCTAATCAGGAACTTGAGTCAGCTTTTCTTGTTGAAGTCACTGAGGATTCATCTTTGAATCTCTATTTGTGATATTACGGGTGCATAACAGACTGTGCTGTTGCCTTTCTAAGGGCATTGATATTGATGGGGCTCTTGAGAAAATATGATTTAGCACACTGTAAAGTCTATGTTCTCATAATTGCAACCAAGATGACTTGACTCCAAATTAAGAAAATAAAAATTCAATAAGATCAGCCATCCCTAGTTCCCCTTGCTGCTGATTCCAAAGTTAGGAATGTCCAATTTAGAAGATCTGAGCAACCAATACAATTTGAAGCCTGAGGCTCAGCTTTCCTTAAGGTACAACTAGATGAGGCACACATTTTTTGCCTACACACTGGACAATTGGCTCTACTTACTCAGAAGGGTGGGGACAGGAGGACACATAGAGATGGAAGCTAAATGCTTGTCTAACACATGGAATAGCAGGCTTGGGAGAATTTGGTTTGCTGGAGTTTTCACAGTAGACTAATGATACCAGGATCCAAGTGAGATGTTATTTTTCTGGGCAAAAATCCTTTAGAGGAACTATAGGAAGCTCAAAAGAGAGTTGATGAGATGAAAGGAGGAGCCTGTAGAGACAGCTTGGTCATCCAGTAGAGGACTGAGCAGGTAGGGCCACCACCCTACTCACACAGGGTAGAAACCCCTGCACAAACCTCTCTCCAAGATGCCCTTCTGCCTTATTTCAGGTTTTACCCTTTCTTCTGATGGCATCAACCCTGTCCCTAAGAGCTCTAAATCATTGCCTCCCAGCACGAATCCCTTTCTCAGCAAATCTGCTCTGTCCGTGGCCATAGCTAATAGTCCTAGCGTGGACATAAAATTCAAACTTAGAAACCTGAAACTGCGACATGAAGAGGGTGAACAATTTAGCCTTGAGAAGCAGAGCTAAAAGGTCATGTAGACACAGGGCTTCTTGTTGAGCTTTTCCATTCTCCTTCACCCCTCTCTCCTGCCATTCTTTTTTTCTTTTTTTAATTAAATTTTTATTGTAACATACTTGATTGTATATATCTGTGGGGTACAGATGCCATCCTTTTGTCCTTTACTTCCCTGTCCCTTTTGCTTTCAGCAGTTGGAGGTGCTGCTTCTTTAACCAGGGAACACACACAAGAATCTCATTTGATTCTTGCCCAACAGTTAAACACACAGAATGTAGGCCAAAAACATATAGAGGCGTTTTGGGTACTAGCTAAGGAAAAGTTTACAGATGTCAAAAGTTCTTAATACACTTGTTAATTTAACACATGCATTACGTCTGAATCATCAAAGCTAACAGAAGGGACTGATACTATGGGCTATCCAAATATAGTTTCTGCTTAGCTTTGAAAATTGTTCTGTTCTGACATTTGGATACTGGTGTGCCTGGTGTTCAGGGAATTCACAACATAGAAGCAGCCATATGGTACTTGGTGGCCAGTGGCCTCTGAAAGAACAGTGATTTCTCAATACTATCTCCTGCTAAATGCCTCCCTGCTCAGATCCCTCCCAAGATGAGCAGACACACTTCCTGATCCAGTGCAAAGCAGCAGCCTGAGTGGAGCAGCCTATGCCCTCTCGTCCTATACGGTGCTCTTTCTCTTCATATTTATGGTAAGGATGACAGGTAAAATGAAAGGACTTCAAACAGAAATAGAGAACTCACACCATCTTGCATCTTTCCACCTTCCCTCCCTTCCTTCCATAATAGCATATGTTAAATTCTCTTTTGGGGCATGAGCTTCAAGTATCTTAGAATATTATCCCTGTCTTCAAAGGTTTATTATTTATTTTATGGTTCTAAAAATTAAATTAACTGAAAGCAAATAATTTTCCAATAATTATTTGAAATAAAGCCCATATCACCTAAAATTCAATTTCCATTCAGACTGGCTTAATTAATTAGGGTGTATCCACACCAGGGAAAAGTGTGAAGCCTTTAATAAGAATGAGATACACATATGTATATTAAAAGATGCCTATGCTACATTGTTAAAAGGAAAGAGAAGGTTTTAATGTATTGTGTATTGCATTAGGTCTTTTACTAATTAACTAACTAAATATAACAAATTTATACAAGTGAAAAAAAAAATGCCTGGAAGAAAGCCTACCACATTATTAACATTGATTACCTCTGCATTTTTTCCTCGATTTCTTTAAAATATTATTGAGTGTGACCATGTTTCAGCCACTGTATATATAAGACTTCAGGGATAAAAACGTTTCTGTTTACAACCAACCTCAGATCAAAAAATTGTTCAGTGTTTTGCAGTGTATGAAGAACTTTGAACCTTCCATTTTAAGAGTGAAAAAGATCTTGATAGGATGACACAATCATATTTATTTTCTGATGAGAAAAGTGAGGCTCAGAAAACTTGAATGACTTGTGTCATATCTTACATTATTCAAAATATAGCAGACTAATACATGATTTTTGTGTTACTCATTGTTTTTATTTTCATATTAAGAAACTGAGTGTTTTACAACTCTTTGTGGTCCTATGCTTTGAAAATTTAAGATTTTTTTTAAAGCAAATTCAGTTCTGGATCAAGATGGAGGAATCAACAGTCCCCAGCGTCACTCTCTCCCACGATTAACCAATTTATAACCATAGAAAAAGCAATGACTGCCAAGCTGGAGCCACTAGAGCGCAGGGGAAGAGGAGGAGAGACATATGGAGTTCATGAGGGTTGGAGAAACTGCAATGAGAAAAAGAAGGGATGTCTCTGACCGTTTTGAGCCCCAGCCATTTCAAGGCTGGCCCTGGTGAGCACACAAAGCAAAAGCTGACAAAAACTGCAGTTGTGCCCTTCGTGTGAAGTTGCTTGGATGAAGCAGGGAAGAAGAGGGCCTTGGTGGACCCCAAGGCAGCGAGACCACTGATAGGGTTCCTGTGGACTCACACAGGAGCAAGGGGCCACAGACAACTGAAAAAAAGGAGGCACTCAAAGGCTGGTGAGTCATCACAAGGAACCAGTGCACAGCCCACCCCATGGAAAGTGTTTAGAGTACAGGGGTGGGGGAGACTGGCACACCGGGGGAACATTGGGGCACAGCATGGACAACTGATCTGCCCCCCCAGTCAGCACAGGACCACTCAATGGAGACTGGTCAAGAATATAGATCTGCAAGGGGTGCAGTTCATTGAAAATACTCAGGCTCAGCCCAGAGTTTCCACACAACCCAGGTGTACAGGACCTCACAAGATCCAGAAGTGCTTACAAGGTCAACAGTTAAAACCTGAGCTTCACAAAAAGCCTTCCCCGGGGAATCGGCAGCAAAGCAGCAATTTAGTTCAACTACAGGGCTTAAGTACTGGTTCCCACAGGAAGTTCCCCCATTTTAGAAGTAAGCAAAGGACAATAAATTAGTTCCAGTGACGAGTTTAAGTGGTGGGGGTAGCTAATAATCCAACACAGAACTGAAGGCAAAAACAAAACACCCACAGATCAAAGACAAAGTTTGATATTAACTAGCAAAGGTCTAACACCACCAGAAAGAACACCTATAAAACCTGAAAGAACTGGAAGTCTCCTAGCCTCCTGAGCTGGGGTGAGAGAATCCTGAGGGCCTCAGCCACTCCCTGCTGATGTCCCCTTCCAGCCCAGTGACAACCACGCTGCCACAAAAGCTCTCTGGGCTCCCTGGCCAAAGTGGGAGTCATCCACGGGCTTTAGCCGTGCCCCATCCCCCACCCTCCAAAAGCAGGCCAGCAAAGGAGCTGGCTGTGGGTCAGCCCCACCCCCTCCCACCAGCCCCACCCAGTGCTCCACAACATCTTTGAACGTAAAAAAGTAATAATAATTAATTAATAATTTTAAAAAATTAAAAAATTTAAATAAATCTTCTGCCATTAAAAATAAATAAATAAAAGCAAATTCATCTAAAATACCTCCTATTCACTTTCAAGTTTCCAATAACTATCATATTGACAGTGTTTTAATGAACAGTGAAATTGTTTCATATCCTTGTATGTTTTACTTTTTGATATACTTTTGCTCACTAAAAAATGTTTAGGCACCTCATTTTGACATTTACTTAAAATTTTAATTTTTGTTAGATTTAATTACATTTAAATGCATTTTAAGATATCTTTAATAGTTACTAAAATCATACATAATAAGGCTAAACTTAATGTCTTCAGGTTATAAGAGGGAGATTGGGGAAACTGGATTCAGAAGAACTTTCAAATTTATAATTTATTTTGGGAACACACGATCAGATGCAGAGAAACTCCACAAGGGTTTTCATTTTATATAAATTAGTCTTAAAGTGATTGATTTTTCTGATAAACCAATTTTATTTAAATGGCTTTACCAGAAGTGATTTCTTACCAAAAGCATATCATAAAAAAGAAAAAATTACTACTACTACTAATAATAGTTAAAACTTATTGTACACTTATCATTTGTCAAGTACATGTATTAACTAATGAAGCCCTATTACAAAATTTTTTTTTTTTTTTTTTTGTCTTTTTCGCGACTGGCACTCAGCCAGTGAGTGCACCAGCCATTCCTATATAGGATCCGAACCCGTGGCGGGAGCGTCGCTGTGCTCCCAGCGCCGTACTCTCCCGAGTGCGCCACGGGCTCGGCCCTATTACAAAATTTTTATCTCTATGTTGCAGATCAGAAACCAAATACAGAAAAGTTAAGTTACTTGCCTAAGGCTGCACAGCAAAGATGTAGCAGAAAGCGGTTTAAAGATAGATGAGATTACTCATAGATTTTTAAACCATGGTATACTAGAAACTAAGGTAGGGAGAGGCTGATTTCCCCAGGGATACCAGAGAGGCTTCTCAGATTGTATGCTGTGTTGTACCATGTTACGTATACTGTATGACTAAGAAATAAACAAATGGATTAGCTATTTAAGCAAAAGAGGAGATTTCATTTAGAAAACTCAAGCATAAGAAGATAGGTCACACTGTAGGCAACGCAGCACACCTCTAGACAGAAACTAAAATACAATATTATGTATACTTTTAAAAAGAAAATTATTTGGAACCCAACAGGCTTATAGCAAAAATGATTTTCAATTTTTTATTTATTTATTGACCCTTTACGGAGCACCAGCTCTGTTGGTGTATTAGGGGATCCCTAATATGTATGTTGTTGTATCCCTGCCTGGAAGTAGCTCACAGTCTAAGAATGGACAGTTGAAGATATTACTTACATATCATGCAGTCCTAAGTCTATTGTATAGGCATGAGTATGTTCATTTCCCAAATTGTATTTTTAGTGGGAAGTGTTTTTCTGAGCAATCAGCACCTGTGGTTGTTCTTTTTAAGCCTCCTGTGATAGCTAGAAAAAATAAAAAATAACACCTCTGTTCCACAATCTGTTTGCTTTTTGTAATTCAGATGCAAGTCCACATGTTATCATGTTACTTATCTCCTTTCTTCTGAGCAGACTCTCTGGACTGTTAAATTCATCCTCTCCACTGCTGCTATTCTAGAAGGGATTGAAACAAACCAGGCTAGCCAGGGCTCTGTGGTAAAATGGACATGATCGTGCAGATGGAGTCAGGCAGAAGACAGAGCTGTAGCTGAGCGCTGCCGTCACCCTTGCTCGGCATTGATGAATGAGTCCTTTGCAGATTAGCTAGTCGGTCCCTGTGAGGAAGGCCTGGCCTTTGCTTATCCCCACATAATAAAGCCCAGCTCCTCAGCAGCACCAGCGCCAGGCTGTCACTTGCTAGCTCAGTTCCTTCTCCTTATCTTCATTTAGACCCATCTACAATGATATAGCATCTGTCTTGGAGATTCAGGCTTCCTTATAGTTTCTCATTGGGTAAATTCTCTGGAAGTAAGAATGCAGGAGAAATAACACTATTTGATTTATTTTGAATAAGAGTTGGAAAATCTTTGAGAGATTGTTTAGGTTAGTCTTATTTTACAGACAAAGCCCAGAAAGGTGAGCTGACTTTCCTGAAGTCACACAGCTTATTGGTGGCTGAGCTGGGACTAGTCAAGTGATCTCATAGCTTAAAAGCCAGAACTTTTCCACTACATTTTAATTGAAAATAGTTTAGAGAAATATCGTGATTTTTAAAAATTTTAGTGACTGCGATAACTTTTCTGAAGTTTAATCAGGAATGTAGTTTTGGAGCTTTCGAAACAGGTGTGAAAGAGAAACTAGACCAAGAAGGATGTGAGGATGGAAATGTGTGGTTGTCAACCATGATATCCAAAGAGCGTAATGGAGATTCTTTCACTGGCTGGGCCTCTCTGCTCATTATTCATGGATGATGAACTAACTCTGCACTAAGACTCAAGTGTGGGTCATAGGGTAACAGAGTGACCCCCTCTCAGTACTGCATAAGGATGCATGAGTAAGGTTTAGATGGGTAGAGGTAGGAGGGCATTCCTACATGAACTGTCCTCCCTTGTTTTACTTAAGGTCCTGCTGTGCCCTCTGTAAAGATTTCCTGATAGAGTGGCAGATATCAATAAGTCTATCCCCCCAAATCAACATGGAAAATTCTTTCTGATCACTCCATATAGAAAAATGCACTACACTTTGCTGGAACACCAGTGATAGGAAGCACATTAGCTCAAGAGACAGCCCATCCTGCAATTGGATAACTTAGCAAGAAGAAGGTGACCATCTTCATTTGTACAGTCATCTGCCATGTGTAATATTTACGTACTGGTTCCCTCCAGGTGAACACCTCTTGGGACTTGTAGACTGATCAACCCAGCAGCTTTTCACTTCCTTTATCCTGCAACCAGCCAAGATTATCTCTACTTGAAATCATCAGTTCACTCTCTGAATGCCTTCATGAAACAAACATTTATTATACACCGATTGTATGCACAGACTGTGCTAAAATCTAAGAAAACTGAGCAGATAAAAGACTGTCCTTGTTAGTTCATGATACAGATATTTAGAAAAACAATTACAGGACAACATAATCAGTGATGAGCATTATAAAATGGAAATAAAGATTAGGAATAAACAAAGATGGCTAACACAATGTCTGGTGCATGGTAGCTGATCAATAAATGTTAAAAAAAAATAATTTTCTGTGAGGGGAAGGTGATTAGAGGAGCTTTGGGGATGAGTTAGCATTCAGATTAAGCCTTTGAAAACTAAGTACTTATATTCTACACCAATTAAGTGGTTTTTAAGCTGAGCTCAATTTCAGCTTTTTAGTATACTGGGATCTAGGAAATAGTGAAGCCAGGTTTGGTGGATTTTCAAGGCAGTATCCATGACCCCTTCTTCTGGTTTTCTAGTATTTCCAATGAGAGAGATGAGCTTCCACCAGCAGCCGGCCCCCTGTACTCTCCTCAGCTCAGGATTTCACCAAACAGGAAGAGAAAATACCCACTAGCACACCCACCTCCCTCGATCCATCCCTATTATCCACCCCATGTGCTCCTGCTTGGAAGGAAACAAACAGCAGCATCTTCCCTCCAAAGGCTGAGTCCAAAGGTGTGGTCCACAGCACTGAGCCTGTGTGCAATTATGAAACATCTGCCCCCTCTCCCCTACACACAGTCTGTAACTGCAGGCTAAACATAAGATCCTGGGACAGGACAAGGAGACAAGAAAGACAAATACAAAACCAGCTTCAGGAACAACAAGAAACACCCACTTGTTTACACATGCATTCTCACACACACATACACACGTGTGCACACAGACACATTTGTATACATTATGGGAGCAGTGTAATGCAGTGGGATAACTAGGTCTTTGGATCAAGGTAGACATTGGTTTGAACCCTGCCTTTATCATTTATTACCTGTATGACCCAAGAGGATCCCTTCATCTTCTTAAGCCTGTTTCCTAACTTGTAAAATAGAAAAAAGGAGTTCCATCCCATTTGAGATGCATGTAAAATGAGAGCATGAGAATACATTTACATGCATGGAAGCATACCTCCGAGGTAGAGGAAGATTTGCTTTCACTTCTCAAAATCTGTTACTTGGTGGACTGGAGCAAACATCCCCTTTACTGTGGATACATCATGATAACAAACTCATCTCCCAACACTGTGCTATAAATACCTTCTTTCTTTCAGAGATTTGCCAAACAGGAAAAGGGTCACCAATTAATGTCCCAGTTTATGACCTCAAAGGACTGTTTTGCAAACCACCTCACACTTCCTCATAGATGTTATGCTAGCTGAGATTTTTTCTGAGAGTTCGCTGTTTAAGGTCAAGGCTACGTCTTGTTTATCTTTGTATCACTGTTAGTGCCCTCCACTTGCAAACTGTTTTTACACAGCAGGTAAAGGTCAATGTGACATAGGAAAAGGACATAGTCTCCAGATGCACGTGCATTGTGAGTTCAAATACAGAATTTGTCACTTGCCAAATCTGGAGGCAATTTAACCTTCTAAATTTTCCTTTCCTTCTCTCATCAGTAAAATAAGGAAAATAATATCCTCCTCACAAGTGTGCTAGGGGATTAACTAAAATATTTCAACAAAGAACTTATAACAATGCCAGCCTTCTCGTTTAGAATGTGTGTGTGCACGCGCATGTGTGAATGCGTCTGTATTTACCTTAGCAATTTTTGTTTTGTCCTCTGACATGAATGAAGGCCTAGAGATGTTTTGGCTTTTTCTTTTCGATCTTCTCTCTGATATTCAGTCACTCTCTGACCTAGGGGAGGTTGACCTAATGAGAAGAGCCATCAGCTAGTATTTTTGAAAAAGTTAACTATTTTCTCTGAGACTATAATTCCTCAACTACAAAACTGTGATACAAATGCTAATTTCCCAGTGTTTCCACAAAAATTAAATGAGATGGCATCTGTGCACTGCTTTGCTCAGAGCAGGTGCTAATTAATGGTGGTGATGGTTATTAATGCTGTCATTAAGTGCATTTACGGTACCAGCTCACCTCTTTACTAATCCAATTAAGAATTATTGATTTTCATGAGAAATAATATCACTGTCTTCCTATAACTTATCTGTTTTAGGTCACCAAAAAGCCACCACACACACACACATACACACACACACACACACACGATTAATTAATTTTTACTTGTTGGGGCAAGATTTGAATACTTTCTATTTTCTTGTGCTGATTCTATTTGTTTGTGCATCCATCCCCATTAATGAATTAAGTTTATGCTTAAGGACAAAATAAATGAAGAAATTATTTCTAATTCAAGTATCAAAATCTAAAAAGACTTAAAAGCTATCCTGCTGTTTCCTGAGTAAATCCTCTAGAAAATTGAATAAAAAGGGCAATCCCCTGGATGAAAGAGTCTCCTTTTGGACTTCCACTTACCTTCATTTGGCAAAGTCACTCTCTCCTTCTGGTTTCATCTTCAAAGGCAGTAATATTAATATTACCAAAATAGCAAATATTACTACTTCCACCACCTCAGCATAAGGCCACTGTGCCCCAAATTCATGTAAAATCCATCACTTTTAAACATGTACTTATGTTATCTAGGAGGGGAACAACTATTGCAATTACCAGTTGTTACCATGTACAGCTCAAAGTCAAAATCAATCAACTAATCATGTAACCGTCATGACTTTTCCTCTCTTTCCTTTTTACTCCCTCTGTTCTTTTCCTCCCTCCTTCCTTCCTTCCTTCTTTTCTCTCTTCCTCCAGCCCCCCTATTTTTCCCTTCATTTCTTCCTTTGTTTCTCCCTTCTCTCTTTCTCCATCCTTCTCTTTTTTCTCTCCCTCCCTTCCTTCTGTCCTCCATCCTTCCTTTCTTCTATTCCTCCCTCCCACTTCCTCTCTCTTTTCCTTCCCTCTCTCCTTCTTTTACTCTTGCTTCAATCATCCTTCCTTCATTTTTTCCTCTATTTCTTTAAAATATGTATTGAGTGTGACCATGTTTCAGCCACTGTATATATAAGGTTGCTGGGATAAAAATGTTTCTGTTCACAACCAACCTCAGATCAAAAAATTGCTCAGTGTTCTGTAGGGTATGAAGAACTTTGGACCTTCCATTTTAAGAGTGAAAAAGATTTTGATAGGATGACACAATCATATTTATTTTCTGATGAGAAAAGTGAGGCTCAGAAAACTTGAATGACTTCTGTAATGAGAATAAGACAGGACAATTAAGCCTTGCCCTTTATCAAAAGGGCAAAAAGAAATGTGGAGAAATTCTGTATTTAAAAACATTCCCACAGAGAAAATAAAGAGTTCTCTATGACTGAAACAAGTACTTTCTCCCTAGGAGTGACTCTGCTCCTCAATATTTAAAATATATAGCTTTTTTAAAAAAATAAATGTGAAATGAAAATGATCCCAGAAATAATAGAATTCTCCTCTTTAGAGGATGTACACTGTGGGGGTGGAAGACAGATTTACCAGTATATTCTTTCCAGTTTTGAGACTGCACAGTCTGTCTCCCTAATGCAATATAATTAACATCTAAAGTGACACACTGCATGAAGCATCTTGGCACGGAAGTAAAGTTTATTGTGTTCTGGAAATATTTACAGTCATATAAGTTAGATGCTGTCATGACATCAGTCTACAATACTGTTTAAAATATTCACTTAGGATGTGTTTAAAACATTCTTCCTGTAGAACAAAGCACACAGGCACTTTGCAAATGCATACCTATCATCCTGGCAACCTTTCTGCTCCTTCCTCATGGATGGCACCACCCTGACTTTGCTCAGGCACAGCTCTCTGCTCGTGTGCTTCAGTGGCCTAGAAGACTAGATTACCTCTTCAAGAGTTCTCATTAAATGTGCTACTTCAAAAATGGGATTCACAGTGATGTTGAAGTAAACTCTCTGCTATCTGGGGAAAAAAACCACCTGCTAACCAATATGTTTACTCAAGCATTCATTCAACAAATTTTACTGAGAGTTCACTATGTGTTAGGCATGTACTAGGACCCGGGGATGCAAGAACCAGGGGACGAAAGGATGAATAAGATCAATCTCCAAACTCAAGAAGGTAATAGCTGGTAAAAGAGAAAAAAAGGCCAAAGGCACTTATAGTACAGAGGGAGTAGTGTTATAATATTCATACATAGTGTGTTTATATATATACACACACACATATGCATACAGTCATACCTATGTAATGTGTGTGTGTGCATTTTTATATATATAGTTATACATATAACCTGTTATAACACTGTGTTAAGAGGGGTGCTTAATCTTGCCTTGAAGTCAGAAAAAGTTTCCAATAGAAGGTGATGTCTAGGCTGGGAAATGAGAGGTCATCACTGGGATAGCAAACAGGTATCTTCTGTAATAACTTCTATCAATGAATAGTTGTACTGGAAATATGGTATTAAAAAGGAATCTAGTATTTCTACAGATGCTCTTCAAAATGAGGTAGAATAATGAAAACTAGATTTGGCCTATTAAATAAAAAAATTAAAAAGTCAAAATATAGGAAACAACAATTTTGAAGGAGAGTATATCTAGCAATAAAGGAAAATGACCCCCAAGATACAGGGAACAAATGAAAGTAGCTCTATGGTTGCCACAGGTTACCACCTTGACAGAGCATTCAGGTCATCAGCGAGGAAAGGAGGAAACCCAGGCAGATCCCAGCAATTTCCTTGAAGTGAGGAGGTGAAGCTAGGAGTCTGGGAGAGCAAGGTTGACAAGAATTTTCAAAGTAGAATATCAGGTAATCTAGAGCTACATGCAGGAGGACAGGTCCCCGAGTGGCCTTGGCTGACCCAGATCTTCTCTCTTCCACTTGTAGTTCTTAGGATAACTGTAGAGTATGCTGAGAAGGCAGTGCCCTGAAATAAGGAGAAACTGTTCAGAATAGCCTTATCTTAGTCATCATCTTTCCTCGATCAGGATATGCTGCAATGCTTACCTCAGTGTGTCAAGTTGCCGTGGTAGTATAATATCCAGAGTGAAATACTATCAGGATCCCTCAGCTGCAGTGCCAAAGTGGGATATGTGCAGATGAGACTCCATTCTGTGTAGCTCTCCTGAGCCTTGGGAAACTGGCTCATCATGGATTCTAGGCTTCTGTTAATTCTTGCCACCTATCTGTGAATAATAAAGTTGCTTTGCCTGACTTGTGTGAGTATTCGGTTTCACCAAACTCACAGTCTAGCAGCTATGTTTGTGTAAAACTTCTAGCGGCTGGGTTTATACAAAACCTTCTACCAGACTGAGGAAGCTTAGCAGAAATTAGGAAGGTGTTTAGACTTCTCTACTGGGATTGATACTGTTGGATGGACCTTACAGACCAGAGATGAGTGAAGTGGTATATTCTGAGGGGGGAAAAACCACTGTCAACAAAGAATGTGTTATCCAGCAAATGAATGAGAGATAAAGACTTTCACAGACAAAAGTTGAGGGAGTTTATCACAATCAGACCTGTTTTACAGGAAATGCTAAAGGGAGTTCTTTAAACTGAAAGAAAGAGAACAGAAAAACATAAGAAGTATAAAACTCACTGGTCAAAGTACACATTTAAATTCATAATACTCAAATACTGTAATAGTGGTGTGTAAATTACTCATGTCTCTAGTATATGAAGGTTAAAAGACAAAACCATTAAAAAATACTAACTACAATAATTTGTTAAAGGATACACAATAAAAGATGTAAATTATAACATTGGAAACATAAAATGTGCATGGAGGGTGAGGGAAGTCTAGAGTTATTTATGCAATCAAAGTTAAGTTGTTATTAACTTAAAATAGCCTGTTAGAACAATAAGATGTTTTTTTAAACACCATCATAGCCACAAAGCTAAACCCTACACTAGATGCACAAAAGATAAAAGTAAGGAATCAAAGCATACCACTAGAGAAAATCATCTAATCATAAAGGAAGATAGAGATAAAAAGGAACAAAGAATCTAAAAAGCAACTGGAAAACATTTAACAAAATATCAGTAGTAACTTGTTACCTATCTATAATTAATTTGAATATAAAGGGATTTAATTCTTTTTAAAAAAGACACAGTGTGGCTAAATGAATTAAAATAAACAAGACCCAGCTATATACTGCCTACAAGATACTTACTTCACCTTTAAAGACACATGCAGGTTAAAAGTGAAAGGATAGAAAAAGATATTCCATGCAAATGTAAACTAAAAGGGAGCAAGGATAGCAGTATCAGATCAAATAGACATTAAGTCCAAAGCTGTAAAATAAGACAAAGAAGGTCATTATATAATGATTGCTGTGGTAGGAATGTTTTTCGCCTTCAAAACTCATTTTGAAATTTAACTGTCATTGTGACATTATTGGGAGGTGGGACCTTTAAGAAGTGATGCTTTTGGTCATATTATGATGCAACAAGAAGACCCTCACCAGATGCCAGTCACTTGATCTTTAACTTTCCAGCCTCAAATTTTTTGAACTGTGGTCCAAAAAATTTCTGTGTAAGTTACTCAGTCTGTGGTATTCTGTTATAATGGCACAAGATGAATAATGACAATGATAAAGATCAATTCATTGAAAAGATATAACAATTGTAAATATATATGCACCCAACATGGAAGCACCTAAATATATAAAACAAATATTACTAAATCTGAAGAGATAGACTACAATACAATAATAGTAGGGGACTTTAATATCTCACTTTCAGCAATGGACAAACATCCAGAGAGAAAAATCAATAAGGAAACATTAAACTTAAACTATATCTTTGACCTGATTATGGTTTAATATATAAAATATATAAGGTAATCAAACAATTCAATAGTAAGAAAACAACTCAATTAAAAAATGGGCAAAAGACAAGAATAGGCTTTTTTGAAAAGAAGATATACAAATGGCCCACAGGTATATAAAAAATGCTCAACAGCACTAATCATCAGAAAAATGCAAGTTAAACATGCAACGAGATATCTCCTTACACCTGTTAGAATGGCTATTATCAAATATAATGAACCATAACAAGTGTTGGCAACGATTTGAGAAAAGGGAACTCTTGTACACCATCGGTGGGAATGTAAATTAGTGTAGCCATTATGGAAAAGAGTATGAAGGTTTCTTAAAAAATTAAAAATAAACTACTATATGATCCAGCAATCCTACTACTGGGAAATACAGGATATGAAATCAGTATGCTGAAGAGACATTTGCACTCCCATGTACATTGCAGCATTATTCACAATAACTGAGATATGGAATCAAACTACATGTCCATTAATGGATGAATGGATAAGAAAATATGGTGTATATATGAAATAGAATATTATTCAGCTTTTAAGAAGAAGGAAGTCCTGTCATTTGAGACAACATGAATAAACTTGGAGGACATATGTTAAGTGAAACAAGCCACATGCAGAAAAACAAATATAGAAAGATCTCACTTATCTGTGGAATGTAAAAAATTTGAACTCATAGGAACTGAGAGTAAAATGGTGGTTACTAGAGGCTGGGGTTTTGGAGGGGGGAATGGGAGATGTTTATCAAAGGACACAAAATTTTAACGAGACAAGTAATTTGTTCAAGAGATCTATTGTACATCATGATGCTATAGTTAGTAACAATGTATAGTGAATTCTTATAATTTTATGTTGCTTCAGCATCCATTTTAAATAAAAGTTAGACTTTCTTATACGAGACTAGTCACTCAACACAGTTTTCAAATCTCCGCCTGCTCCTAATTCCTCATTGTGACAGATCTGCCTTATACAACTACATCTTAGTGATCACCTCCCTGTGAGACATGTGGACACAACCAACTTGACTTTCCCTGTTGACCCCCACAACCCTCATGGACTGTGTGTATATGCCCAGTGACCACCTCTCAGTCACAGTATATGACTCCATGAAATCCACGCCTGTTTGCTCTAAACCCGCTAATTAGAATTTTCCATGGGATACCTGTTTGGATGATGCCCTGGACTCCAATAATAAATGCTTCAGCTCTTAGGTTATTTGCTTTCTCTCTCACTCCTGCTCTCTTCACTAATTGAGCATGTATGTCCTAGATGGTATTCCCCTTTCCATTGGCCCCATGAGGCATGCTACTCTATTCTCTTTGGGATCTATGTAAGTACACATTCCTTCTGTTACTTCCTGTGTTGTGTTGCGTTGCCTTCTCTGTGTCTCACCTGACCAACACATTCAAACCTAACTTCTTTCCTGGTTTCCTAAAGAGTAACTATGTTGGTAAGAAGTAACTAGACACAGATCAGACAAGAGCCACAAGGGTGTCTGCCCGTATAACAGGTTTCCTGAGAGAAGAACACGGCCACAGGTTGGACACTTAGGAATTAGGCCATTGACCAAGACAGAGAAGTATCCCATAAAAGGTATATTGTAAATATGCATGATCTCCTTCCCTTCAGCTGAATCAGGACAGTGCTAGAATTTATAGCCACTCTCCAGAGAGAGATACCAAGAACAAATTAGAGAAAAATATAATTCAATATACTGTATATTTGAAAATTGCTGAGAAAGTAGATTTTATGTGTTCTTACCACACACAAAAAAGATAAAGATGTTAGGTAATACCTATGTTAAATAGCTTGATTTCATCGTTTCACAGTGTATACACATATAAAAACATCATGTTTACACCATAATTATATACAAATTTTGCTTGTCAATTTAAAAAGTCAGAGATCAACAGATTGGATTTATTTTTATTTTTTTAAATTTACTTTTGGCCAGAAAACAAATCTTAATACATTTAGAAAGCCTAAGATCATAGAAAACATGTTCTCTGATCACAATAACAGAAGGAAATTTAGAAAACTCACAAATTGAAATTGGGAATTGACCAACACTGTACTAAATAAACAATGGATAAAAGAAAAATCACAAAGAAACTAGAGAATACTTTGAGATAAAGATCAAAGTGCAGCATATCAAAATTTATAGGATGCAGGGCTCATGCAGTACTTAGGGAAAAATTTATACATGTAAACACATATTAAAAATAATAAAAATTTCAAAACAACAAAGTAAACTTCTACTTTAAGAATATAGAAAATGAAGAGCAAACTAAACCAAAAGCCAATATAAGTAGAAATAACAAAGATTACAGCAGAAATATATGAAATAGGGAATTAAAAAATAATAGAGAAAATCAACAAAACCAAAAGGTGATTCTTCAAAAAGATCAAAAAAATTTGCAAACCTTTATCTAGGCTGACCAAGAAAAAAAGAGAGAAGACCAAAATTACTAAAACCAGAAATAAAACAGGGACATTATTACATTGCCATTATGGTTTTTTGTTGTGGTAAAATTTAATTTCTTTCTCTTTCTCATTTGCATTTTTGTTCAACCAGTGGGTTTTGTTCTTTCTTGTGTATTTGTGGTAGTGATTATTATTTTTCAGAATCCAGAGGTAGGACTTCCTTGAGGGTTTCTTGTAGAGCTAGTCATGTGGTGGTGAACTCCTGCAGCTTTTGTTTCTCTGGAAAATATACTATTTTCCCCACATTTCTGAAGGATAGCCTTACTGAGTACAATATTCTTGGCTGGAAGTTTTTTCCTTTAATATTTGGAATATATCAATACATTTTCTTCTGGCTTGTAGAATTTCTGTTGAGAAGTCTGCTGTTAGCCTAACAGGGGGTCTCTTATAGGTGACTTGATACTTTTCTCTTGCTTCTTTTAAGATTCTCTCTTTGTCTTTGAGTTTTGACCGTTTGACTATTATGTGTCTTGGAGAGGATCTATTTAGATTGAATCTGTGTGAGGATCATTGAGCCTCCTGGATCTGAATGTCCGTGTCTCTCCCTATACTTCAGAAATTTTCCATTATTATTTCATTGAATAGATTTTCCATGCCTTTTCCTTTCTCCTCCTCTTCTGGAACACCCATGATTTGAATTGAAACACCCATGAAAATCTCTTAGATTTTCTCCATTTTTTAAAATTCTGTTTTCCTTTTTTTTTTTTTTTTGTCCACCTGTGTTACTTCAAGATCAGAAATTCTTTCTTTTCTTCTTCTACTCTGCTGCCTAAGCCATGGGTTCTGTTTTTATTTCTTTCAGTGAATCTTTCAGTTCCATGAGTTCTGCTACATTCTTTTTTAACATATTAATCTCTTTGTAAGTTTTCTCCTTCATATTCTGGATTTTATTTTCTCACTTCATTTTGTTGTCTAACTGAACCCTCCTGTCTCAGTGAGTTTTCTTAAGATTGTTACTGGGAATTCCTTTTCAGTCATTTCAAGGGTTTCCTGCTCTATAGTGTCTGCTGTTTGAAATTACTGTATCCTTTTGGTGGTGTCATATTTCTTGGGTTTTCATATTTCTCATTCTCTACGTTAATGTCTGGTCATCTGGTAGAACAGTTGTTTCTTCTGTTACTCTAGAGTGGGCTTTGAGGAGAGAGACTTCCTTTTGTTCTTCCAGTCTCCACTGGTGACTATCCATATGTCAAAGCAGCTGAGTTTCTGGGAGGCCAACTGCATGGTGACTGTGGCTACTGCTGTGGTTCCAAGCCACTTTTGCAACAGCCATGGCTGTGGTGGGCTACTCATATGGAAGTGGTGTTTTTGGTATCCTTTCTTGTCTGCTCCCGGGTTGACGGGGCTGCCCCAGCTGCTGCCTAGGACCTTGGCCATGATCTCATGCTTGCTTCTGGGAGGAGAGGGCTGCCCTCTGCTTCAGACTGGATTTAAAAAACAAACAATCAAGATTCAACTACACATTGCCTACAAAAAACTCACTTTAAATATAGACACAAAAATAGATTAAAAGTTAGAAGGAAGGAAAGATACACCAGACTATTGATGAAAACTAGAATAGCAATATGATATCAGCTAATTCATAAAAAGAATATTAGCAAGGATACAGAGGTTAGTTTTCAGTGCAAAAGGGGTCAATTAATTAAATAGTATACAACATTTTAAAATGTTTATGCACCTAATAAAAGAGCTTTAAAATACCTTTAAAAATAAAACCCTGATAAAATTTCAAGTACCAATAAACAAATCCACTATTAAAATTGAAGCTTTCAATATTCCTTCATGAAAATTTATAGAATATATAGACAGAAAATCAGTAAAGATACAGAAGTCTTGAAAAAACACTATACCCCAATTTGAACTACTTGACAGTTATAGAACATTTCAGCCAACAATAGCAGAATACGCACTATTTTCAAGTATATGTAATACATTTACCAGGATAGATTACATTCTGGGCATTAATCAAGTCTCAGTAAATACAGTTATAGAAAGATAGCTGGAAAATTCCCAAATATTTGAAACCTAAATAGCATATTTGTCTGTAAACCATGAGTCAAAAAAAAAAAAAATAAATCTAAAGGGGGATTTCAAAATATTGTGAATTGAATAAACATTAAAACACAACATATTGAAACTTAGAGGATGCCCCTAAAGCAGTACATAAGGGAAATGTTATAGTGCCGAATACCTCTAGTTGAAAAGAAGAAAAGTCCCAATCAACGACCTCAGCTTCTGCTTGAAAAAAAATATTTAAAAAAGAGAAAATCAAACCTGAAGTAGTAGAAGAAATGAAATAATAACCATCAAAGCAGATATCAATTAAATAGAAAACAAAAGACATGCAAAGAAAATCAATGAAACAAAAAACTAGTCCTTTGAAAAGATCAGTAAGAATGATAAACCTCTATTAGGAAGGATTGGGGGAAAAGAAAGAGACAAAATAAAGAACATAAGTTACCAATATCAGGAAAGAAAGGGGTGACAACTACAGATCTGACAAACATTAAAAGAATAATAAGGAAATATTATTCTTCATGCCAAGGAATTAGACACCTTAGATGAAATGGACCAAACCTTTGAAAGAAACAAACTATAAAAGCTCATGTAAAAAAACAAATAAACAAAAATAGATAACCTGAATAGCCCTATACCGATTAAAGGAATTGAATTTGTTAAAAACCTTCACAAGAGGAAAACTAGAGTCCCAAATAGCTTCACTGGGTAATCTTACTAAACATAAAGAAGAAATAATACCAATTCTAAACAAACTTTTCCAAAAAATTGGAAAGGATAAAATGCTTCCCAATTCATTCCATGGGACCAGTATTATTCTGATATAAAACCAGAAAAAGATGTTAAATGAAAAGAAAACTACAAATTATTATCCCTCATGAAAACGGATGCAAAAATTCTTAATAACATTTTCTAGAAATGTTATTAAAAACAAATCTAAAAATGTATAACATAGTTAGTGCATCATGAGCAAGTTTATTCATGAAATATGAGGCTGGTTTTATATTTGAAAATCAATTCATTTAATGCGCCATAATAATAGATTAAAAAAAAAACCAAAACACAATAATCTCAATAGATGAAAAAAAAAAAAAGTATTTGCTAAATCCATGTCCAGTACTGATAAAGATTTTCAGTTAACTAGGAATAGAAGAGAATTTCTTCTACCTGATAAATGTCATCTCTGAAATTATAATTAGTAATGAAAGACTGAATGTTTTACCTTTAATATAAGAAACAATGCAAGTGCATACATTACCACCACTTACATTAATTACTATAATTGTGGTACTAGCCAGTGCCACAAAGCAAGAAAAAGAAATAAATGGCAACAAATATAAGAAAGGAAGATGTAAAAATGTCTTTATTATAGGATGCTATGATCCTCTACACTGAAAATCCTATAGAATCTACAAAAATGTTCCATAGTTTATATATAAAAATGAATTGTGTTTCTATATACTAGCAATGAACTGAAAATTGACATTAAATTAAAAACCAGCCCAATCAAAAATTATAAAATGTGTATAAATCTGACAAAAGATATACAAGACTTATACAACAGAAACTACAAAACATTTCTGAGGAAAAAAATTTAATGACCTAAATATGTGGAGATATATATCATGTTTAAGGACTAGGAGACTCAAAAAGGTTAAGGTGTCATTTTTCTCTAAACTATCTATAGGTTCAACTCAATACCACTCAAAATACTAGCAGGCTTTTTGTAAGAAATTGACAAGCTGGATCTAAAATTAAAATGAAAATTGAAAAGGCCTAGAAAAGCCAAATGACTTCATAAAAGAGAGACACATTAATTGACTTTAATTCACCAACTGACTTTAAGACTTACAGTTACTATAAATGTCTGTGTAGTACTGACCTCAAGATAAACAAATACATCGATAGAATAGAATAAATAGTTCAGACATAAACCTACACATATATGGTCAGCTGACTTTAGACACAGGTGCAAATGCAAGTGGGTCTTGCATTTGAGAAAAGATAGTCTTTTCAACAAATGGTACTAAAACAATTGGATATCCACATACAGAAAATTGAAATTAGATTCATACCACATAAAAACAAACACAAAATAGATTATAGGCCTAGATGTAAAACTGAAGACTATAAAACTTCTAGAAGAAAACACGGGACTAAATTTTTGTGTGACTTTGGGTTAGGCAAATATTTCTTTGATATTACATCAAAAACATAATCCATAAAAGAACAAATTGAAAATTTTGACTTCATCAAATATAGGAATTTCTGGTCTTTAAAAGTCACTGTTAAGAGAAAGACAAGAAAAGACAGACCAGCAAAAGTATTTGCAACTCACATGTCTGATAAAGATGCTATCTGAAGAAATCTTAACATTCTATAAATAGAAAACAAGAAACTCCAATGAAAAAAAGTGGGCAAAGGATCTGAATGTATACTTCATTAAAGAAAAAAACAGATATGTATATGGCAAATAATCATATAAAAATATACACAGTATCATTAGTCAATGGGAAAATTAAAACCACAAGATACCACTATGCATTTATTTGAATGTCTAAAATTGGAAGGAATGACCATATCAAGTATTGACATGAATGTTAAGTAAATAAAACTTTCATACTCTGCTGGTAAGAATGTAAAAATGTGTAAACACATTGGAAAACACTTTGGCAGTTTCTTAAAAAGCTGAACATATACTGCCATATAAATCAGCTGTTCTACTCCTAGATATTTACCCAAGGTAAATTAATACATAAGTCTGTATAAAGATTTTTGACATGAATGTTCATAGAAACTTTATTTGTAGTAGCCCTCAACTGGAAACAATGCAACTGTTCAACAACAGTGTAATGGATAAACCAATTGTGGTTTATCCATACACTGTAATATTACTTAAAAAAAAGTAATAAACAATTGGTCACACATAACAAGAAGGATGCATCTTAAAATAATTATGCTGAGTAAAAGAATCCAGAAGAGAAAAAGAGTATGTACTTTATGAATACATAGTAGAATAGGGACCTGAGAGGTACAAGAGAGAAGGATTACAAGGGGCATGAGGAAATGCTTGGGTTTGGTAAATACACTCATTATCCTGATTTAGATGATGGTTTTGTGGGTGTATACATATGTGAAAACATACCAAACTGTACCCTTTAAACATATTTATTGTATGACATGTAGGTTGTATGTCAATTATTCCTCAATAATATTGCCAAAGACAGAGAGAGAGAGAGGAAGAGAATTTGGGGACTCAATCTAAGCTCAGTTGAGAATGAGTACAATGGTTATGCTTCACAGATGAGGAATATACAGTCATTTCTTGATATCTGTGGGAGACTGGTCTCAGGACATCCCCCCCATATCAAAATTGGCAGACACTCAAGTCCCTTATACAGAATGGCATAGTATTTTGTATAACCTACATACATCCTCCTGTACACTTCACATAATCTTTAAATTACTTAAAATACCTAAATCAATGCAAATGCTATGTAAACAGTTGTTATATTGCACTGGTTTTTCAATTTGTACTCTTTTCATGGTTGTATTGTTATTTTATTTTATTTTTTTTCCAAATACTTTTGATCTGTGGTTGGCGGAATCCAAGGATGTGGAACACAGGTATACATACAGAAGGCTGACTGCACTTCTTGTGTGAGAAGTAAACATGAGTGCTATGGAGAACATAAGAAGGGCATGAAACCAAGCTTTGGGAAGCCAAGATATAATCCCAAAGAAGTTATATCTATGTTAACTCTTAGACCCTAAAAGGAGTAGCTAAATGAAAGTGGAAAGAAGGACATGAAGTTTCACAATGCAGGTCTTGTGTGAGTAAAGACCTAAAGGTAAAGGAGAAAATGATTTGTTTCAGGAACTTGAGATATCATAAATGATGCTTACGTAGAATAATGGGAGAGGCAAGGGGATATATGTGAGTACACAGATCACGAATGGCATGATCACGACCCTGAGGAATTAGAATACACTGAGGTATCCTCTGCTTCAGTAAGATTAAATAGTTTTCATTATGGTTTCAACTGTGAGCATTTTTGGTGCATTCCATTTTGTTCCAAGATAGCAATCCATCGTGGTAAATTTTCTAATAAAACAAACATTTCAAAATGCTCCTGTCTTTTTAACATTCAGGATAAGAAAAAGCTCACTGCTTTAATTAAGGCAATGTTGTTCCTGAATAACAGGAATTGGTAAGGTGAGAACCTCATTATCTGCCTACATATTGTCAATTTCAAACTTCCCAAACATTGTGGTTTACTTGTGAATCAATACAGGTTTATGGTTTAGGATCTAAAACCTGCACAAACTGCAAATTTTCCTTTGAGTCTAAAAAATTACTCATTCTACAAATTGCTGTGTGACAAGCACATTGCTAGTCTCTGAAGTCACAAATATAAGAACCACAAAGTTCCTAACATTTGGGAAAAATGAGACTGATTAAGAGTAAGTGTGCGGGCCTGATTTTCTCTTTAGTTTCCACAAAACTCAATATGCTTTGCTAAATGACTTAATGGAATTATAAATTCTGTTTGAAGCCTGATATTTCCATAGAGTAATCAATTTATTCACCAAGGGAATGTTCATCCATGTTAAGAGAAAGTGGAATGTGGCTTGAGATCGGATTTTGCATCCTGATGACATTGTCGGAAGTACAAAACCCCTTTTGTGAGGTCAAGAGTAGAAAGATTAGGGGCAAAGAACAATTTTTCTTCCAAGAGCAAGCTCTGGACTTCTAGGTCTGCTTAATAACAGGGCTTTGATCTTTCTCATTTTGCTAATCTGTAAATCCAATCACACTTGCAGTTGAGCACACAGATCTCATTTACTCTTGTGAGCAAGGTATTCCTCTGAACTGCTACATGGCAAGACAGGAGCTCTCCCTGAAAGAATTCATGTTAAGTTTCATGACAGACTTATTGCTACAAAATGCATTTTAGTCTTAAAAGGAGAGAGGAAGAATATGATAGCTATTAGAAATATTGTGAACGATTTTGATTGACCATTAGAATCAGTAAATCAGACACCATTTTCTAACAGCATGTTTATTCTACATATTTACGGGTACATATATGTATTAGAATTTCCAACAGAATACAAGTGTTGGCAAACTTTAATTTATTCTATTAGATCTAGAAAGACTTCCAGAATTATAGCAAAATAGAAACATAGCATTTAAAATGGAAAATAGACCTATATTATTGGATTGGATTTCCAATGAATATTTAAGGAAATGACATTATTTGATGAATGAATAGCTATTTTTTTCAAAGTTGTTACTTCAGTCCTTATTTAAAAATCTATTGCCTTTGAATAAAAAATTTAAACTTTAGAATTTTTGAAAGATAGAAGTATCCAGAAAATGCCCATAAGACAATTTTTAAATAATCTTGGAATAAGAAGAAAGGGCACAAAAAAATGAAAACTATAAGGGAAATGATTGAAAATATTGTTTATATAAAATCTTGTAGAGTCAAATAAAACAATAAACTAGAAAAAATAAATTAAGCCTCTATAAAAAAAAGTCAATGATATTTACAACATGTATCACAGAACTAATCTTTTGATTCTACTTTAAAAATCTTGGAAATCAATAAGAAAAAGACAAATCGATTTAAAAGAAATGAGAAAGGGGGCAAAGATTAAGAAAAGGCAGTTTAGATACAAAGAAATACAAGTAGCCCATAAACAAATGGAAACGTTCCATTTTAGTTATAGCAAAAGAAATGTAAATTAAGATATTAGAATTCTGTTTCAAATATCAATCAGAAAAATTTTGAGATTTGATAATTCATAGAGTTGGGAAAGGTGTGGAGAAATAAGCACTATTTGTGGGAGTGTAAATTGAGAAAATGTTTGGAAGAAAACTCAGCTATATTGGTCCAAATGTAAAACTCTACATAACTAACTATTTAATTCACTAGGTGAATAAAAGCAAGGTAGATAAAAGTGTGTACAAAAAAGTACCATTTGTATAAATGTAAGGAAGCTACAAACACTCATATTTGCAGATCCATGGCAAAATTTTGGAAGAATACAAAAAGATTTGTTGTTACCTCTCAGAAGTAAGATTTGAGCTCTGGAGGAATAGGCAGACCTTGTATTGCACAACTTTTATACTACTTGGATTCTCTTTATTATATGTATACCATATTTTTATAATATTGAAAATATTTTTAAATGTCACTACAATAACATTTTAATTTTTGATTTCAGAATAGTGATATTCATTGGTTGAGTGCTTAATCTGTCGAATACTGTGTTATGTGTTTAATGAACATTATGTTTAAACCTCACAGCAACTATAAGGTAATAGTTATTTCTGTCTTCATTTTAAAGGTAAGAAAGCAAAATCCCAGTGATACCGAATCACTTGTAAAAATTTATATAACTGATAAATGCTTACATTTTCTCCATCCACGAGTCTCATTATCCAAATGAGTTAGATGTTTGGGATCTTAAGAATCCATGTCAGCATCTAGCATATTGATGAAAATGGGAATAATTTACTGTCTTGTTGAAGCTTTATTTGTTCATTTGATTTTGTAAATGTTCATGGGTAAGAAAAGACTCCTGATCTTGGCATGTTACAGAAGCTAATAATAGTCTAGCCCTGTTGCCATAAACAACTATAAAACTGGGCAAAATTTATTAAAAGAAAAATTATTTTCAAATATTGTGAAGAAGGCAGAGCAGAGTCATGACCCCCAAAATAAAGGAAACAAATGGGGTGAGCTTCATGATTGCCCCATATCTCAGCTCAGAGGCACATTCTTACCCATTGCACTGGAAGCTAGAGACCAAGAACAGCACAGGTATCTCACTGAGACAGAGACCAAAGTTTGGAGATACTATAAGATGTTGGAATTTGCAGGTGGGGTGCCACAGAACAGACAACTATGCAGAAAAGAAGCTCTAGATTACTGCAAAAGTCTCCCATTTAGTCTTTGGCTGAATACTGAGCTATACATGCACAGGATGAGAGTCTGAAATGCTGGACAAAAAACAACTACCAGGGAGCTGAGAACTCAATGAATATTCCAAAGCTTGTATATGTATTAGAGACATTTGAGTTCCAACCAGCCATAGTACAGAGACTTTGTTGAACATCCCGGATAATCAAAGGACACTTCAGAAAATTTACATTCAGGGGAGGGCTATTCTAGTCCAACCCTAACAACCTTTATAAGCAAACCTCAATATCATTAAACTGATATACAAGTAAATTAACAGCCTGCAAGTATAAAATTCAATCCTCTTTAAATGAGACAAAAATACAGTATCTTCAATGCATAGGGTTAAATAAAACACTACCAGATATGCAAAAAACAGGAAAATATGCCCCATAATCAGGATAAAAAAGACAATTTGTATAAAGAGTTACAAAAATGACAAAGATGATGGAATTAGCTACCCAGGACATAAAACAGCTGTTATAACTATGTTTAAAAACTTAAAGAACTAATTGAGCAAAGGACAAACAAATAGAGGATTTCCAGAAAAATGGAAACTACAAAATAGAAAAAATAAACATTTTTGCATTAAAAATATAGTATCTGAAATAAAAATGTTATTGGCAGGCTTAGCAGTACATTATAAACTGCAGAGGAAAACATATCAGTGATATTGAAGACAGGGAAATAGAAGCTATTCTACCAAATAGGAGGAAAAATGCAAAGAATCTTGGGGAACTATGAGACAATATGAAGAAGTAAAACGTATGTACAATTGGAGTCCCAGAAGAAGCCAAGAAAGAGAAGTGGGGGCAGGGAAGAGGGGTGGAAAATATGTAAAGAAATCAGTGAAATTTTTTTAGTTTAACAGAAAATATAAACTTTTGTATCTAAAAAGTTTGACAAGTTCTGAGATGTTAGAACACAAAGAAAATCACACCAATGCAAATTATAATCAAAATGTGGCAAACCTATGATAAAGAAAAAGTCTTAAAAGTAACAAATAAGGAAAACAAAATGATAACTCTAGAAATCCACCAAATAGAAAACAAACAATAAAAAAATAACAAAGCCAAAAGATGATTTTTAGGAAATATTAATGAGGTAATAAATCTTTAGAAAGACAAATCAAGAAAAAAAGATAAAATGAATTACCAATATCAGGAATGACACAAAAGTACTTCACTATATATGCTACAGACATTAAGAGGGAAATAATGAAAATTATAAACAATTTAATACCAATAAATTTGTTAACTTAGATGAAATGAATAAAAATGCTTAAAAAACATAGCCTATCAAATTTGACCCAAAATGAAATAGAAAATTTGAATAGCATTTATCTATTAAATAAATGAAATTTATACTTGTAAGTAAACTTTCCCACCAAGAAACTTACAGGCACAGATGGATTCATTGGTGAATTCTAACAAACAATTAAGAAACAAATAGAATAATCTTATACAAAATCTTTCCAAAAATAAAAAATGAGAAAGTAAGTACTTTCTATTTCATTTTATGAGGATGCATTGCCTGATACCAAAATCAAATAAGGAATTTATAAGAAATACATATCGCAGACCAACATTCCTCAAGAGTATAGGCTCAAGAATCCTTTACAAAATATAAATGAATCAAATGCAGACATACATGAAAATGTAATACTTTAAGAACAAGTCAAATTTTCTCTAGGATTGCAAGTTTGCTTTACATTCAAAAATTTACCAATACAGTTTGACTTATCAGGAGAATGAAAGGGAAAAATTATATAACCACTTCAAAAGATGCAAAAATATTAAAAAAAAGAGGAAAATTCTATACTTATTTATTTAAAAACTCTCAGCAAATTACTAGTAGAAATAAAGTTACTTAAGCTAATAAAAGCTATCTACCAAAACCCCACAGCTAACATCATTCCTAATGGTAAAAGGCTAAATGCTTTCCTATTAATACTGGGAACAAAACAAGGATGTCTACTTTTGCTATGTTTATTCAAAATTATATTAGAGGTCTAGCTAACATAATTAGACAAGAAAAAGAAATAAAGTCATAATGATTAGAAAGGATGAGTAAAACAATTTTTGTTCACAGACTGCATTATTGTGTATATAAAATACTCTAAGGAATATACAAAAAAAAAAATCCCTAGAAGAATTAATAAATGTATTAAGAAAGGTTATAGGATGTAAGAGCAGTACATACATATAAAAAATATAATCATATAATTTATATATAAGTAAATATAAATAATACATATAATTTATATAAATAATAAATAGATAATTCATAAATAACTAATTATATATAATTACATATATATTATCTATTAAAAAACGTATAAAATGTATATAAATCTACTTAATAATAAATAACTATATACAGTCATGTGACAATTAAGGATGGAGATATGTGTCATCTGAAAAATGTGTCACTGAGTGATTTTGTCATTGTGCAAACATCACAGAGTGTGTTTAAACAAAACTAGACAGTATATCCTACTATACATCTAGGCTATATGGGACAATAATTATAATCTTTTGGGTGCATCATCACACATGTGGTCTGTCACTGACCAATACATCGTTATGTAGAGCATGATTGTATTGTCAATGAACTGTTGAAAAATGCAATTTTAAAAATATTATTTTCAAGAAAAACATGTAAAATACTTAGAAAAAATCTACCAAAATATGCACAATACCAGTACACTAAAAACAGTTAGGCATTGCTGAAAGAAATTAAAGAGTACCTAAATAAATAAAAACATATGCTGTGTTTATAGATCAGAATATTCAGTATTGTTAATAAGTGATTTCTACCCAAACTCATGTTTAGATTCCAAATAATTATAATCAAAACCTCAACAAACTTTTTAACAGAAATTGACAAGTATTTTCCTGAAACTTATGTAGCAATGCAAACAAGCAAGAAAGAACAAAACAATACTGAAAAAGAAGAACAAAATTGGGGGATTTATACCACCAATTTCAAATCTTTTTACAAAGTTACAATAATCAAGATAACATAATATTATAAAATTAGATAAAAATAATCAATACATCAAATATAAGATTCCAGAAATGTACTACGCATATACAGTTAATCTATTTTCTACAACGGCACCAAAACAATTCAATGGGAGACAGCTAAGTTTTTCCAGCAATTCAGGATACAATAATTAGATACCCATATGAAAATATTTGAAGAATGGATAATTTCTAGAAAAAATTACAGTCAGTCTCACTTAATACTCTGAAAGTTTGATGGCCTTACTATAAAGTACCTTTTCTCTGGAATGCTGACTATATGTTTTTAGGAAGAGAATACAGTATACATAAAAGAGCACTACTTATAATAGCAGTATTTTGCTTTTTACTCTATCACTTACCAGGCACATGAGAGCTCTTTTCTGAATGTTGATTTCTTTCTCTTTAAGGTGGTGATTTTATACTCATACTTTTCTTTTCTCAAACTGAATGCATGTTCAAAGGAGATAAAATTTGTGTAACATGTACAAAGATAATTTATGCATTGTAATAATCAAACAGAGTAATTCTATTATTCATGTATCTTCTTCCATGGTCCAGTCTTTACACTTTTTTTCATTGGTGCCTTTGTTGTGCCCTCTTCTTCCTTAGCATGAATTTTCTGAGCATGCTATAAGGTAATGAAGAAAAACTAAGCCTAACACAGTAATATATTCAATGTAGCAAGTGATTCTAGATGCTACATAGGCCATGCCAAATTCTCTAACACTAAGATGTTTTGGATTGGACCATGAGTTGAAGGATTTTCCAGATTATAATTATTAATGCTTCCAAATTCTTTTTGTAATAGAATGATACGTTTAAGATTCATGGTGTAAGTACAACTCTGGTAACTACATTATCCTGGAATGAATTACTGTTTAAGTTAAATGTATGGGATTTGTTCCTCTCTTGGAATCTATGGGACTTTACATGCCCTGTTTATTAACCTCATTGCTAGTCAGCATATCTGGTGTTCTTTGGGGGCTGAGGACAATGAATGGTTTAGCAGCCTTGGGAAATATGCTTCCATATACTTTCAGGCTGACATTTATAGAGCTACTGTTGATAAAACTTGAATGAGGCTAGTGTAGGGATGAAATTCTTTAGAGAAAAGACATTACATTTTCCTTACGAGATGTTGAGCTCCAAATTTCCCAAAACAATTCTGGAAAAAGAAATGAGAGTTCCATGAATTTTTGTGGAGTTGCTTATAAAATAGATTTGGCATGTTGTTTAATTTGGTGACGTACTTATTGAGATCATATTATATGCTAGCCCTGTGTAAGGATCAGAAAAACACAGTAACATAAAATAAAAGCTTTGCTCTGGAATCAGTCTGCAGCGGTGTTCAATGCTCTGTGTGGATTAATTACTTGGGAAGAATTTAATAAATATTTATAAAAGGGACACACACTAAACAAATTAAATTCTCATCTCTGGAAGTGAGGCTCAAGTATCTGTAATTTTAAAAACACCTCTCTTGATTCTATTGTGCAGCCAGAGGAAGCAGAATTATGCCCCTCCCAAGAAAGCTATCATTTAGTCAATGCTGGATGTAGATAAAAATTCTGCATAAAGTTTAAGGATTCAAAGATTTAGTTTAAAATAGGATGAGAGTTCCAGAGAGCATAGAAGAAAGGCTTTGGATGGAAATCAATAAAGAAAAGAAACAGGGATAAAACATGCATGAGAAAATAAGATAAAGGGGTGAGAAAGAAAACACCAGGCTTTTATCTTCTTTGTGTGTGACAGAAGATCAGAGGACATAGGAGAGATTAAAATTAATACTGGGAACAGTGAATTCTAACTATTATGTCAGATAGAAGATAACCTTTGGTGCAAGTTTCTAAAAAGGTAAAGATAAATATTCAAAGAAGGAACAGTAGCATCTTCAAATACTTTCTTAAACATTATTTGTTGCTGCTGTTTTCTGAGCAAGTTAATGGGTTTTATTCATTATGGTCTCACCAAGATAATAAGTGTTCTTACAATTCCCTACCCAGCTGAGAAGACTTGGAAAGCCTGTGGAGTTTCAGATCATCTCTTTCAATTTCTACACAATGGGAGTGTTAGCTGAGAATGAGGGTCACTGCCATAGGCTTTGGGACCTTAGCACATGTGATTTTCTTCCTCTAGATAGTTGCAGTTTATGCTCATCCCATATCCCCTTTTTACCTACATAACTTGAATTTAGTGTTCCTTTCAGATATTGGCTCAATTTTCCTATGTTCAGGTAGGCCATCCTTGATCTTCCTGACCAGATAGATTATTCTATTATTCTATTGTCCAGTATAGACAATACTTGTATACCCTTCCTTCATATCTCTATCATCATTGTAATTTGACTTTAATAAAAGATTTAATATTTTAAGATTTTTTATTATTATTACATGTCTTTCTGCATAGGATGTAGGCTTCTTGGTGCAGGGACCACTTCTGTTTTGCTCACCATGATATCTACAGCATGTAGCTCAGTATCTGGTTCAGAGTAAATGCTCAATAAATATTTGCTGAATGAATGAATGGCGGAATAACTACAGGGACAAAGAGAAAAAGTAAAAAGAGAGAGCAAAGCACGTGTTGCGGAGGTAGAACAACTGAGATTTTATTAGAGATAAGAGTTTTGCTTTGGCACTGTTTTCATATAATCACTGTTCACAAGAAGAAAGACTGAAAAACATCATGCAGTTAATTTAATGAATTTGGCGGTCATATCCTATTTATACTTTTTGTTTTCACTGTGCAAGGTTGGGATAGAGAGATTATGCTCTGATGTCCCAAGAAAGAAGCCATGACAGAATTCATGGGGAATTCAGGTGCCCTAGATGATTCAATCATATTTCTACCTTAAGGACATTGTGGTAGAGAGAAATAATGGTGCCCATTCCCTGATATTACTTGTCCAGAAACTTTCCTTCCAACACATGGAACCTACATAGCAATTAAGATATAAGGAGTTTTTCTTGACATAATACCCAAAGAACATGTGCACAGGACTATATAGTTCATAAAAAGTTTACAGCTTCTCTCTCCTTTGATTATTCTAAGACCCTTGAAATAGCCATTATTAAGAAATGGAAACAGCTCAGAGAGGTTTTTGCCAAAATCACTTAGCTAGTAAATTGGCATTTCCCAGACTTGTACCAGACAGTGCCTTTCCCCCTGTGTCTTTCATCTGCATTTGAAAGGCATTCCTTTCCAGCTCATTAAAAACAGATCACTAGAAGTTCATAACATTTTACCGTCAGAAGGAATCTTGCGGGCCACCCCGTCCATCTTTGCAGTAATGACTCTGCAGTAAGTACCCAGGACAGTAATCCTTTCTACTGCACCTTTCATGAGTAGACATCCAACTTTGCTTGAATATCTACAACAACGGGCATTTTATAATTTCTTCAGGCAGCCCATTCCACTGTGAAAAGTTTTAATTATTATTGGTCTCCATAAGTATGTTTAATATAAGTAAATATGCACTGGTAACCTAATTCCTGCCTAAGTGTTGGTGACTGTGGCACCACTCCTGAAAGTATTTGCATTGAAGAAAAGACCTCTGGAAAACGAAGTAACAAGGAAATAACAAACAACAAGAAATAACGAAGCCCTGAAAGTGCAATAGTAGGTAGGCATCAGTAGAGATTACATTTGGTTCATGCTGCCCTCTGTGGAGCCTCGTGGTCCTTACTACATGAGGAAAATCTAGCCTATATTGTGGTACAACTGTAGCACGTTTTCCTGCCACGTTGTCTTAGTTATACTCCTCTGTGGTGGATTATGGTAACAGGAATTATGGTAAGGTCCCTTTTAAAAACCTTAAAGCATAGTGAGAAGCTGACATTCCCCACCTTCCCAAAGAAAAGTGGGGGTGAGGGGGTGCGGGGGAGGCAGCAAGATTCTGATAATGCTCATTATTAGAACTCTAAATAGTACGTGCCATTTTTTTCATTGATTTAGTCCTTCAACAAATATTTGTTAAGCACCTAGTATGTGCCAGGTGTTAAGCTCAGTTCTGGGAATAAAATCATGAACAAAATCAGACCTCTCTCTGCTTTTACAGAATACACAGTCTAGAAGGGGAGCAGACATTAATTTTAAAAAGCAAAAGCAAATGTGAAATTGCACCTAAGGTTCCCACTTCCAGAGTGATTTTGTATATTGAGGAGATTCAGGGAAAATGACTCTGAGGAGATGACTGGACTGAGATCTGGGGAAGATTATAAGCACGTGAGGGGAAAAAGTAGAGGGCAGGGGATGAGGGAAAGGTTTTTCTTCATAAAGGAAATAGCATGCGTAAAGACCCTGTGGTTGGTGGGAGCATGTTACACTTGGGAAAAGAAGGGAACTTTACTTCACTTGAAGATTATAGACCCAGTGGGATCATAATGCCTAATGAGGACTTTCCCTGATAAAGATCAGATATTAATTTCATCTTGTTCCTATTTGCACTCTCCCAATGTGTTGAGTTCATAGCTCTTGGAATAGCTATGCAATTATTTGTATATCCACTTGAATAGTTGAAATATTTATTTTTTCTTGAAGAATTTAACATTGATTCACGGACAGAAAAAAACGTAAGATCATTCAGTCTTAAGATGGAAAATGGTTATTATTACTAGTGTCAGTCTTTACAGATTCATGATGGCTGCCTGTAATAATATCATGACAGGGATTCTGAGTTATGTCTCTGCCAAATCCCATCTTCTCTTTCTCCTGTGGTCAGTTTCTAACTCAATTGTGCTCTGGTTGCTCCACTTGCTTGCATTTATCTTGGAAAGCAAGACAAGCTATTTCTCCCAGAGCCGAAAAGTACTTTGAGCATTAAAAATGGAAGAGGATGTCATTTATCTCATTTACCCTGGCAAGGTGATCTTGCCTTACAGTGGATTCTAGAGCTATATTCCTTCTTTCTCATCTCAAAAATAATTCCGTATGGACTGGTACTTTGCAAATCTATGCAAAATTTACTGAAATATGTATATGTGCTCTAGAAATTTGGGGGAAAATCTTTCCATTTATCAACAGGTCTGCTGCTTTTCAATTTCATTAAAAGAGAACACCAACAAACCTACAAAGGAAATAAAAAATACCTTTCTTAACACTTATTCAATATTAACTTCAAGAACTTTAGGTTTTTTGAGATCTGGGAAATGCAGCAGCAGAACCTCATTTCACATATTGCATACTACCCAAGAAGATAAAATATTTAGAATTTAGGGATTGCCAGAGGCATATAAAATAGCAAAAGTTGCAAAACCTATAATAGTAAAATATTTATAATCTTCCCAAATGGAATGTTAATAAAAGCATCAGCAGGTAAGGCTTTGGCGCCAGGTCTATAGATATATTGGCTGTTTCATTATTATAGACATATGGAAGAGGTTACCAAGAAGGATGCAGATTTTCATGTATGGTTCATATCGTTTGGCGGCAAGTTTGAAGAATTATTTTAAAGGCATATTTACATATTTTATTCTATTTACTTTAAAAGTATCTAACTACCCAACTGATGAAGAAGTCTTCTGAGCTATAGAGTTCCTCAGATGTCTGCACTTAAAAAGGCAAAAGAAAGATCAATAAAATTGGCTTCAAGTAAAAGATATGTAAGGAGTCTTTGTACAAGCAAATAAACTATTACTGAATCACTACAGTACCTGAAGCAATTGGAGGATAAAATTAACCTGGATGCAGAGCATAGGAAGATGCTAGCTCTTTTGAGTACCTAATATTTGCTGATCTCCTTATTGCATCACACATATTAGGCTCTTTAATATTCACAAAGAAACTCAACATAGGTAAGACCAGCCTAGATGACAGAGGAGAAAACTGAGGGTGAATTGGATAAGTAACTTGTACAAAATGCACATTTGGGATTTGAAGCCATCTGACTGACTAAAAGATTCCTCTTCTGTTTTTCTCTGCCTGGAAATATTGTTCAAAACAATTAATTCCCTCTACTTTTTCTGCTCTTTTGCTTAACACCCACAGGAGACAATTGCTTTAGAAATATTTTTGCAACTCTGTTTTGCGATTAGTGGACAGTTGGAGTTTCTGACTCTTCTCTGTCATAACTCTCAGCAGAGAACTCTCATTTGATGTAATGTGTCTGCACCCTATGTGAAACAGTTTTCTTTCTCTGAGATGTGTTGGTCTAGATTCCAGAAAACACTGTGTCTCTTGATTTCAAATCAGATGTTTTGCCTTTCCATAATGTACTAGTTTTGGTACAGACATTTTGTGGTCTAGAATGTGGGAGATTCTTACTACAGATGGCTGGAGAGGGGTTTAATGGCCCCTTGGCATGGTCTTCTCCTAAATGTCTGGGTGGAAATGGAAGGTTGGGGAGCTTGTGACTCAGTTATTGTCAGGCAGTTGGTGAATGGCTGAAGCAGGATATTAATTAAGCTGTGTCTGACTTTAATCTCTCATTCCCTTTTACCAGTTACTAATTAGTAGGATATAATCTTATACTTTGTTAGGTCTTCCTCTATACTTGGTACAGGTTTGATTGCATGGTATTTATTGAAATAAATGACAATTTAAAAAAGGCATCTGAATTATTAACTGACTCTCAAAAGAATAAGTGGGCTTAAATCATTTAGAAGGAAAGAGGGAAGAAAATAACATGCACAAAGGCACAAGGATGTGTGAGAAAATAGTATGTTAAAAAAAATGTTCCTTTTGAAGACTTGGTTCCCTCATTTATAGGTACTCATCACAATCTGCTTTGAATTTAGAATAAGTGTAAGTCTGTCTTCTCAACTAGATTGGCTATGTGAATGCGACAGTCTGTGTCTCACTTCTGTGTGGCCCAGTGGCCAGCACAAAGTATGCCCTCACCCTCAACTGTGCTTTCGGAATGGAATGGAATTATAAATATATGCCAAAGCAGGGGCAGTGCCAGCTCTCCTCTCCATAAGTGGAATGTCAGTGGAAGGAGCATGAGCTTTGGAGACTAAAGAGACATTATCTGGCTGTGTGCCTTAGTTGCTCATCTGTAAAATGGGGCTAATAACACTCAGTTGGGAAGATGAGAGAATTAAATGAAAATACTTAGTCGAGTTGCCTATCACATACTCTAAAGGAAACAAATTTCAAGGATCTCTGCCATCCCCTCCTTTCTTGCTCTTGAAAGCAAAGGCCTAGGGAGCATGGGTATTATTGAACCCAATTGACCTCCTTCAGCATTATGTGCAAGGATCACAATCCTGTTTTCCTACAACTCCTGCTCATCTCCCAATTTACATACTTTATTTGACATCATAAAAAGAGCTATTTAAAAGTGTTTATCTTCCCTTCCCTTCATCATCTGTGCTGTGTTTGACTCACATCTGATTTGGACAAGAAGGTTTCATGGCCTTAAATTTAGCAACCACCCTGACAAGTCAGATAAACTGCTTTCTTTCCAGAGGCCCCCACTAGAGCAATTCACCCCCATTCCACATCTGGAAGTGCTTATTTTCCTTCTAAACAAATTCAGGCTGGTTTCTAAGTCAGCATTTCTGTTGAACTTCATCAACCTTACAAAATGGGGCCAGAGAGTATTGGAAAAATAGTACATTTCTTTTGTAGAAGTTAAAATCATTTAATACATTGATAACTGGTGGCTGTTCTGGAATCACAATTGTAATCAGAGCCACTTATTCCTTCTTTCCAAAGAAAGAAAATTCAATATATTTATGATTCTAGTTCTCCCACAATACTAAGCATTTTTTAACTATATTGTATCCTCATCTCATAGAGATGTTACAGTAAGTAAATAAATGCATGTGTCATTGATATGTATATACATATCATACATAAGACATCCAGCATGCTTCCCACACAATAGTAAACACTAGGTGCTATTTTAATACCATTGCCCTAAATTTAGAAATAAGTTGCCAAACATGTTTCTTTAACCAACACAGCAGAATTTACATATTCAGATGATTGTGGTACATCTATCTCAAAGTGAAACCCTTAAGAGGAAGCACATTTAATGTAATAACTGTGCCATTGGTCTAATATATTGGAACTGCTCCTAGGAAATCTGTGGCATATGATGCAACACATTATTAATGTGATCCTCATCCTCAATCATCATCATCCATAAAAGGGCTGCTATACAAAATATACATAGTTTTTGACTGTCTAACAAAATTCCTTTACTTTTGAAATAGTGTGTCCTTTCTCTGCAGAACTGTTTCTTCCTCCTTCATGCCCTATCTGTCCACCATTGTTTGGCACTCCTGTCTGGTAGTGGGGTTGTCCTATTATCAAAACTCTGTCTCCTGAAAAAAACAATTCCATTTACTATAGCACCAAAAAGGATAAAATACTTAACAATAAACTGAACCAATAACATTAAAAATGTGTACATTGAAAACTACAAAATGTTGCTAAAAGAAATCAAAGAAGATAGAAATAAATAGAAAAACATCCCATGTTCATGGATTGGATGACTCAATATGGTTAAAATGTCCATTCTTTCTAAAGTGATTTACAGATTCAATGCATTTTTCTATCAAAATTTCAATGGCATTTTTTTCCACAAATAGAGAAAATATTCTAAGATTTATATGAAACCTCAAGGGACCCACAAATAGGCAAAATAATTGCCTCTTCAACAAGTGGTGCTGGGAAAACTGGTTATCCATATGCAGAACAATGAAATGAGATATGCATCTCTCACCATACACTAAAATCAACTCGAAATGGATTAAAGACTTAAGAATAAGACCTGAAACTGTAAAATTACTAAGGGAAAATATAGGTGAAACACCTCAGCAACTACGTCCGGGCACAGACTTTATGAACATGAGCCCAAAAGCACAAGCAGCAAAAGAAAAAATAAACAAATGGGACTATATCAAACTAAAATGCTTCTGCACAGCAAAGGAAACAATCAGTGGAATGAAAAGACAACCTACAGAGTGGGAGAAAATTTTTGCTAACTATGCATTTGACCAGGGATTAATGTCCATAATATGCAAGGAACTCAAGCAATTACACAATAAAAAAACAAATAACCCAATTAAAAAATGGGCAAAGGAGCTGAACAGACATTTTTCAAAGGAAGAGATACAGATTGCCAACAGGCACATGAAAAAATGCTCAACATCACTAGTCATCAGGGAAATGCAAATTAAAATTACATTGAGATACCACCTCACCCCAGTTAGACTGGCTATAATCAAAAAATGGTGAATAACAAATGATGGCAAGGGTATGGAGAGAAGCAAACATTCCTACACTGTTTGTGGGACTGTAAATTAGTACAACCACAATGGAAAATGGCATGGAGTTTTCTCCAACAGCTACAGATAGATTTTCCATATGATCCAGCAATCCCTCTTCTGGGTAGATACCCAGAAGAATGGAAATCATCATGTCGAAGGGAAACCTGCACTCCCATGTACATTGCAGCTCTATTTACAATAGCCAATACCTGGAACCAACCTAAATGTCCATTGATGGGTGATTGGATAAGGAAACTGTGGTATATATACACCATGGAATACTACCCAGCCATAAAAAAAGAATGAAATTCTTCCATTTGCAACAACATAGATGAGCCTGGAGAAATTTATGTTGAGGGAAATAAGCAAAGCACAGAGGGCTGAATGCCATATGTACTCACTCATATGTGGGAGCTAAGAGAGAAAGAAGGAAGGGAAGAAAGACCACAGTGGTGCACTGGACTTACAGAGGGAGAGAACATTCTTTGGGCTACAAAGTGCAGTGGGTGGGAAAGGGGGGAGGTGGAGGGAGGTTGGGGCTAATTGACTGGGGAACATGGATCACAAATGCTATTAGTAGTAATGAATATGCTGCAAGCATGAATCTGGCCTTTACATCTTGGGCCTGAGTGGTAATGATCAGCTTTGTATCTCATGAGCATTCATAATAAATAAATATTTATATATATAAAAAATAAATAAATAAAATAAGATATTTCTTAAGAAGAAAAAAAAAGAAAAAGAAGAATAGAAATTGAGGCCTCATACTTTTTAATTTCAAAATATACTACAAAGCACCAGTAATCAAAACAATGTGGTATTGGGAAAAAGACAGATAAAATACTCCAAAGGAACATAATAGAGAAAGATCCTAGAAATAAGCCCTTGCATACATGGGCAAATAATTTTTTATGAGAGTGCTGAGACTGCACAGTGGGAAAAAGGACAGCTTCTTCAATAAATGGTGTTAGTAAAACTGGTTATCCACATGCAAAAGGATGAAATTGGCACTTACTTTACACCACATACAAAATTAACTCAAATAGGTTCAAAACCTAAATGTAATACCTAAGACTATAAAATTCCTAGAAGAAAACATAGGAGAAAAACTACAGAATGTTGGATTTGACAATGATTTCTTAGATTTGACACTAAAAGTACAGGTAACAAAGGCAAAAATAGACAAATGGAACTACTCCAAACTTAAAAACTTATGAAAATCAAAGGAAACAATCATCAGAGTGAAAAGGTAACACTTGGAATGGGAGAAAGCATTTTCAAATCACATTTTTGATAAGGGTTTAATATACAGATTTATAAGGAATTTCTACCACTCAACAACAACAACAAACCTTGATTGCAAAATAGGCCAAGGACTTGAATAGACAGACCTCTGAAGAAGATGAACCTATAGCCAACAGCGTATGAAAAGATGTTCAACATCACTAATCATAAGAGTAATGCAAATTGAAACCGGAATGAAATATCACCTCACACCTGTTTGGATGACCATTATCAAAAGAATAAACAATAACAGGTGTTGGTGAGAATGCAAAGAAATTGAAACACTTGTACAATGTTGGTGGGAATGGAAAATGGGAAAAGTACGGAGATTGCTCAAAAAATTAAAAACAGAATTACCATGTAATCCAGTAAGCCAACTTCTGGGTATATATTCAAAAAAAACAAAAATCAAAGCAGGATCTCTAAGAGATATTTGCATATCTATGTTTATTGCATCAAAATTCACAATAATTAGGAGGTGGAAGTGGCCCAAGTGTCCATTTACAGATGAATGGATAAACAAAATGTGGTATATACATACAATGGAATATTATAAAGCCTTAAGGAAGGAAATCCTGTCATGTGCTACAAAATGAGTGAAAAAAAAAAATCCCAGGGTGATAAAAAGAAAAAGAAATTTTTAAAAATGAAGAAAATCTAAGAGAGCTAGCAGAAAACCTTAAGCACACAAAACATCTGAATCATTGATGTTCCAGAAGGGAAGGAGAAAGGAAAAGGAAATGAAAAACCATTCAATGAAATAATAATGGAAAACTTCCCTGGTACAGGAGGGAGACTAAGAACTTCAGATCCAGGATGCTCAATGATACACAAACAGATTCAATCCAAAAAGATCTTCTCTGAGACACATTATAGTCAAACTGTCAAAGCTTAAAGGCAAAGAGAATCTTAAAAACAGCAAGAGAAAAATGTCAAGTCACCTATAAGGGAATCCTAATCAGACTGACAGCACATTTCTCAACAGAAATGCCACAGGCCAGAAGAGAATGGAGTGATATATTCAAAATACTAAAAGGAATAACTGCCAGTCATGAATACTTTACCTAGAAAGGCTATCCTTCAGAAATGAAGGAGAAATAGTGTATTTCCCAAACAAAAACTGCAGGAGTTAAACACCACAAGAAATCCTCAAGAGAGTGCTGCATCCAGAATCCAAGAAATGATAATCACTACCATATATTCAAAAGAAAGAACAAAACCCACCGGAGAACAAAAATGAAAATGAGAAAGAAAAAAAGAACTGTATCTTATTACCTCAGAAAACCAACTAACACTGAAGACAAACAATAAAAGAGGAAGGAATAAAAGATACTTAAAACATCTACATGAAAATTGATAAAATGCCAAGAGTAAGACAATATCTTTTAATAGCAACCCTAAATGCAATGGATTAAATTCTCCTATCAAAAAACAGACTGCTGGTTGGATTAAAAAGCTAGACCCAACTGCATGCTGTGTTCAAGAGACTTACCTCACCTGTGTGTGTAAAGACACACACAGACTAACAGGGGAAGTATGGAAAAGATATACCACACAAACAGAAACTAAAAACAAGTAGGAATAGCTATTCTCATATTGGATAAAATGGACTTTAAACAAAAAATGCATAAAAAGGAGAAGGGAGGACATTATATAATGATAAGGGATATATCCAGCAAGAAGACATAACAATCATAAATATATATACATCCAAAACCAGAGCACCCAGATATATAAAGCAAACACTATTAGACCTAATGAAAGAGATAGATCCCAATAGAGTGATAGCTGGGAATCTGAATACCCCTCCCTCACCACTGGACAGATCATCCAGGCAATAAATCAAGAGAGAAAAAACAGAAATTAAGCTACACTTTAGACCAGTTGGACCTGGCAGATATCTGTATAACAGTTTATCCAACAACTTTAGAATAGATATTCTTCTCATCACCAAAAGGAACATTCTCCAAGACAGATCTCATGTTAGGTCACAAATCAAATGCCAACAAGTATTTTTAAAAATTGGAATCATTTCATGTATCTCTTCAAACCACAACAGATTAAAACTAGCAATCAATAACAAGCAAAACTCTGGAAACCTTTCCAAAATGTATATATTAACAACATGCTCCTGAATAATCTATGGGTCCAAGAAGAAATTAAACATGAAATCGAAAAATTTATTGAAACTAATGAAAATAAGGACACATCATACCAAAACCTGTGGGATACTGCAAAAACAGTACCAAGAGGGAAGTTTATTGCAGTAAATGCCAACATCAAAAGAACAGAAAAATTTCACATAATCAACCTAATGCTACACCTCAAAGAACAAGAAAAACAAGAATAATGCAATCTCCAAATTAGCAAATGGGAAGAAATAATTAAGATCTGAACAGAACTAAATGAAATAGAGATCCAAAAAATGATACAAAAGATCAACAAAATTTTTTTAAAAAAATGTTTTTTGAGAAGATAAAGAAAATATGAAAACCATTAGCTAGGCTACCTAAAAAAAAGGAGGAGAGAAGACCCCAATAACAAAAATCAGAAATGGAAGTTGGCCTGATAGCTCAGTTGGTTAGAGCATGGCATTATAATGCCAAGGTCAAGCGTTCAGATCCCTGTACCAGCCACACACACACACACACACACACACACACACACACACACACATCCAAAATGAAAAGGGAGACATTACAACCTATACCACAAAAATTCAAAGAATCACTAGAGACTATTACAAACAAGCATACACTAACAAATTTGAAAACATGGAGGAAATGGACAAATTTCTGGACACATACAAACTATCAAGGTTGAACCAAGAAGACATAGAAAATGTGAACAAACCAAAAACAGCAGTCTCCCAATGAAGAAAAGCTCAGGATCAGTTGACTTTACTGCTGAATTCTACCAAACCTTTAAAGAGGAATTAATTCCAATTCTCTTCAAACTATTCCAAAAAATTGAAACAGAGACCACTGTCCCCAATTTACTCTATGAGGCCAGTATCAGCTTGATACCAAAATCAGACAAAGATTCAACAAAAAATGAAAATTACAGGCCGATATCTCTGATGAACATTAATGCAAAAATCCTTGACAATTTATTAGCAGACAGAATACAGCAACACATCAAAAAAATTATACACCACAATCAAGTGGGATTCATTCCAGGGATGCAAGGACGGTTCAACATATGTAAGTCAATAAATGTGATATACCACATCAAAAAAATCAAGGACAAAAAACACATGATTATCTCTATACCTGCAGAAAAAGCATTTGACAAAATTCAACATCCCTTCATAATAAAGACTCTCAGAAAATTAGGTATAGAAGGAAAGTATCTCAACACAATAAAAGCCATATATGACAAACCAAAATCATCTTAATACTTTTCTCTTAAGAACAGGAACAAGACAAGGATGCTTACTCTCACAACTCTTACGTGACATAGTATTGGAAGTACTAGACACAGCAATCAGGCAAGAGAAAGAATAAAGGGCATCCAGATTGGAAAAGACAAAGTCAAATTTTCCCTGTTTGCAAATGACAAGATCCTATATATAGAAAACCCAAAAGACTCAACCCCCAAAACAAAAAACAAAACAAAAAATCTCTTAGAGTTGATAAACAATTTCAGTGAAGTTTCAGGATACAAAATCAACATGAAAAAAATCAGTGGCATTTGTTCAAAGTAGCAGAAAAAGATATGGAGAAAGCGAGCCCATTTACAATAGTCACCAAAGAAATAAAATACCTAGGAATCAATTTAACCAAGGAGGTGAAAGATCTCTACAATGACAACTACAAATCACTGATAAAAGAAATTAAAGGGGATACAGAAAGATGGAAAGACATCCCATGCTCTTGAGTTGGAAGAATCAACGTTATGAAAATGTCTATACTATCCAAAGTGATCTACAGATTCAGTGCAATCCCCATCAAAATACCAATGACATTCTTCACAGAAATAGAAAAATCAGTCCTACCATTCATATGGGACATCAAAAGACCCCAAATATTCAAAGCATTCCAGAGCAAAAATAATAAAAATAATAATAAAGCTGGAGGTATTACACTACCTGACTTCAAATTATACTACAAAGCTATAGTAACCAAAACACCATGGTACTGGCATAAAAATAGAAAATCAGACCAATAGAAGAGAACAGAGAACCCAGAAATCAACCCACATCCTTACAGCAAACTGCTCTTTGACAAAGGTGCCAAGTAAATACATTGGAGAAGAGACTTCTCTTCAATAAATGGTGCAGGGAAAATTGGACATCCATATGCAGAAGAATGAAACTGGACTTGTACATTTCACCATATACCAAAATCAACTAAAACTGGATTAAAGACTTAAATATAAGACCTAAAACTATAAAACTCCTAAAAGAAAACATACGGGAAACACTTCAGTGGGAAAGATTAGGCAAAGCCTTTATGAATAAGACCCCAAGAGCACAGACAATATAAGAAAACATAAATAAAGAGGATTATGTCAAACTAAAATTCTTCTGCACAGCAAAAGAAACAATTAACAAAGTGAAAAGACAACCCACAGAATGGGAGAAAATATTTGCAAACTATGCATCTGATGAAGGATTAATATTCAGAATATACAAGGAACTCAAACAACTTAACAGTAAAAAAACCAAGTAACCAATTAATAAATGGGCAAGGAGCTAAATAGGTATTTCTAAGGGAAGATATACAAATGGCCAACAGATTTATGAAACAATGCTCAACATCATTAAGCATCAGGAAAATGAAAATCAAAACTACATTGAGATATCATCTCACACTGGTTAAACTGACCATTATCAAAAAGACAGAAAATAACGAATGCTGGTGAGGATACAGAGAAGGGGAAACCCTCCTACACTTTTGGTGGGACTGTCAATTAGTACAGCCATTACAGAAAACAGTATGGAGTTTTCTCAAACAACTACAGGTAGAATTACCGTACTATCCAGCAATCCAGCTTCTAGGTATATACCTAAAGGAATGGAAATCATCAAGTTGAGGGGATACCTGCACTCCTGTGTTTACTGAAGCTCTATTTACAATAGCCAAGAGTTGGAACCAACCTAAATGTTAATGAGTGGACCAGTGGATAAGGAAAATGTGACATACATATGCGATGGAATGCTACTCTGCCAGAAAAAAAAAAAAAATGAAATTCTGCCATTTGCAGCAACGTGGATGAACTTAGAGAAAACTGTATTAAGTGAAATAAGCCAGGCACAGAAAGAAAAATACCCTATGTCCTCTTATTCACATAAGCATAATAAAAGGACCACTCATCTTTAGTAACAAAACTCTAGGAGTTACAAGATTTGGAAGGTGCTAATCCCTGAAAGGCTTTTGAGTAGGGGAATGATATTTTGGATTTGCCTTTTAATTAGATAGCATTAGTGTCATTGTGAAGGATGAATTTGAGGGAGACAGGAGTTAGAAAATACAATTAGATAGCTACTACAATAGTCCATGAGAAAGATTAACAGTACAAAATTTGGGACTCAGTAATTAGTTAGATATGCGGAGTAATAGTGAGAAAGTTTAAAAGTGAGGTTTCAAGATGTTTGGCTACAATCCCTCTCCCTCCTTGGTGGGTGAACTGGGATCAGAACTTGGGTCTCCTCATTCTCAGGTCAGTACTTCTAATGGCAGTTTAAGCACCTCCTGCATTCCCATTTCCATTGTTTTTCTTTGACTCAAACATTCCTTATTAAACAGACATTGAAAATCTATTGTTCCTGGTTCCAAGGACAACAGATGTGTAAATTATGGTTCCAGTCTTTAAAGAGCGCAAGTAAGGTAGACAGGCAAACAAACAATTACAATATCACATGACAGAGAGTGTTACTCAGATGTGTACACAGGGCTGTGGGAGAAGAAAAAGAGAGAAACTAAAATGTATCACTGTATTATACAGGCTTTAGAGATGAAAGAATACTTGATCACCAACATTTTAAGCTCCAGGAGGGCAAGAACTGTACTATTTCTGTTTACTTTTAAATTCTTGCTGCCTAGCTATAATATTCTACAACAGGTTTCAAACCCTTTATAAACATATAATGTACAGACTCAAAATCCTGGTGTTATTCATTTGAACTGCTGGGTAGCACATCACTGGGCTAATGAGAAGAGCTTTGTAACCAGGAAAATAGTTGCAATTCACAGTTTAAATATATTTTGGAAATACTCCACAAAGGAAAAGGAACAGGGTCATTCTGATCTCAGAAACCTTCTGTTCTTTATGTGATCCTTAAATCTCACTTACTTTCAGCCAGTTAATGGAGGAAAGAGCAAAACCCAGTTCAGCTTGCTCACCATTGGAAGAACAACCCAATCACATAATCTCATTGATTAATGAATTCATCTTTCCTCTGTGCATATGATAAAGGACACAAAAATCATTAAACTCAGGGTCAGGGACCATGTAATTTATATTTGTACTTGATACAAAGCACCTGATTCTGAATTTTCTTTTATGTCTGCATTCTTGGAAGTGTCTATTAGATATCTGGTGCCTTAGCAATGATGAAAGGCAAGAAGAAGATGGAACAAGGTGAAATGCAGACTCGCTAAGGTCACCCAAGCTAAGATCTATCTTTACTAATATTCTTAAATTCCTATGGAATAATTTTTCTTTAAATATAATAAAAGTTTAGCCCGTGGCGCACTTGGTAGAGTGCTGCGCTGGGAGCGCGGCGACTCTCCCGCCGCGGGTTCGGATCCCATATAGGAACGGCCGGTGCGCTCACTGGCTGAGTGCTGGTCACGAAAAAGACAAAAAAAAAAAAAAAAAAAAAAAAAGTTTAGGATTTTTTACTTTTTCCTATTGGACACACAGTGAAACCAACATAGTCTAGATGAGGGCTGACTTCATGATAGTGTGATCTGTACAGTTGCACAGCACCCTGCACTTAGAAGGGCCTTAACTCTTGGTTTAATGCTCTGCTGTTGATGTTTTGACATTCTCACTAATTTTTTTCTTAACAAGAGGACACATGTTTTCATTTTGCACCAGGTCAATTCTGAAATGCTTATACAACTACAATACTTGGCACATAACAACTATTCAATAACAGTGAATAAGCTCATGAATAAATAAATCTTTTTCTTGGAAAATAAGTTGGAGGTTTCTCAGTAGAAAGGAAAGAGGATCAGTACAAGCAAAAAATACTGCAAAAGCATGGAGAAAAAAGGACCTCTATAATTCAGAGAATGCAAGGAAGTTTGGATTATGGCTATAGCCCAACCTGTTTGGAGTCAGGGGAGAAATAAAGTGGAAAAAAAAAAGTTAATAAAAATTTTGTAAGTTTTGGATGCTATTCAAAAAGAATTTAGACTTCATTCTATGGTGTAAAGAGATTTATGGAAGTCCATTAAAGAGGAGAATAACAAAAATAGGTATGAATTTTTGAAAGACAGTCTGGCTGGTGAGAAATAAACTAAGAGCTCAGCAGGGGTCATAGATACTTAAGCAGTAGACAAATATAGGAAAAGCTGCCTGCTGGGAGGAGTGTAGACACGTATCTCCTGGAATGCAACAGAACACCAATTTATAAGTGTTTGAAAATTACTTCTGAAATATCTGGAATTCTTGATAGTAAATAAAAGCCACAAAACTCTGAATAATAATTATTCTGTGTGGGTGTGTTTGTGACTTCTCAAAAAGCTATTATAGATACCTTTCATGCCAAAAGATATTTAGATAATTTTTTTGGAATGTGTATGTGCTTAAATATGGATGTATGTGGCCAGCAAAATTTTAAGTAGATTTTTATGAAAGTATAATATACTACAGAAGAACGTGCAGATCATAAATGTACATTTCAATTAATTTCACAAACTGAACAAACCCATGTAGCCAGTAACCAGAAAAAGAAACGTAAACATTACTAGCATCCCAAAGACACTGACCCATGTTCCTTTGCATTCAGTACCATGAAGGCAATCAGTGTTCTAACTTCTAATCCTAATGAAAAGTTTTACATGCTTTTGAACTTTATAGTAGTGGAACTGTACAGTATGCATTCTTTTTAAAATTTTAATTGACATATTGTAATTAAGCATACTCATGGGGTTTAATCTGATGTTTTGATACATATACATGCTGTATAATAATCAGGTCAGGGTAGTTAATGTATCAATCACTTCATGTATTTATTATTTCTTTGTGATGAAAATATTCAAAAGCCTCTCGTTTAGCTATTGTAATACACAACACTTAACCATAGTCACTCTACTGTGCACCCGAACTCTAGAACTTGTTCCTCCTATCTAATCATACTTTTGTGGTCTTTTGTATTAGCTTTTTTCATGTGACATTATGTTTATGAGATTTACCCATGTGGTTGAGTTTGACTAGAATCTGTTCATTCTAATTGCCATATTGTATTTTTTGCATATAGCAAATATATTTCTTCATTTTATCTATTAACTAAATAACTTTTTAGCTGTTAAGAATAATGCTGCTATGAACATTCCTGTAGATGTAATTTGGTGCATATATGTACACATTTATTTCTACATGCTTAGGAGTGCCATTATTGGATCATAAGATATTCATAAGTTCAGCTTTAGAATATTATACCAAACAATTTTGAAAAGCAGTTCTTTCAATTTTCACTCTGCTGTATAAGAGTTCCAGCGGTACTACATCAGAACCAACTCTTAAGATCATTTTATTTTGGTCATTCTGGTGAATGTATAATTGTATTGTGTTTTTAATTTCCATTTTTTGATGAAGAATTAAATCGAATGTCATGTGTTTATTGACCATTTAGATACCTTCTTCTAAGTGCTTATTCAAATTATTTGCCTGTTTTCTATCTTTTGTTTATTGATTTATCTGTTATCTATGCTAGATACAAGTGTTCTTTTAAATCAAATGTATGCATCAGAAATATCTTCTACTCTGTGGCCTTTTTACTATTTTAAGAGTATCTTTGGTGAACAAAAGTTTTTAATGTTAACAGAGTCAAATTTGAAAAGAGCTTTTTGTGTCCTGTTTAAGAAATCTTTACAGTCATGAAAAAACATCTTTCTGTGTTGTCTTCTAAAAGCTTTGTTATTTTGCATTCTATTTAGGTCTGCAATCTATCTGAAATTAATTTTTATATATGGTATGTGGCACGGATTAACATTTATTTTTTATATATGCCTACTCAACATAACTTTTTGAAAAGACTATATTTTTCTCCACTGAAATGAAATGTAGGCTTCATCATAAATCAGATGACTGCACATGTGTGGGTCTGTTTGTCAATTCTGTACTCTGTTTAATAGAGCATTGAACTAATAGCCAACTATATTAATTATTGTATCTTTATAATAGATCTGGATACCTGGTAAATAAGACTTCTAGTTTTATTCTTTCTCCTCAAGACAATCTTGGCTATTCGCGGCCCTTTGTATTTCCATACACATTTTGTGAATGAGTCTGTCGTTTTTTACATGCGCATACAAACCTGCTAGGATTTCAATTAATATTGTACAGAATCAAGAGGAAATAACATTATTAAAATATTAAATTACTTCCATTTACTTAGGTTTTCTTAATTCTTCTCAGTTATGTTTTTTCAGTTTTCAGCATAGGTTTTTCATATATTTTTTCCTGGGCAATTGATTTTTTTTTTAATGTTATAGCAACATACATAGAGAGAGATTTATTAAAATTTTTCAAATTATTTGTTGCTAGCATATAAAAATACAATTAGTATTTTTTATTATTTACCTGTCTCTGCAATGAACCATATTTACATAGTTATGTACTATTAATCAACTCTCATAATTAACCTAAAGACAAATCTTAAAATATTTAGCTATGGTTACAGAAGTAAATATAACAGCTCTCAGCCTAGATAGCTTTTCTTTGTAAAAGTTTGGCTGAAAAAACTTGAGAAAATAATAAAAACAGTGTTAACCTCATCTTTCCAAGAGAAGATTCAGGAGATGCTGTCTATATTTACACAATGGAATACTCTGCTATAAAAAAGAATGAAATACTGCCATTCAAGCAACATGGATGAACTTAGAGAAAATAATGTTCAGTGAAATAAGCTGTACACAAAAAGAGAAATACTGCATGTCCTCACTCATAAGTGGGAGCTAAAAAATAAACAAATACATTTTTAAAAATTGAAGAAAGATACAACAATCACAACAATACATTGAATTTTCAAAAGGAGAAAACGTACTGAGGTTACCAGAGATGGAAAAGGGAGATAGGTATTGGGGTAAGGGATGAATTGGTAAAGGGCTGTGAAAAGCAATTACATTGTATATTGTTGAATATAGTAGTTATCCTGATTTGAACATCACATATTACACACGTGTTGATATTCAAATCTGTACCCCACAGATATGTACAATCAACCATGTTACAAAAAACATAAAATAAAAAATAGATCAAAGAATAGATATTTGTGTATTTTAAGTGATTTAGGCTGAACCATGAAATTGACATTTTTGTGAATCAAAAATGATTGGATGTTGGTGATTTCATATGGCTCAATGAAATACAAAGTTGACCTACAGAAAATTAAACAGTACTAAGATGTAAGTGCAGTGTTCTTATATATGGAAATAATCATCAAAAGAAATAAAACCAGAAATGTTAATAAATCATTCATTCAGCAAGATATAGTCGGCCCTCCCTATCTGTGGATTCCATATCTTTGAATTTAACTAACTGTGGTTCAAAAATATTTGAAAAAAATTGTTGCATCTGTACTAAACATGTACAGACTTTTTTTCCCTGTCATTATTCCCTAAGCAATACAGTATAACAACTACCTACATAACCTTTATGTTATATTAGGTATTATAAGTAATCTAGAGATAATTTAAAGTATACAGGAGGATGTGGGTAGGTTATACACAAATACTACACCATTTTATAACAGGGACTGGAGCATCTGAAGATTTTGGTATCTGTGGGAGGGCCTAGAACCAATTCCTCATTGATACTGAGTGACAACTGTATTTCATAAAGAAAGCCTTCAATTTTTTAGAATTCTAGGAAAAAATATCCATCTGTGGGCTCATGTTTGTAAGGATTTGGGTGGACTTGTGTGTGTACAGATATTTAAGCAATCCCTTGATGTGTTTCATTTCTCACTCCTGTCCTCCACTGTACCCATCATCTCTGTACCCAGAAACACTCCAGGTGTCATCTGGGCACTATGACCAGATCAAGGTGCCCAGATCACGTCTTCAAGATTGTGCTTAGCTCTGTCCCAATACGGCATTCAACACTCTTTCCCCTGTCTTCCTTCACTCATAAATTTGTAAAGATCTTTCATCTGGTGATGCTCTATGTTATTCTTACTATTTACTATCATTTTAATTTAGCTTCAAGTGATTAACTTGAATCCTGGCCTGCCATGTCCTCCAGTGAAAGAGGTGGGCAAAGCATGAGCTCACACTTTTTTCCCTGCCCAGTCCTGGACTTACGTTAAATCTAGAAATGAGATGGAAGGCAGAGGGTTGAAAGTAATAGCAAAGTGCATGTGTTGAGACTTTAAAATATTTTTGATCTTAGGGCAATATACTTAATCTCCCCCAGCCTACTTACTCATACATACTGTAAACAGCCTAGATTACGTGATCTCTGAAGTCTTTTTCAGCCTTAAGACTCCATGATTTTATAGTTCTTCTGATTTTATTGTATAAAGTTACATAAAAATATGTGAAGGTAATTCTATAATTCCACTAGATTGTGAGCTTTTAAAAAGATTATTTTTCTCCTTCACCTCTGTACATCTAATAACTAGAGTATTGTCCTGTACACAGAAGGTACTTAACAAATATTTGTTAAATCAATTAAAATGTTTTATTATTTACAATTTATATAGTTTTTATACTGTTCATATAATCAACATTCAGTGTGCGTCTAATATTATGAAGTTTTCTCTATTAAATACTGAGAACACAAAGGAAGCGTGTGATACCTGCCCTTAAGAATCATATATTCTAGCTGCAAAAATAACAAAAAGAACAAATATGAACATACATACACATACAAACTCATACGTATTGTATAGAATAGTGTCATATATAAGGGAAGTATGATATAGGAGAAAGAATATAGGCTATGGAGTCAATAAAAAGCCTGGATTCAAACCTGGACACTGCTACTTAGCTACTCTGTCAGCTTGGGAAGCGTACTTGGCTTCTGTATACTTCTTTTGTAACACTGGAGATAATATCTTCGGTGCAGAAATGTTATGAGAATTATATGACGTAATATAGGAAAACAATTTCACACATTGTAGGTACTCAAAAAATGTTAACTATCGTCATTAATATTATTATTGATGCACACACACAGGAAATAGTAGTCCAGCCTGAACAAGTTAGGAATAGCTTTTTGGATGAGCTGATCTTTAGCTGATTCTTGAAAGGTGAGAAGAAACAAACTAGGCAGAAAAAGGCCGTTTCTTCATCCCAGGCAGAGGGAAGAGCATGTGGGCTTTGGGAGGTCATGACGGTCATTGCAAGCAGTTCTGTTTAGCTCCCAAAGTAAACGCTGACAGGTGGAGTCCGTCAAAAGAGTCATGGAGGAAGGTGGAGATGAGGGACCCCTCTGCCTGCGCCTTCTTTCCTCCTTCTTTGCTTACTGGGCAGAGGCAGCATCGGTGGTTTCCTGACCTGATAACCAACGGGTTCTTTCATTTGGAGAAAAACGTAAGGTCTTATCTTTTTTCATACTCATATTTTTAAACTTTGAAAACTATTGCTGGTAAGAGGAAAACAAAGCTATTAGTGAGTGTTCCATTCTGTGTGCTTTTCCCTTTAGAGTTACATGAGGGCTAATTAGGGAGAAATCTTTTCCTTGAGCACCACGACACTTCCCTTACAGACAACTTTAATCGCTAGTGGTATCTCCTTGGAAGTAGCCCATGCCTCCATTGCCCCTTTGTTTTCCATATCAGTCCAGGAGTGCAGTACTTAATTCCACCTTTCAAGAAACCAATGCATTTGGACTACGTATATGAGAAGTTGGTTTTAATGCATTACGTTAAAGATAAAATAATCCTTGATGTAATCCACATCCTATTGCTCCTCCTCCCTTCTTGGCAGTGCTAATTCTGGTTCCTTGCATGAGTCCAGGAGTGAGGAAGGAGCAGGCAGGGAGGTCTCTAGTGCTAATCCCTTTGTTCCTGAATGTTTACCAGAGAGCAGTTGAGGAAGAAGGAAGGGTGAAGATGAGTGTGTAAATGATGCTTCAATGTATGCAATTTGGCTTGCTCCTCCCAGCATTCCTTCAAGGTACAGATTATTATCCTTATCCTATAGTGAGGAAACTGAGACTCAGAGGGATTAAATAATACGTCCGGGGTTGCACGGAGAGTAGTGGAACTGAGATTTAGACCCATGTTTGTCTAACTCCAAAGCTGGTGCTCTTTTCATTGTAACAGCGCTCTCGCCTTTTCTGGCTGTTTATAAATTGCTGTCTTTTTTTTTTTTGGGTCTTTTTCGTGACCGGCACTCAGCCAGTGAGTGCACCGGCCATTCCTATATAGGATCCGAACCCGCGGCGGGAGCGTCGCTGCACTCCCAGCGCTGCACTCTCCCGAGTGCGCCAAGGGCTCGGCCCTAAATTGCTGTCTTTTATCAATCCCAAAACACTTCTTTTTCACATCATGGGCATATCTGATATGGGAATATACAGTATGTTACAACTACTACTGGCCAAGAGAGAACTGTAACTCTTTGTCATTGCCTGAATGTGCACAAAATTCTGTGTTGTTCTTGGAGGTATGATTTGATAACAGTGGTCACTTGATATTTTTGTCAACAAACCATGTAAAGAACATTTGAAGAAGGATTATGTGTCCTAGTCGTTTTTGAAAATCTTTCTTTGACACGTGGTATACTCAAGAAAGCACCACCACTAAAACATATTGAATGAGAGTCTGGGGCTTGGAAGAAAATCTCAAAGAAGACACGAGTAGTAAAGAACTTTTCAGAAGTGCTGCATCATTAACACTCTTGATGGTGCAGGAGAGAATATTTTAAAGAACCACCTAAAAGATTCTTACACCCAAAGTTACTCAGAATATTCAAGCTGGTTTTGCTCATATTATTATATTTTTTTCTATATTACTTTTGCTTTATATTTTCTTTTTAGGTAGTATAGATATATAATAAAAAATCTATGTTCAAAATGTCCCACATAATTCTGGGATTTATTCATGAATTTGCCCTCTCCCTTCAGCCAGATATGAGTTTCAAAGAACAAGGTCTGACCATGACAAGACTAGCCACCGTTTTTGAGATACTACCACCTTCCAAGTATTGCATTATAGCATATGTTGTACCCTTTAATCCTTTAAACAATCTTGTCAAGTAACTATTATTTTCCCATTTTGCAGATTAAAAACTGAGGCTTAGAGAGGTCAAATAATTTGCCCAAGTCCATACGACTAAGGAGAAGAGTTAGGATTTTAACCCAGGTGGTCAGACTTAACCATTTTGCTGTAAAACATCGTATTGTATTACTTCTCAAATATTTTCTGCACATCACATCAGAGTTTCAGCACCCTGCAGAGCATATGGTCAGTACTAGTCAGTACTAGTCAGTCTCTGGCAAATTAAGTAACAAATTTCTGTTTTGGCCACTGAAGAAAGGAAAGGGCAAGAATGCCCACAGCAATAGCAAGTTGCTGAAGAACCCCAGCTTTTTTCTTGGTATAGCACAGCAGGGCCAGACAAACTTGGGAGTTAAACATACCAGGGTTTGAGTCTCAAATAAACCACTCACTGACTGCAAGACCTTGGGAAAGTTTCTTCACCTCTCAGGGTCTCATATTCATGTAAAAGGGAGATGAGAGTCACAAACCTGCTGGGCTTTTGGTTGCCTTAAAGGAGATAATGAATGTGATTTTGTCACACTTAGCACACCGCCTAGCACAAAGGCACCAAGGGGAAGACAGTTCTCTTTTCTCAGCTCATGTCATGGGGTTAGTTTTTGCCTGAAACTCTCAGTCTAATTTTACTCACAGGCCTTTTGTTCATAAAAGTTACACTGGCTAAGGAAAACTGTGCTTTATTTATCCTGTTACAAAATTGTGTGACATGTGCAATCTTTTATTTATTCAACACACATTCATTGAGCACAATGATACGTCAGATGATGTGCCAGCATTTGTGTAAAAAGAAAAAAAAGCAAATGCTTCATCTTCAGGACATCTGCATGAGCCCTGGCTCCATCAGGGGGTGTCACCTTGGACAATCAGCTCATCTCTCTGAACCTCACCTTGTTTATAGAAAGTGAATAATAGTATCTCCCTTCTAGGGTAGCTGTGAGGATTAGAGGAGATGATTAAAATAAAACTGTTTTGAACTAAGAAGGAGTTAATGTGATAGCTGTTTCCCCTGACCTTGATAGCCTTCAATAGAATGAGGCTGCTTAACTAGTTGCAAACCAACAAATAGTACATTGATAAATGCTTAACCTCAGTCTCTCTGGCAGGAAAATAATCCCTGCTTGTAGCATTTGATGATTTCCTTGGTGTAAATCCTTCCAAGCAGCTTCAGCCCACCACTGACAGCTATTTTTCTTGCTCTGCCTAACAAATAGGCCTGCCAGGAGAGAGACTGGACTCGTCAGGAAAGTTGTTTTAGGCTCTCTCTCTCTCTCTCTCCTCCTCTCCTCTCTCTCTCTCTCTCTCTCTCTCTCTCTCTCTCTCTCTCTCTCTCTCTCTCTCTCTCTCTCTCTCTCTCTCTCTCTCTCTCTCTCTCTCTCTCTCTCTCTCTCTCACACACACACACACACACACACACACACACACACACACACACACTCAAAACATAGACAATTTTCTCTCCTGAATACCAGAAAAAGAAGCCCACCCGCCCACCCTGACTTTTATTTTCCGTTTTTAGGAAAATGGCACTAGAATTGTGCTTCAAGGAATTATGGGACAGTACTTCCTTAGAAGATTAGAAATTTCACTGTAATTTTTGCCGCACTCCTAATTCCTTGATTGATACCTGTAATTGCAAATTCCTGGTACGTCTCTTTTCTATTCCCATGCCTGCTAGGGACCAAGGACAGATGGCAAATAGTCCCAAATCTTACCCTTTATGTAACAGTGTAAGGAAGCAGCAAGAGTTAAATTACTCCCAACTCACTTGCTCGTGATTAGAGGAATAATAGTAACATCTGCTCACATCGGCCAGTGTTGGTCAGGGCAGGGAACAGAAGTATGTTAAAGAGTATCTTCTATACGGCAGAATTTAGCCCTGCGCTTCACACAGGAATGGGCAGGGTCCCAGGGTCAGACATCAGGTCTGTGTGTTGTCTCCCAGCACACTGCCACCTTTGTCTTCCCGCTCCTCTGCCGCATTGTTCCAGTGCCAGGTGGGCTGACTCTGAAGTGGCGAGCGCAGAGGCGGGAATGTTCCGTGTGCTGAGTGTAGCGTGAAGCACTGAAACAGCACCCCTTCACCTGCCACATCCAGAATTTTTGCAGTATCAGGTATCATTTTGGTTAGGTAATAGGATAAATGTCTTTTCTTAAAACTGTAGTTCTCACTTCTAGTTACACATTAAAATCACCTGGAAGAGATTTTTAAAAAACATTCACACTTGCAACCAGGGCTTTTGATTTGATCGTTCTGGGAAGGGACCTAAGCATGTCTATTTTTTGAAGTTTTCCAGATGTTTCTAATGTACAGGCAGATTTGAAAACCAGGGACTTACAGCAAGCCCACAGTTAAGTGATCTGCCTGATCTAGGGCCTTAATGATCAGATAATCATCTTTGGCACCATCTGGAGACCTTACTAAACTATTGATTCTTAATGCAGTGGGTCTGAGGTGGGGCCTGAAGATCAGAATTTCTACTGAGCTCTCGGGTGGTATCATGGTGCCGGTAAAATACCAATGCCAGGCCTTAGTTTATTATTCTAGTGGGAGTTAAAAAAGGAGTCCCTCAACTCTTTTTGATATCCCTCTTTTGCCCATCCAGGCATAGGGACAAAGTAAGGATATTCAGGAAAATGCCTTTGGCTTCCTTTTCTTTCAATGATCACTTTCTTAGAGGACCACCTCAGCACTTCCTAAGTTACCTGGATTCAAGTGGCTCTACCCCTCATAGTGGCAATGTGCCAATCCATCCCAGTGTAATGTGACGGCGCAGGGTGTTCTCTGGGACAGGGCACACCATTGTCTTCTATGAACCATCTTGTTATTTTCATTGTGCTAGCTCAGGGGAGGCATTGGCCCATCTCCCCGGCTGAGACCAGGCTGTTTGGCAAACAGCCTTTTGTCAATCTGGCCCACTTCAAGGAAGCAGCTATTTTCTTTCTCCCCAATGATCCCTGCTTTCCATTATTTAAGGGAGCTGTTTTTCCTTTATCGTGACATGTATCCCCGCTTCTAGAAGCAGAATCAACTCCAAATAGTGTCATCAGATGTTAATTTGAAGGTTTATGTTCTATTAGTAGTACCATTTTACTTACAGGTGACCTGTGAGTATCTAATCTATCTTATTACTCTGAAGTCTCAAATGCGTCTCACTTGGCTAAAATCAAGATGTCGGCAGAACTGAGTTTCTTTCTGGAGGATCTGGAAGAGAATCAATTTCCTTGCCTTTTTAGTTTCTGTAGGCTACCTGCATTTCTTGCCTCATGACCCCTTTCTCCATCTTCAAAGCCAGTAACGTTGCATCTCTCTGACCTGTCTTCTATTGGGGTAGCTCTTTTTGTAATCATAGACTTGAAAGGGTGTCTGTTTTTAAGAATGCAGGTAATTAGATTGAGAACACCTGGATAATCTAGGTTACCCTCCCCATCTTAAGGTCCTTAACCCTAATTACTTCTGCAAAGTCTCCTTTGTCATGTAAGGCAATATACTCACAGGTTCCAGGGATAAGAGTGTGGACATCTTTGGGGGACCATTTTTCTTCCTACCACAGCTGACACCCATTTATTATGTTTTTTGTGCATTAGCTGACACACTCAATGGCTCCATTGGGTAGAAACTCTTATCTTTATTTTGCTGATGAGGAAACTGTGGCTCAGAGAAATGAATTTGCCAAAGGTGACCTACCTAGCTGGAAAATGTTAAGGATGAGGTTTGAACTAAAGTCATCTAATTCCCAAGTCTGTGTTCTTATCCACCTCCTTTTGCTCTCTCTCTCTCTTATCAAGGATTCACTAAACCAATTTGCTGGTTTAACAGAGAATTTCCATGGCAACAGTGCGTTGCTGAGGTGGGGGTTGGGGCAGTGAGGGAAGGTTTAATCTCAGAGATATATGGAGTGACCTAGTGTTGATGCTGAAAATAAAAATTGCTCTGGATGTAATGTCCTGTCAGCAGTGACCCACTGCAGTTACCAAAGCAAAACCCACCAAGAGTATTTCTAGACTTTAGCTTGGCTGATTCCACTAAGCTTTGTCCACCACAGTCACATGCAGGATAAAAAATGTAGAAATAAATCAGTGAAAATTAAATAAACCCTCTCCAACACAGTTGTGTTGGAACTCAGAGCTGTCTTTCAGAGCAATAAAAATGGGGAAAATAGAGTATCTTGGAGGGAGGAAAAGTTCACAAAGACCCCGTCTCATAAAGCCACTTCCTAGAAACTAACCCAAATGCTCCTTAAGAAAATAAGTTAACTCAGTTTCCATGGGAATTGTCTCTAGTGCCAAAATTCTGCTGACAGCAAAAAGTGACAATGACAGAGAGATCAAAATTAGTATAGCTGTAGAGATTGCTACAGAGACTTATTTCATCACCACATCCTATTCTAATTGTGTCTTCACATTTCAAACATCACCCCCTACTATATTTTGAGGACAGTAATTAATTTATTCAGTTTGTATCCCCATCAATTAGCACAGTATCTAACAGGAAGTAAATGATTCATAAATGTTGGCAGCAAGCAATTGAATATTACATTACCCTGGTAGTGTGGTTCTCAAATGCTATCTGCATATTGATAGCTCTAGAATCACCTAAGCACACCTGACAAATATAGATTTCCTATAAGTATTATAGAGATCTCAAGTATAAGATATGTGCCAGGGCCCAGACGCTTGTATTTCTTTAAAGCTGTGTAAAGGCTTTTGATAAGCACCTAAGGTTTAGAACCACTACCTACCCTTATATACAAATTTACAGGGAACATCCTAGACTCAATTTGCCAAAAAACAAGCTTGAGTTAATATCCCCTATGCAAAAGCATAAGTGGAGCTTCTTTCACTCATTATGGGCCTACTATGTGGCCCAAACTGGGTGAGGGGCAGTCAAGGATACCAGAATGATGAGCCCTATCCCTACAAAATATAAAATTGTGTTAGAAAAGCAAGAATATATTTAAGATTCAGGTCTGTCTGGGGTAGTTTGGGGAACTGGTGAGGAGCTGAGGAGACTGTGTTAAAGGGGTAGACTCGAGGGGCATTGATTTCCTTCAAAGGACAATGGAAAGTTATGGCAGGAAAGGAAGACTGGCACTGGTTACCGTTGAAGATGGAGCTCTCTGCCACACAACAGCCAGCACTTTGCACCTTGGGCATCAGTGGTCTTGGCAGGGACACTGAGGCATGAGCGACAGCATGCGTACCAATCACAAGGTTTGGCTATTGTGCTTCTGGCAGGAGCAAGAACATGGTTCTGGCTTTTGGTATTGAAGTGACAAAAATGTGACCACAAAGCCAGAGCAGAAAATGAGGGAAACCAGAGGGGGGAAAAGAAAACACTTGATTGCCAAGAGAACTAATTTATAGTGCTTATAAGAGACAACCCCCTAATAATTCTTAAGTACCTGGAACCAGAGAAAGATAGTGTTGTTATAGTCCTATTTTTCTCATAGGATAGTGTAGATCAGTCGAGGAATTATTGGTTATAATGAAACAATTAGAATAGCAAATGAGTATAAAGAAAAGAATAACAGAATATTAGGTGACATGGTTCAGTATGAATTTATACCCATAATAAAATTAAAAATCATGTGGAAAGAATAAAAAATAAGTATAGAAAGAAAAAGAGAAAACACAGTAAGTTCCAGAATTGCTTTATTAACAACTGGATGAGCATCCAATACTCTAGTGCCTAGTCTGAAATCTGTCTTCTAGATCAACAGTCCACCAGTAAAATATGATTCAACAAATGTTCCAAGCTCTGGACATGAGGACAGCAGGGGCAGAGTGTTTGTCCCAAACAGCATGTATTTTTCCATTCCTTTTAGCGCCTTCAATGTGCCAGGTACTGTTAAGTATTGGGAATACCATTAAAACAAGACAAAGTATCTGCTTCATTTTTTACCATAACACTCAACACTAATTGATATTTTATTATAAATTTATTTTTTTTAAATATCTGTAGTACATACCCCACATGTGAGTATGCTACTTGAAGGAAAGGACTTGTATTTCTTGTCCACCACCCTGTTCCCAATGCCCTTTGTAGGCCCAACCAATTAACTATTTGTGAAATGAATGAATGAATGAGTGAGTGAATGACTGACTGAATACTATTAGGCATTAAGTGATTAAACAGAAAAGTCTAAGTTTCTTTTTAACTACTATTACAGGTGACACTTGGTCAAGCACAGAACATAGAACAACGTTACTGGGCACATAAGATATATACCTTCTGTTCCCACTCCAAATGGGAAGTGACTCTTCTCACCAAAATGGAATATAAAGTTTCTCAACTTTAAACGGTGTATTATCCAGTATAGTCTAGGCTAATTGTGGTAAAAATAAACCTCACAATTGCAGTCACTTTATACAATAAAATATGATTTCTCTTTCATATCATAGTCCTTTGAGTAGTTCTCCTATAGCTGTGACTTGGAGATCTATGCTCTTTCCATCTTGTGGCTCCACAATCTTGAACTCTCTTTTCAAGGCTTTAACATGGAGATGGAGAGAGCAGGAAAGATATGTGTGACATGTTCTGACTAGAACTTGAGGAGATATACATTACTTCCATCCATATTTTATTTGCATGGTCTCACTGAGTTGTAAGAGGGCTAGAAAATGCAGTCATTTTGTGTACCAAGGGGAAAAATGAAATGGTCTGTTGAACACGTGGTCTCATGTGTTCATGTCTCATGTTTGTTGTCTCATGTTACACTTCCAACATTGAGTTTAAAAATAAGAATGGTAGTATTTCCAGTCATAGCCAACAGGTATAGAAAAATACAGAAGGGAAGCACAATATTCTATGAAAATCCTTCAATAAAGATCTAGTAATCAGATATTAATTAATTTAGTCACTTGATATATGTATATATGAATTTTTTACTATGTACCACTGTTCTCACTCTCTTCCAGCTTCCAGTCTAGAAGGGAAGACAAATGAGCCATTGTGATGAAGAAAGATGAGTGCTTCGATAGGGAAAACACAGCATGTTATGGGAAATCTATAATAATATTTAAAATTAAAATTACTAATATTGGGGGCATTTGTTATGTGTTAGGCACTTTGCAGATATTATTGCATTTATTTTTCACAATGCTATGAGATATACACTATTATTGTTGTTTTATGGGTACACTTAGGCTTAGAGAAGAGCAGCCGTTTGCTCAGGGTCACACAGTTATTAATATACTTCAAGTTACTGAATGAGCAATGATTAGCCTTGATAGTGAAAATTTCTGAAACAAGAAATGAATGGTTGAACCCCAGATTATATCATGTAGAATAAAAATCATGTTTTACCGCAGATGAGAATCCACATGAGAAGAGCATAGAGACTCTTCCTTGACTACAGAGATCCTCACTAGCTTCTTAGTGAAGAACTAGAGGTGACAGCAGAAAAGGTGGTAGCACAACGCACTATATATCCCCTTAGTCTGGAGCACAAAGCTCTGAAAGTGAAACTCAGAGTTCCCATTCCAGAGTGTGAGTCCTACCTTTTTAAACGAATCTTTTTATTGTGTTTTTGTAATCCCAACTTAAAAAACCTTTTCAGTCACTGCAATGCACACACACACCACGTACATACGTGTGTATGGGGGTGTATATATGTATAAAGAGAGAGACAGAGAGAGAGAAAAACAGGGAGAAGAGAAGAGAAGAGAAAAGCAGGTGCTCTCTGATCCAAATTTGTCCCTCATGCCAGGATGTGCCATGCTCTGGCAATGTGGTTAGATAAACACATAACAAGATATTTATGAGTGCATATAGACCCTATCCAAGTAAATGAGAAATTTTATGCTCAGTTTAAGTAATTTATTGTTTTGGTGATTAATGCAGGAATTAGTAAACAATGCAATTCATATTCATGATATTCCTAATATGAAAGCCATTATCTTTCCACAATAAAAAAGGAAAACAAAAATAAAACTAGAGTTCTGCCTTGCTTAAATATGACTTGCCCCTCCCATCAATCCTTCTGATAGAATTTGAATTCCTAGGCAATATAAATTTCCCACCGAGGCCAGATAAATAAATAAATAAATAAGATTCAATAATTGCTCTGCAAATTACAGAAGCCAGCTAGGATAGGGTACTTCACTTGGATATTTTCCATTACAATAATGTGGAAATAACAGATTTAATGAGAATGGTATAATGAGGTGGGAAAACAATTTCATTCTTGAGCCAAAGTCATATTTTTCTCTCCACAGGAGGATTAAAGAGGTGGATTGGGCAAGAAACTCACCTGGTGAACACATTGCTTTTTCAGATGTAAGTGTCACACAGCTGGCTTTAACTGCTATGATTTGCTTACCCATATGTGGTACTACATGAAAGAAGAGCTGAAACTGGGAGTGGGAAATACAATTTTTAGCACAGCCTCACTGTCGGCAGTGGGAATTGCTTTTCTAAAATCAGGAGTATACTTGATGAAAACATCCTCTGACATATTTAACATTGCCTTGGGATGAATTCTTCCAGAAACCATGGAACACTTCCTCTTTATTTTGCAGTTTTATAGCATTTTATTGTCTACTTCATGTAATGTTGTGAAGCTCTTGTACTGCCCTCTGCTGTTTTTTAAGCTGCATGACCAGGGTGTTCACAAGTAAGAAACTGAGTTCATTTACTTCAAATTATTATTATTATTATTATTTTTTTTTTTTTAGGCATTGGGGATACAGGAGCAATTAAAAAAAAAACAGATTAATGGGCAAAGTATAGGTTTCAGAGTCAGGCAAAATGTGTCCTGATCCCAGTCCCACCTCATGCCAGCTGTGGAACTGTGGAGAACTCATTTAAATTCTCTCAGGCTCAGGGATTAGTTTCCCTAGATACAAAATGGGAAGACTAATACTTATTTGCATCATATTATAAGGATAAGACATGCATGCTGAGTGCTTAAAACAAAGTAGACACCATGGTATGAAGCTATTATAACAGAGATTAGTCATGCACTTTATAAGAAGATAAAAACAAGTGGGGAATCGAGCAATTATATAGCAGGAGGGGAGATTGATTAGATGACTATTGTAGAAACCCACATAGTTAAGTGGACTTAAATGAGGATATCAGTTATGAAAATGAAACTGCTTTAGGAAGTCCAAACTGGTAGCCCGGTGGAGACCATTCACTGAGCGGGAGAGACTGGAAGAAGAAAGACCAGCTAGGAGGCTAATGCCACAGCTGAGGGTGAAATGTGAGGAGGGCATAACTAGGGGGTGACAATGCCAATGGGAAGGGAGGCAAGATCAATAGAGTCATGGTGGAGGCTGAACATGAATAATTTGTCAATAGATTGGATGTAGGATAGGAAGGAAAGAGAATTGGATTCTGATGTGTTGGAGGAATGATGGTGGCCATATTCAGTGAGTGAGTAGGAGTCAAGATTACCAAAGAAAGGAGATGGGTGAGGGGAGGGAGGAAACTAACATTTATCTGGCACATATTAAAGAAAACAATTTTCCTTTATCCTTACAACAATCCCACAATGTATACTTTATTATTTGCAGATCTCAGATGAGAAAATTGAGGCCTAGAAAAGTGTCTTGTTAAGGGCACCCAACAGAGAATAAAAAAGCTGGGATGCAAAGTTGTATCTACCTTCCAAGTTCCATTTCCTTTCCACTATGCCACTGCACCATCAGTGCAAAAGAAGCAGTAAATAAAGAGGTCTTGGTTTCGTAAATGAGGTCCTCAGCATTTGTGGTTCTCCCATGGGTGGTGTTGTTTTCCTTAGGTATGGGGAATAACGTGATGACATCTGCCTGTCATGTTTATACCCCAGTCCACCAACAAGTGTTCTCATGAGGTTTACTGTTTCTGGGTATTCTCTCTTTTTCGGTGTTCAAAACGAACCATAGATTTGGCCATTGACTTAACACTTCTTCAAGTACCCTTTTGCTCTGTTGGAATTCATCACTTTCTTGCAACTGTGCCATGTGTTTAATTCCCTGACAGATGCTAGTAGGAACATTGCAGCTGAATAACAATGGAGAAAACTTGCCCGTATCACTGCTCCTCTCTTAGCAGGTGAGCAGGTCTGAATAGCACTGAAGGGCACCATTTTCTTCTCTCTTTTACCTGACCCTTGATTCTAAAAAGTAGTCTCACTCAGGTCTCACTAGCATTTCAGAATCCAGAGTTTCTTCTAAGAAAAGAATTTTCAAACTTAAAAGACAACGGGAGAACAAAAAGAAAGCCAAAGATGTACAGGAGCCTGAAAGAAACCTCTAATCAAGAAGAGACACACAGACTCATACTAACTTTCTACAGAACCCAATGCCTTAGAAGCCTTCTAACTCTCCTATCTTTATAATCCTTTCATCCTAACATTTTTATTAGATCAAAACAAATATTTCTTATTATATCAAAACTGTATTAGTTTGGATTTTCTGAGGATAAAATGACAAGACAGATTTAGATATACAAAACAGGAAGTGGAGAGACGTTTTGGACCATAATGCTGGTCTGACAGCCATGGAAGGAAATAGGGAAGGAAGATTGAGGTAGAAAGAGGGCTGATAAGGAGTCCTCATAATGCCAAAGTTACCCATTGGAGGAGTTCCCTGTCTCTGTAGAATAGATCCACTTTGTTCAGTCATTGGTATAAATGTGGTAATTGATCAGAGAGGCATCAGCTGGGACCATCACTCATTTATGCTCCCTGCAGCCAGAGAACTTAGCACCATGTTTTAATGGTGGTTGCAATAACTATTCCCAGAGATTCATACTGGAATATTAGAGGAAATTATAGAGTAATAATTAATCATGTGGGTTTAAAGATAAATTTCCTAAGTCCAATTCTTAGCTTTACCACATGGCTGGAACAAGACAAAAATTTCTACTATCACCATTCAACATTATATTGGAGACCTTGAATAATGCAATGCAGCAAGGAAAGAGAAAAATATGTAAAAAATGGGGAGGAAGAAATATAAACTCTCATTATACATAAGTAACAGGATTGTAGGTGTAGAAAATCTAAAACAATCTGAAAATTTTTAGAATTAATTGGTAAATTTTAGCAAGGTTGTTGTATAGAATGTCAATATACAAAAATCAACTGTACTGTTAAAATCAACCATAAAAAATTAGAAAACAAATTTCATTGATATAACACTTAAACTCATATCAAAACTATCACAATTCTATTTTAAATATCTAACAATAGAAATTGAAGACCTGAAACTGCAACGAAAACTATATTACTGGAAAAATTACATATATATATAGAGAAAAACGCTATATGTACTCACTAATTGGAATACTCAATACCAGAAAGATATAAATTATCCTCAAATTAATCTATAGATTTGATAAAATCCCTGTCAAAATCCCAGTAGCAATTTTGGGTAAATTGATGCACTGAATCTGAAATTTATATGGAAATGCAGAAGGTAAACAATCAACATTTATGATCCCTTGATTTCGACATAGAAGTGCAGTGGAGAAAGGATGGTTGTTTCAATAAATGGTGCTTCATCAGTTAGATATCATTTTTTTTTAAATTTTCCTCAGCTGTATTTTTTTAGTCAATATTACTTTTAAATTGACAAATCATATTTACATACTTTTATGGACTACAATGTAATGTTTTGATATATGTATGTAATGTGTAATGATTAAGCAAAGCTAATTAACATATCCATCAGCTCACTTACCTATCATTTTTTATGGTGAAATGTTTAAAATGTACTGTCAGTTATTTTGAAAGATATAATACATATTATTGACTATAGTTGCCCTAATGTGCAATAGATCTCAAAACTTATTTCTCCTTTATATGTGAAACTATACCCTTTGATCAACACTCTCCATTCCCTCCTTCCTTAACCCCTCAGCCTCTGGTAACCAACACTCTACTTCTATGAGTTCAACTTTTTTAGATTCCACACATAAGTGATACCATGCAATATTTGTCTTTCTGTGCCTGCCTTTTTTTATTTAACACCATGTTCTCCAGGTTCATCCATGTTGTCACACAAGACAGAATTTCCTTCTTTTTAAAAGCTGAATAGTATTCCATTGCGTACATATACCATTTTTTTATCCATTTATCAGTTGATGAACGCTTAGGTTGATTCCGTATCTTAACTATTGTGAATAATGCTGCAATGAATATGGGAGTGCAGATATTCTTTTGACATTGATTTCAGTTCTTTTGGATATATACCCAGAAGTGGGATTTCTGGATCATTGGTAGTTCTATTTTTTTTTTCTTTTTAGTTTTATTTTTATGGGGAATCTCCATATAGTTTTCCATTGTGCTTATATTCCCACCAACAATGTGCAAGTGTTCCCTTTTCTCTTCTTCCTCACCAATACTTATTATCTTTCATCTTCTTTCATCTTCATCTTCATAAAAGCCATTTGAGCAGGTGTGAGGTGATATCTCATTATGGCTTTTATTTGCATTTCCCTAATTATTAGTGTTACTGAGCATTTTTTCATGTATCTGTTGGGCCATTTATGTTTTCTTTTGAGACATGTCCGTTTAGGTCCTTTGCCCATGTTTTTAATTGAGTTATTTATTTTCTCGTTATTGAGTTGTTTTGCTGCTTTATATATTTTGAACTTTCTTTGTTAGTTGTATGGTTTACAAATATTCTCTCCTATTCTGTGGGTTGTCTCTTTACTTTGCTAATTGTTTCCTTTGCTGCGGATATCAATATTTTTAAAAGTGAAACAATTCTACTTCACACAATGCACATGATATACAATAATTCTAGATGAATTATAGATCTTAATGTGAATAGCAAAATAATAAATTAGAAGTAAATATAGAAGAATTTCTTTATGAATTTGAAGTAGTCAAGGATTTCTTAAACATATCAAAAAACACCAACCATAAAAAAATATTGACAAATTGAACTTCATTATATTTATAACTTTTGTTCATCAAAAGGTAACATTAAGGAAATGAAAAGGGAAGCCACATATTGAGAGAAGGTATGTGTTATACGTATATATGACAAAGAACTATTATCTAGAATATATATATATATATACACACACACACACACACACACACACACACACACACACACTCTGGCAGATCAATATGGAAGAGAAAATTTAAATTTATTCAATTAAAGATCAAATTTATAACATAGATTTCAGAAAGAGACTCACACATATGCAACAGATCTTTGACAAAGCACCAAGGGCAATTCAATGGAGAAAGGATAGTCTTTCCAACAAATGGTCCATATCCACATAAAAAAAAAAAATCTAGACATAGACTTTACTATCCTCACAAAAAATTAACTCAAAATGGATCACAGACCTAAATCTGTAAATGCAAAATCTGTAAATGCACATACCTAAATTTTGTAATACAAAACTATAAAACTCCTAGAATATAATATGAGAAAATCTAGATGACTTTGGGTTTGGTAATGACTTTTTAGTTACACCACCAGTGGCACAATTCATGAAAGAAATCATTAATAAGTTGGGCTTCATTAATATAAAAAACTTCTGATCTGCAAAAGACATTATCAAGAGAAAGAAAAGACAAACTACAGACTGTAAAAATACGTTTTCAAAAGACATATTTAATAAAAGGCTGTTATCCAAAATATGCAAAGGATTCTTAAAACTCAATAATATGAAAACAAACAACCTGATTAAAAAGTGGGCAAAAAAATCTAAACATATCTCACCAAAGAAGATAGCAGATGTCAAGTAAACATATACAATGATGGTGACATCCTATGTTACTAGGGAATTTCAAATGAAAACGATGATGAGGTACCACTACATACCTGTTAGAATGGCTAAAATCTAAAACACTGACACCAACTGCTAGCAAGGATGTGGAACAACAGAAACTTTCATTTGTTGTGGGAATGCAAAATAGTACAACCACTATGAAAAACAGTTTGGTGATTCTTACAAAACTAAGTATGTTCTTACCATATGATTCAACAATTGTGCTCCTTGGTATTTGCCCAAATGAGCTGAAAACTTGTGTCCACACAAAAACCTGCACATAGATGCTTATAGCAGCTTTATTTATAATTGCCAAAACTTGGGAGCAAACATGATGTCTTTCAGTAGGTAAATGGATAAAAACATTGTGGTACATCCATACAATGGAATATTATTCAGCATTAAAATATGAGCTATCAAACCACCAAAAAAAAAAAAAGCATGATAAAACTTTAAATGTACATTACTAACTGAAAGAAGCCAATCTGAAAAGGCTATATACTATTAAGTAAAATGAAATAAAAGATTCCAACCATATGACATCCTGGAAAAGGCAAAACTGTAGAGATGATAAAAAGATCAGTGATTTCCAAGGATTAGTGGGTAGGGATAAATGAATAGGTGGGGCACTGGGGATTTTTAGGTCAGTGAAACTACTCTGATACTGTAATAGTGGATATATGTCATTACACATTTGTCAAAACCCATAGAATGTATAACGCCAAGAGTGAACATTAATGTAAATTCGAACTCAGTGTTGGTTATCAGTTGTAACAAATATACCACTCAGGTGCAGGATGCTGATGGTGGGGGAGGCTCTGTGTGTGTGGAAGGAGGGGGCATATGGGATCTTTTTGTACTTTCCTCTCAATGTTACTGTGAACCTAAAACCACTTTAAAAAATAAAGTCTATAGAATAACAATCCAGTTTAAAATAGGACAAAAACTTAAACAGTCTCTTCAGGGGAAAAAAAAGAACATTTAAATGATTAACAAGTATATGAAAAGGTATTCAACGTGTTAACCACTAAATGTTCACCAGAACAGCAAAAATAAAAGACAGACAAGTATCAGTGAAGATATGAAATTGGAACTTTCACACACTGTTGATGGGAATGTAAACTGATACAAATAATTTGATAAATGATTTGGCACTATATTATAAAGCTGAATCCATGACTTGAGTTTTCTTTGATATATATCCAACAAAAATATGTACATATATTCACTAAAATACATGCAGCACTAGTCAAAGACGGAAACAAATTACATGCCCATCAACAATAGAATGGTTAAATCAGGGTATGTTTATTCAATGCAATGCAATGAAAATGAACAAAACATTACCACATGTGAACTACTGATAAAATTCACAAAATGTCAGGCAAAAAATGCAGAATATATCATATGATTAAATTTATATAAATTTCAAAAATGGAAAACATCAATCCATGGAGTTAGATGTTGAGATATTCATTATCCACAGGGAAAATGAAGTGGCTAAAAGAGGGAATGAGTTACTTTTCTAGGATGTTGATAATGTTTCATTTCTGAATATGGGTGCTCTTTACACACCTTTGTTAATTTTGTGGAAATTTATTGAGGTACATATGATTTTTTTACTTTTCTATATGTATATTTCTATTAAATTATACTTAAAATTTGCAAGATTTTTATAGATTAATTTTTTTTACTGGAAGGCACTAAAAAAAGATTTAAAACATACAAGTATAAGTGTGTGTGTGTGTATGTGTGTACACAACAAATTTCTGGGTCAAGTTCAAAATTTTAGCACATATCACATGACTGGAAATTTATTTTGTAGATGCTGTTTGCTGGTTTGTTTGTTTGTTTGTTTCCACATGAAGCCTAACACGTTGCCTAAGTTGAGCCAGCCTAGTTCTGATCACTGCTTTATGGGAGCCAGTGGCAGATGGTGGGGAGGGGTTGTTGAGAATGGATCACGGTCCGCTACTCTGGAATCGAGACATTTCACAGCTTGGCCTGGAGGCAATCAGAATACACAATGGCATGCTTTGACAGACTAACAGCAAACTTGAATCATATTTGGACCCTCAGGTGAAATCAACTAAACATAAAAATGATTTTCTCAAAATTGTTTGCTTTAAATTTTACGTATTACATATTAAACCCACTCTTTGGATCCATACTGAAGTTTGGAATAAGTATAATAGGTAGTACATAAAATATGATTATGAAAACATTTTACATTTTATATGATAAAGTAAAATGGGACATAATAGTATTAAAAAACTCAATTGCATAAAATACAGGATTGAACAATTGCACTGTAAATTTAAAAACACAGTTTTTATTTGGTCTGAACAAAAAACACAAACGTACAGTCTATGACAGTTATTCCACATACAAACACCAGACAAAGAAAAATCTCACATGATTATGAGGCTGTCGCTTTCAACCCCTTTTTCCCATTCCAATCCCTAGCTTCAGAATTTGAGTCTATCTCCATTTAAGAACTAGCTTGGCAGTAGAACAGAAGATATTGTGTTACATCCTTGCTTAAGTTATCATTTTCCTGCTGCAAATGTAGGCACCTTTTTAATGTTGCACATTATTAGAAAATGCAGGAGCTATCTTAGCTCAGAAACACCAAACTAAAAACAAGAATAAAGAAACAAATTCAGAATGGCCAGAAAAGCCAAAGGCACAATAAAGAAAAGTGACCACAAATGTGTATAAACCCTGGAATGATCTTTTTTTAATTTGACAAAAGGCATTTTTAAAAATTTGTCTTCAGAATAAAAGTGGGCATGACTCGCTGCAGCATAAGCATAAGGCCTATTTCAGCTTTGGTTTAAGTCTGTTTTACACACCCCTGTACGGCAGTGATTCTAAGCCATTTTTGTGATGACTCATGGCGGATGATATTCATGTGTCTGACATTCTGGGCATATATAGATTTTTTCAGAGAACTGTAAAAGCTTTTGCAAGGAAGTACAGTAAATAGCTCCTCAGAAATATTTTCTTTTTAATGATGCACTTATAAAAAATATTTATTGTGAGTGTGTGAATAATAAAATCAATCCCAAATAAGTATTTACTTTAAAAGACTAAATAATATCATGGCTAATCCAAACTAAATTGTATTAATTTAAAAAGGTCTGATTTTTTTTTCCAGACTTGTGCTCCACCGGTAATATTAGGAAGAACAATATTATATCATTTCAGATGGGCATAAACATAATTAATTTTATGGTTAAAATTAGAATGGATAGAATTTTATTACTTTGGACACATATATAGTAATCATTTTTTTTCAAATTATTAGCTTAGTTGATTTGCTTTTGATTTGGCAACATGCACATCCTTTTGTGAATTCAGTAATAGAAGTATTCTGCACATCTCCCTCATTGACACACATTGAAGAGATGGCTGTACAGGAACACAGCCAATCAGTTATCAGTTGAACTGCGTTATGTAGACAGGCTGTTTCCCACTCACAAAAACATAACAGAATACAAATGAATAATTACAGTGTTATTATAGGGATGCCCTTGAAAGTACGCTGATGTTTTTTCTGTTTTGTGTTTTGTTTTGTTTTGTTAGTAATGCCTTCACGATAGTTAAATGTGGTTAAAAATAAAAAGGAATAAATACCTGAAATATACTTTTTAATGATAACATAACATTCTAACACTGCTGCTGTGATATGTCCGGTGACTAAAATTATTGCATGTTTCAAGGAGAATTAATACTTCTGTTAATGCAGACTTGTTTACAGGGGACAGAAGCATTGTAGTACAGTGAGAAGAAGCACTAATTTGGGGTGAACAGACTGGGTTTACAGTCAAGCTTTGCAGATATACTGACCAGATAACTAAGAGTAGCCATTTAGTTTCTCTGAATCTCAGTTTTCTAATGTTGAAGTTTAGGATAATAATAGTTACCATATGCATGTTAGGAAAATTAAATGAGATAACATGTGTTAAATGCTTATCCCAGTGCCTGGAGCTTAATAAATAACCTAAATTTGGTTAGTGAAAGCAGATGATCATTTAGTAGAGAACAGTAAAGAACAGTTTGTCAAAAAAACATATGTGATAGTAATAGTGACATTTAAAATGGTTGGTTTTATGATTTTGCTCTCCTGGATTATGATACGGCAGTGGAAAAAGTGAATCAAGAGCAAGGTCTCAGCTGGAAACTCACTTTAGTCTGTTCCCAGTGCGAATCTCTGAAACATGAACAGTTCCACAGTCTGGATATCACCTTGCAGCAGGGAGGTGGCCTTTGCTACTGCCTAGATAGTCAGTGATTGGTGACAATATATGGTTCTCAAGGAGGTGAGACTGGGACAGGGCTTCCCTGTCTTATGGATGGCAATTCTCCTAAGAAGGAGGCATCACTAAAAGAAGCTTGGATGCTACACCAACCAGTAAAGGGGATGTGTATGCGCAGGGCACCAACAATAGTGTCCCCTATAACTACCATCCTTCTTCAGTTGGGTCTACTCAGAAACAGAGAAGCTCTATGTTAGGAGTATATGGCCTGGTTGTGTTTCTATCCTCCAACTTATTCTCTCTCTCTCTCTCTCTCTCTCTGTCTTTCTCTCCCATTTCATCCCTGATCTGGATCATTTTTTAAATTTCTACTGTCATAGTCTTTCTCGCATAATGTTCCAGGTTTCAAAATATTCCATGTCAGATTGGTCGTTTCCATGTATCAGTCCTGGCATATCAATTGCACAGGGTTTCAGCATCTTTGTTCATAACTGTTTAATGTTCTGTCTTTTAAAGTATGATACCACATTACAGAGAGTATTGGGAAAGGTCCAGGATAGAGTGAGATGACTTGGGTTTGAATCTTATCTCTGCCATTTACTAGCTCAACGAGCTAAGGCAAGTAATTTAATCTCTCTGGGTCTTAATTTCCTCATTTGTGAAATAGAAGTAACAAGGTCACCTACCTCTTCAGGTTCCATGATAATTCAATGAATACATTTAAAACACGTAGAAAAGTATCTGATACAGGGTAAGCTTTAGCTAAGTATTAGGTGTTCATAGTCATAAAGTGCAGAAGCTGCCCTTTTTAACTTCAGACTCTCAATTATGTTTCTAGTTCTCTGGTAGTTACCATATCTCCTAATTGCTGTTGATTGCCCACAGCTGCACAATTCTTGGATAACCATAAGGTCCAATTATCCCTGAGTGTCAGGAATCTCCACCAATGTCTTCTACCTACAATTTCTAGAAAAGCTTTATGAGTATTCTTTGGGACTATACTAAAAGAGGTCTGGTTTTTAGCTAGGCAATGAAGGACCTTTAGACCAATGTTGCCTAGATGACTCTTTCCCATTATGTTGAAGCCCTTTCTTTTTATGGCAGTTTTGTTTTTCTGTTTCATATCTAATGTCCTGCAAGTGACAAAGGCTAAAACTAAAATTGCCTCATAGAGGCAAAGTTTTATTCTTTAAAAATAACAATATGTACCATTGTTTGGCCATGATGCTGCTCATTTAAGCCTAAAACTTACCCTGAGAGGTATTATCCCCATTATTTGAATAGCTACCATCTCTTCTGGTCTGCTGCCAAGCATGTGGTAGTGGGTCTGGAGCACAGGTTCATCTGGACAACGAGCATTCATGGAGATGAGCTGGATGCAAACGAGAGAAGAGCAAGAACAGGCTGACTTCATTGATCATGTCTGCATCTGCCCATCACCATAACTGACTTCAAATACCTGCCGAAGGCAATGGCTACTGGTTCGCTCCTGCCTTCCAAATCTTGTGTGCGTTTCTTCTTTGACCAACTCTAAAATAGAATCATACCGGGAAAGGTGTTCTGGAAAACATAGTTTCCAGCTTAACTGAGTCTCCACATGCAATCCAGCCCACTCCAGAAGCTTTCTTGACTCCCCATGTTCAGTTGAATGCTCCTCACTGTACCCTTGTTCTATCCTGGGCATTTCATAGTCATTGACCTCTTCACATTTTTTTTTTTAGAAGGTTGCATAAGTGCCTGTTACTCCTATTAGTGTAGGGGACCATGTCCTACTCTATTGTCTTGCCCATTATCTGGCACGTGGTAGGAGTTCAATATACATTTATTGAAATGGAATAAAAAGAGAAAGGAAAAATAAAAAGGAGGTTCAATAGAGGTGAATTTTCTCAATGAGTATGTATCACAGAGAAACTGCCAAGACTCTTTAGAAAGCAGGTAAAATCAGTAATAGAATTTAGCTCATTTCAATTATGATAGAAGGGTAAAAATAGAATCTAAGTAATGTTGACTTATTTATGCTTGACAACCATGCTTACAAAGAGAAGCAAATGAAGAAAGCTATAGAAGGCAATGGTACAGAAAGTGATTCATTTGGAAAGATATTGCCCATGGACTAATAATATCAGTGCTTGCCAGAGAGCCTGCCACAAATTAAAGTTGATGTATACCCAGAGGCCCAGAGATCTTGATATTTGTTTCTTATTTAACTTTCTTCTCAATAGTCTGGCAAGCACATCAGTAAGTCTCAGCCATTCTTCCCCTCTCTCTTCTCCCTCCCTCCCTCTTTGTCTCTCTCTCTCTGTCTCTCTTACCTTCCTACACCACCCCACTGCCCACTCTCCCTTCCTGTTTTGGATGTCCTTGTTCTTCCTGCTTTTCTCCTTTTCTGATACTTTAATTCCTCATGCTAGAAGACCAATCTGGTTTTGAATCCTGACTCTCCTGTTTATTCATACTTTCTTTCTGTGTCTGGCTTATTTCACTTAACATAATTTTCTCCAAGTTCATCCATGTTGTTGCAAATGGCAGGATTTTGCTCTTTTTTTCGGCAAGTACTATTCCATGGTATATATATACCACATTTTCCTTATCCAGTCATCTGTCCATTGATGGTTGGATCCATATCTAGGCTACTGTAAACAGAGCTGCAATTAATATGGGAGTGCAGGTATCCCTTCAACATGATGATTTCCATTCCTTTGTGTATATACTCAGAAGTGGGATTGCTGCATCATATGAAAGATCTATCTGTAGTTTTTTGAGAAATCTCCATACTGTTTTCTATAGTGGTTTTACTAATTTACAGTCCCACCAACAGTGTAGGAGAGTTCCCTTGTCTCCACACCCTCGCCAGCATTTGTTATTCTCTATCTTTTTGATGATAGCCAGTCTAACTGGATTGAGGTGATAACTCAATGTGGTTTTAATTTCCATTTCCCTGATGATAAGCAATGTTGAGCATTTTCTCATGTACCTGTTGGCCATTTGTATGTCTTCCTTCGAAAAATGTCTATTCAGCTCCTTTGCCCATTTTTTAAATTGCGTTATTTGGTTTTTTACTCTGTATTTACTTGAGTTTCTTGTATATTCTGGTTATTAATCCCTTGCCAGATGTATAGTTTGAAAAAATTTTCTGTCACTCTGTAGGTTGTCATTTCTCTCCATTAATTGTTTCCTTTGCTGTGCAGAAGCTTTTTAGTTTGATATAGTCCCATTCATTTATTTTTTCTTTTGTTTCTTGTGCTTTGGGGCTCTCGTTCATAAAGTCAGTACCCAGAGCTAGTTCCTGAAGTGTTTCCCTATATTTCCCTTAGTAGTTTTACAGTTTCAGGTCTTATACAATCTTAACATTCATATGGAACAACAAAAGGCTCCGAATAGCCAAAGCAATCCTGAGCAAAAATAATAAAGCCAGACGCATAACACTACCTGTCTTCAAATTATGTTACAGAGCAATGGTAACCAAAACAGCATGGTATTGATGTAAAAATAGACACTCAGACCAGTGGAGCAGAATAGAGAGCCCATAAGTCACCCCTCAGGCTTATAGCCATCTGATATTTACCAAAGGCAACAAAAATATACATTGGGGAAAAGACTGCCTTTTCAATAAGTGTTGCTAGGAAAATTGGATACCCATATGCATAAAAATGAAACTAGATATGTACCTCTCACCTTATACTAAAATCAATTCAAAATGGATAATTTTTGTCTTTTTCATGAAAGCCATTCTATCAGGTGTGAGGCCATTTCTCATTGTGGTTTTAATTTTCATTTCCATAATGGTTAGTGATGTTGAGCATTTTTTCATGTATCTGCTGGCCATTTGTGTGTCTTCTTTTAAGAAATGCCTGTTTAGATTCTTTGCCCATTGTTTAATCACATTATTCGTTTTCTTGCTATTGGGTTGTTTGAGTTCCTTATATATTTTGGATATAAACCTTTCATCACAGGTATGGTTTGCAAATATATTTTAACACTCTGAAGGTTGCCTTTTCACCATGGTGATTATTACCTTTACTGCACAGAAGGCTTTTAGAGAAATGTAATCCCATTTTCCTATTTTTGCTTTTGCTGCCTGTGCTTTTGCTGTCATATCCAAAAACCCATTGCCAAGACCAATGTCATAAGGCTTTTTCTTGGGGATTCTCCTAGTAGTTTTACTATCAGAACTGTTACATTTAAGTCTTTACTTCATTTTGAGTTGGATTTTGTATATGTTGTGAGATAATATCTAATTTTATTATTCTGTGTGTGGTTATCCATTCCTCCAACATCATTTATCAAAAAGACTGTCCTTTTCCCATTGTGTGTTCTTGACACCAGAGTTGAAAATCATTTGGTTGTACATCTGTGAATTTGTATCTGAACTCTCTGTTCTATTCCATTGGTTTAAGTGTCTGTTTTTTATACTAGTACCATGATGTTTTGGTTATTATAGCTTTGTAGCATATTTTCAAGTCAGGTAGCGTGATACCTCCAGCTTTGTTCTTTTTGCTTTAGGTTGTATTGGCTCTTTGTGATTTTTTCCGCTTCCATATGAATTTTAGGATTGTTTTTTCTATTTCAGTGAGGAATGTCATCAGTATTTTAATAAGGATTGTGTATAGACATTTTAATGATATTAATTGTTTCAATCCATGAACATAACATATCTTTCCACTTGTGTTTCCTTCTGTTTCTTTCATCAGTGTTTTATAGTTGTTTTGTTTTTGTCTGTTGGGTTTTTTTAGTGGCTGGCTGGTATGGGGATTATAGTTTTTATTATAGAGATTTTTCTCCTTCTTGGTTAAGTTTTCTCCAAGTATTTTATATTTATTTTTTTGTAGTTATTGCAAATGGAATTGTTTTCTTGATTTCTTTTTCAAATAGTTTCCTGTTAGTGTACAGAAACATTCCTGATTTTTGTATGTTGATTTTGTATCTTGCAAATTTACTGAATTTACTAGTTCTAACAGTTTTTTGGTGGAGTCTTCAGGGTTTTCTGTATATAAGATCATGTTGTCTGCAAACAGAAACAATTTAACTTCTTCCTTTCTAATTTGGGTGCCTTTTATTCCTTTCTCTTGCCTAAATGCCCTGGTTAGGACTTCCAGCACTATGTTAAATAAAAGTGGCAAGAATGGGCATCCTTGTCTTATTTCTGATCTTAGAGGAAAAGTTTTCAATTTTCCCCACTGAGTATAATGTTAGCTATGAGTTTTTCATATTTCTATTTGACACATTACATGTTATTTTCTTTAATCCTCTCCCCTTATAAAGGCAAGATTATTATTCTATTTTACAGAAGAAGAAATGAGAATCAGAAAAGTAACTCCTAAAGTCACCCTGCATTTATTTTTCAGAACTATATCTGAATCCAAATCTTTTTAACATTGGAAACCACACTATTACCACTTCTACACTATTCACTCTTTTCTCACATCTATCCATCCACTCACCAGCATTAAACATCTTCTATACACCAGGCTGTGTTCAAGACATTGAAGATGTATACCCAGTAACACCCATCTGTGTCATGGAAGAGCTCAGTGATTAGTGCAGATGGAATGCATATAAATGCACCACTATTCAGTATTAGATTGAGTGTTGTGTTAACATACATGCCTCACAGATAATAATTTACTCGTTGAGCAAGAGAAGGGCTTAAAAATTGTAAAACATATATACTATTCAAAGTGGGATTCTTATTCTAAATTAAAACATATCATTGTTTTCTTCAAAAAGTTGCAACTGGTTATGAAAACAGCTCTGTTTTGTAAGATAAAAATAAAAAATAAATTATCTTTCACATTTAACTCAGAAAATACAGGGTTCAGATATTACTTATTTTAGCATCTATCAAACAACTTGGATGTCTCTTTTTTCATTTTTATTATTTCTCCAGCATTATCTTGTTATCAAATTAGCATAATAATTAATTAAATCACTCCCTTGGCACATAAATTCATATGGTTTCTACTTTAAAAGGTTTAAATTCATTTTAATATTTATGTAAATATTTTATTTACAAACTTCTTTATAAAACTATATACAATCAAAAAGTTTATACAATAAAAGTAAATGACTCATATTATGTTATCCCTTTAATTCTCCACTTTCTTTCCTAAAAGTAATTAGTGTTAAGAGTTTGATATTATTCTTCTGTAAGCTTTGTGTACATTGCATGTAAAAGTAAACTTACAGGGCCGAGCCCGTGGTGCACTCAGGAGAGTGCGGCGCTGGGAGCGCAGCGACGCTCCCGCCGCGGGTTCGGATCCTATATAGGAATGGCCGGTGCACTCACTGGCTGAGTGCGGGTCACAAAAAAGACAAAAAAAAAAAAAAAAGTAAACTTACAAATTACAATTTAATTCCTACAAAAATAGGGCCATGTTGTTTATGTCATTTAGTAATATGCTCTTTTCACTTTATTGTATGTCTTAGAGCTCTTTTTATGACCATCTAATTTCATTTTGGTGAACTAAAGTCATGTAATTTATTTATTAAACTACTGCTTTATTGATGCATATTTAGTATTGTTCTATTTTGTTGCTACTATGATGCTGTGATGATAGTCCTTATAAGATCTTTCTCTAGTGAGCACTTTTAGGCATAGGCCCATCCAGCATCCATTATCTATTTTTTTTAAATAATGGAATCTAAATGACCTTTGTCTGAGTCTCCTCCACCGCTCTTCCATGTAATTCTATCACAAGTAAGGGTGGAGTGTGTGGCCAAGTCCAATTCCAGTCAAAGCATTACATACCACAGACACATACTTTGGTTTAGTGAAGGATATATGACCCATTTGGCCCATGAGCATCAAGACTTTCACTTAATTTGGAAGTGAGAAAAACATTATTTTCTGCTGAATATAAGCCTAATGCAATACAATGTTGAAAATGCTACAACCTTTCTGCCACTGCCATGAGTGAATCTGTTTGGGAATGGAGCCATAATAGAGGAAGCAGAGAGAGAAGCAAATCCTGTTGATCTAATGTTAATCCCTGAAACAACATATTTCTGATGCCAGCAAGAACTAGCTCTAGATTTTACAGTGATGTGAGCCAATAAATTTTCTAAGAATGGCCTAAGCCATTTGAAGTTAGCTTTTCTGTCAATCATCAGCAAAAGACATCATGCTGATGCTGATAGACATCTACAAGTATAATTGTCGTGCTACTTAAGGGTATGTAAGGTAAAAATTATGATAGGTATTGACAAATTGCCCTTCCATAGACTACCAATTTAAAATACAAAAACCCCTAACCATCAAAGTGTCTTAATTGTACATACATTTTCCATTTTTCTATTAGGTCATTTATATGGTTTTTAGATGGTTTTCATATATCCTATAAATTAACCCTTTGTTTGTTATTTACAGTATATAAATTTTTTTCCAAGCCACTCTTTTTCTTGAAATATTATTGATGGTGTTGTCATATAGCTGTTTTAAAATTTTATCAGTGCCATCTGTCAATTACTTTCTCTGTAGTTTGTCAATTTCTTTTTTATTTTTTAGAGGAACTTACCAATACCATATAAATATTTTTAAGTTTTTATTTAATTTCATCGCTAATTTTTTAAATTTTAATTTACTATTTGCTTTTTTAAACATTAAGAATTTAGGGCCGAGCCCATGGCGCACTCGGTAGAGTGCAGCGCTGGGAGCGCGGCGACCCGCCGCGGGTTCAGATCCTATATAGGAATGACCGGTGCACTCACTGGCTGAGTGCCAGTCACGAGAACGACAAAAAAAAAAAATTTATTTGTTTTGGTTTTTATTTTTAGTGAAGCAGAGTAAACTGCATCATTTATCTACCTTGTAGAAATTCCGAGGTTATTTATTTTTTATTTTATTTATTTATTATTGGGACATTGTTGAATGTACCTATCTGTGGGGTAAGCATTGAATAATAATATCTTCATGCAATATGTAATGTTCCAATCAGGATATTTGGGTGTATGTTGTGAGGTAATAGATAATGGATAGCCAGTTGATAAAATTATTTGTTAAATAGTTCATTCTTTTGCAATAAATAGTTCATTCTTTCCCAATATTTCAAAATGCCATTTTTACTATGCATTCTATTTTTTTACACCTAACTTTATTCTGTTTCGCTGATACAGTTTTCTTTTACATTTTATTATTATTATTTAAGACAGGTGCACACAATTTTATTAGTCATATTTCTTGTTTTATGATATACTGTCGCCATTGGTTTGTGAATGATCTGGTTTCATTTATTTGGTTGGGCTGCCAATTTAATAAACACCTGCAAATTCATCACTGAGAACAAAAGCTGGGACCTTGACAATGACCTACATCTAATTAAATCCCTTCTCTGGATCCCATTTCCTCCAGTCCATCATTCCCTTGCTTTATTTGTAAATGTTATACGTAGTTTGTAAATTCTATATGTATTTCTAAAATTTAACATTTTAATGTGTTAACTTTAGTACAATAGTATTTGAGATGCCCTTAGGATTTGCATGGCCTTAGAGAAATTATTTTTGTGAAGCCACTGACTGAAAATAATTTGAGTCACCCCAAATAAGCATGGTAGAACCACAATGGTCTCCTAATTTGGTGTAATCCCATGAATGAAATATCTTTCTGGCCTGCAGGAGCAATTTTCTTGCCAGGCTACCATCCTGGAACCACTGCCACTGGGCACTGGGAAGACCCCATAAAATGAGTCTGGAGCTCCTCAGAGCATTTGGTCAATACCATAACAGAATAGAAGATCAGAGTATACCCCAAAGGGGTGATGCAAACCCATAGATTCTGGCCTGGGATTAAGGTGCTCCACTTGGATAGCATCTTAGGCCATGGCTGGTCTCAAACATTGGAGTGAACTTAGGAAATTTTGAGGAAGTCACTCTAAAGTATGGCATTCCCTGAAGTATGTGACCCAGGCAAGGGCCTCTTCTTGCCCAGGTCTAAGGATAATACCGACATATGTAATGCTTTTTCTTGAATATATACCTAGAAATAAAGTAGGTTATATAAGTATTCAACATTAGGTGATAATGTCAAATATTTTCACAGAGTAGTTTCATTAATTTATGTTCTTATCAGTGACATATTCTATGGCTCCACAACATCAGTAACACTTGGTAATGTTAGAGATTTTCATTTTTGTCAGTTCTAAAACATATTTCAGTGTAGTTTTGATTGGCGTTTCCTTGAATAATGATGTGTTAAACATATCTCCCTATGTTTGTTTTATGTGCTATCTCACCTGTGAAACATCTGTTCATGTCTTTGGAATTCTTTGTGCTTTTTCTTATTGAAAGAGAAAAGTTATCATTTTTGCATCATTGATACTAATCCTTTGTCAGTGGTGTATATTGCAAGTATTCCCATTTATTACATGTCTTTTTGTATTCTTTGAGATATTCAATATAAAAAACAGTTTTTAGAAATTTATTTTATTTTATTTTTATGTTTTTGAAACATAATTGATTGTACATATCTGTGCGGTACAGCACTCAATATCAAAACTTGTGTGCAAAATGTGATGTTCAAATCAGGATAATTAGTATACTCAGCATTACACAATGTAATCATTTTTCATGGCTCTTTACCAATTTCTTGCTAACCCTTCTCCCACTCCTCCTTTCCACCTCTGGTAATCTCAGTTCTGTTCCCTCCTTTTGAAAGTTTAACATATTATTGTGATTGTTGTATCGTTATTCTGTTCTTTTTTTTATTTGTTTAATTTTGGGACTCCCACTTATGAGCGAGGATATGCAGTATTTCTCTTTCTATACCTGGCTTATTTCACTTAATATAATTTTCTCTAAATTCATCCATGTTGCTGTGAATGGAAGGATTTCATTCTTTTTTATGGCAGAGTAGTATTGCATTGAGTATATATACCACATTTTCCTTATCCAGTTGTCTGTTGATGGACATTTAGGTTGCTTTCATATATTGGCAATTGTAAATAGAGCTGTAATAGACATGGAAGTGCAGGTATCCCTTCAACAAGATTTCCATTCCATATACCCAGCAGTGGGATTGCTGGATCATAAGGAAGTTCTATCTGTACTTGTTTGAGGAACACACATACTGTTTTTCATAGTGGTTTCACCAATTTACAGTCCCACTAACAGTGTGGGAGCATACAACTTTCTCCTCTCCAGCATTTGTTATTCTCTTTTATAATAGCCAGTCTAAGTGGGGTGAAATAATATCTTCATGAGCTTTTGATTTGCATTTCCCAGATGCCTAATAAGGTTGAGCATTTTTTTATGTGTCAGTTGGCCATTTTTGTAGCTTCCTTTCAGAAATTCCTATCAGGAGGCTGATCCCCACCTCCTGCAGCAACTTAAGAGGCTCACAGCCCCCACAACCCAAAGCCCAGCTGGAGAAGGAAGGTAGGGTGGGCGTTCTGGTCCAGGCTGTCTCCACCACCAGGAAAGTACTAAGAGGCTCAGGGACCCCACACCCTGAGCCAGCCAGTCCAGAGAAGGCAGGCAGGGTGCGACTTCTGGCCCAGGCTAGTTTCTGCAGCCCAGAAGTGGCAGTCCCTTCAGGATCCAAGCCAGACATCAGGGTGAAATGAGTGGACTCTGATACCCCCAGCCACAATGACAAAACACCAAAGGAAAGATACCAAAAATATGAGAAATCAAGAAAGTTCATTGCTACCAAAGGAAATTAATAACTCTGAAGTGCTAGATCCTATATAGAACAGGGAGTCTTTGAAATGACAGACAAGAAATTTAGAGTAACTATTCTAAGGAAACTAAATGAGATTCAAGAAAACTCAGTTAGACAACCCAATGAAATGAGAAATAATATAATGGATCTGAAAGAAGAAATGTACAAAGAAATCAATGCCTTGAAAAAGAATGTAGCTGAGCTTGTGGAGCTGAAGGATTCATTCAATGAAATAAAAACACAGCAGAGAGTTTAACCAGCAGACTTGAACAAGCAGAAGAGAGAATTTCTGACCTTGAAGACAGGCTGTTTGAATTAACATAGGCAGACCAGAAAAAAGAATTTAAGAAAATTGAAGAAAATCTAAGAGAGACAACTGACAACCTTAAGCGCTCAAATATCCAAATCATGGGTATTCCAGAAGAGGAGGAAAAATGAAATGGCATTGAGAACATATTCAATGAAATAATAGCAGAAAACTTCTCAGGCTCAGGTATACAGAAAGTCACAGATCTCCAGATTCAGGAAGTCCAAAGATCACCAAACACATTCAACCCAAAAAGGTCCTCTTGAAGACATGAGATAATCAAACTGACAAACTCAAAGACAGAGAGAGTCTTAAAAGCTGCAAGAGAGAAACAGCAAGTCACCTATAAGGGAGCTCCAATCAGAATAACATCAGACTTTTTATCAGAAACCCTAAAAGCCAGAAAAGAATGGGATGATATACTCAAAACACTAAAGGACAAAAATTGCTAGCCAAGAATATTTTACCCAGCAAGGCTATCCTTCTGAAATGAAGGACAAATAGTATATTTCTCAGACAAACAAAAACTGTGGGAGTTCACTAGAACATGACCAGGCCTACAAGAATTTCTCAAGAAAGTACCGGGTTTGATACCACAAAAACAACCATCACTGCCATGAATACACAAGAAAGAACAATACCTACCAGCAAAACAAAAATGCCAAAAAAAGAGAAGAAAAATAGTTTATTTATCACCCCAAGAAGCCAACAAATACAAAAGACAAATAGAAAATTAGAAGGAAAGGAACAAAAGATACTTAAGACATCTAAACAATAACTGGTAAAATGCTAGCAGTAAATCAACACCTTTCAATAATAACTCTAAATGTAACAGGATTAAATTCCCCATTCAAAAGACACAGACTGACTGGATTAAAAAGATGGACCCAACAATATGCTGTCTTCGACAGACTCACTTGACCTGTAAAGACACATATAGACTAAGAGTGAAAGGATGGAAAAAGATACATCATGCAAATAGAAATGAAAAATGAGCTGGAGTAGCTATTCTTAGATCAGATAAAAGAGATTTTAAAGCAGAAAACATAAAAAGAGATAAAGAAGGCCACTATATAATGATAAAAGGATCTATCCATCAAGAAGACATAACAATCATAAATATATGTGCACCTAATATCAGAGCAGCCAGATTTACAAAGCAAACACTATTAGATCTAAAGAAAGAGATAGACAGTAACACCATAATAGCAGGGGACCTGAACACCCCCCTCTCATCATTGGACAGATCATCTATGCAAAAAATCAACAGAGAAACACAAGATCTAAACAAAACTCTAAACCAATTGGAATGGGCAGATATCTACAGAACATTCCATCCAACAACCTCAGATTAATCATTCTTCTCATCAGCACATGGATCATTCTCCAGGATAGATCACATGTTATGTCACAAAACAAATCTTAACAAATTCAAAAAAATTGGAATTATTACATGTATTTTTTCTGATTACAATGGATTAAAATTAGAAAACAATAGTAAGTGAAATTCTGAAAACTATGCAAACATATGGAAATAAAACAACATTCTACTTAATGACATGTCAGTTCAAGAAGCAATTAAACAGGAAATCAAAAAATTTCTTGAACCTAATGAAAATAATGACACATTATAACAAAACCTGTGGGATACTGCAAAAGCAGTACTGAGGGAGAAATTTATCACATTAAATGCTTACTTCAGAAGAATGGAAAGATGGCAAATAAATAACCTAACACTTCACCTTAAAGATCTAGAAAAACAAGGACAATCCAAACCTTAAGTTAGTAGAAGGAAAGAAATAATTAAGATCAGAGCAGAACTAAATAAAATAGAAACACAAAAAACAATACAAAAGATCAATGAAACAAAAAATTGTTTTTGAAAAGATAAATAAAATTTACAAACCTTTAGGAAGATTAACTTAGTAAAGAAGAAAGAAGATGCAAATAACAAAAAATAGAAATGAAAAAGATGGTATTACAACTGACTCCTCAGAAATACAAGGAATCTTTAAAGACTACTACTATAAACAACTATATGCCAACAAATTTGAAAATCTGGAGGACATGGATACTGTTCTGGATACATACAAATTACCAAAACTGAGCCAAGAAGATGTCAAAAATCTGAACAGACCAATAACAATAAAAGAGATTGAAGCTGTTTTCAGAAGACTCCCGACAAAGAAAAGCCCAGGACCAGATGGGTTCACTGCAGAGTTCTATCAAATCTTCAAAGAGGAACTGATACCAATTCTCTACAAACTGTTCCAAAAGACTGAAAAAGAGGACATTCTCCCGAACTCATTCTATGAGGCAAACATCACCTGATACCAAAACCAAAGATGCATCAAAAATAGAAAACAACAGGCCAATATCCTTGATGAATATAGAAGCAAAAATCCTTAATAAAATACAAGCTAACAGCATACAGCAAAACATACAGAAAATTATACACCATGATCACTTGGGATTCATCCCAGGGATGCAAGGTTGGTTCAACATACACAAATCAATAAATGTGATACACAATGTTAATAAAAGCGAAGACAAAAACCACATAATCATCTCTATTGATGCTGAAAAAGCATTTAACAAAATTCAACATCCTTTCATGATGAAGACTCTCTACAAGTTAGGCATAGACAGAAAGTATCTCAGCATAATTAAAGCCATATATGATAAGCCCATTGCCAATATCATCCTGAATGGGGTGATAAAACACAAATGAGACAAGGATGCCCACTCTCACCACTCGTATTTGACATAGTGTTGGAAGTACTAGCCAGAACAATCATAGAAGAGAAGAAAATAAAGGGCATCCAGATTGGAAAGGATGAAGTCAAGCAGTCCTTTTTTGCAGATGATATGATCCCATACACTGAACAGCCTAAAGATTCTATTTTAAAAAAAAAATCCTCAAGTTGAAAAATGATTTCAGCAAAGTTTCAGGATACAAAATCAACACACAAAAATCAGTAGCATTTCTGTACTCCAACAGTGAACATGCAGAAAAAGAAATCATAAAAGCTAGCCCATTTACAATAGCCACCAAAAAATAAAATACTTAGGAATAAAGCTGACCAAGGATATGAAAAATCTCTATGAACAGAACTACAAACTGCTGTTGAGAGAAATTAAAGAGAACACAAGAAGATGGAAAGATATCCCATGCTCTTGGATTGGAAGAATTAACATTGTGAAATGTCCAAATTACTGAAAGTGATCTGTAAATTCAAGCAATCACCATCAAAATTCCAATGACACTTTTCTCTGAGATGGAAAAAGCTTCCCAGACATTTATATGGAACAACAAAAGACTGCACATAGCCAAAGCAATTCTGAGCAAAAAAAATAAAGATGGAGGCATAACACTACCTGACTTTAAACTACATTACAAAGCTCTAATAACCAAAACAGCATGGTACTGGCATAAAAATAGACACACAGATCAATGGAATAGAACAGAGAACCCAGAAATCAATCCGTATGCTTACAGCCATCTGGTTTTTGACAAAGGCAGCTAATCTACATACTGGGGAAGAGACTACCTTTTCAACAACTGGTGCTCGGAAAACTGGATACTCATATGTAGGAGAATGAAACTAGACCCAAACCTTCTACCATATACCAAAATCAACTCAAAATGGATTAAAGAATTGAATATACATCCTGAAACAATAAAACTCCATAAAGAAAACATAGGGGAAACACTCCAGAAAGTAGGTGTAGGTACAGAATTTATGAACAGGACCCTCAAAAGCACCAGCAACTAAAGGTAAAATAAATAAATGGGATTATATCAAACTAAAAAGCTTCTGCACAGCAAAAGAAACAATCAACAGAGTAAAAAAAAAAAAAAAACAACAGAGTAGGAGAAAATACTTGCAAAATATACATCTGACAAAGGATTAGTATCCAGAATATATAAGGAACTCAAACAACTTTACAGTAAAAAACCAAATAACCCAACTAAAAATGGGCAAAGGAGCTGAATAGGCATTTCTCAAAGGAAGATATAAGAATGGCCAACAGATACATGAAAAAAATGTTCAAAATCACTCAGCATCCAGGAAATGCAAATCAAAACCACACTGAGATACCATCTCACTCCAGGTAGGATGGCTAACATCCAAAAGACTGAGAATGATAAGTCTGGAGAGGTTGCAGAGGAAAAGGAACTCTCATTCACTGTTGGTGGGGCTGAAAAATGGTGCAGCCTTTATGGAAAATGTTATGAAGTTTCCTAAAACAATTACAGATAGATCTACCATATGACCCAGTGATTCCACTGCTCAGAATATACTCAGAGGAATGGAAATCATCATGTTGAAGGGATACCTATACTTCAATATTTATTGCAGCTCCATTTACAAATAGCCAAGAGCTGGAACCAGGCCAAATGTCCATCATCTGATGAGTGGATAAGGAAACTGTGGTACATCTACACAATGGAATAATACTGTGCTATAAAAAAGAACAAAATACTACCATTCACAACAACGTGGATGGACTTAGAGAAAATTATATTAAGTGAAACAAGCCAGGCACAGAAATAGAAATACCACATGTTCTCACTTATTTGTGGGAGCTACAAACAAATAAATAAATGGATAGATAGATAGATAGATAGATAGATAGATAGATAGATAGATAGATAGATAGATAGATAGATAGATAGATAAACAAACATACAAACAAACAAATAAATAAATACACAAACAAATAAAAGAGTGGGTGAAGAAGACAGAATAACCACAAAAATTCCCTGAACTATTGAAGACAAGTGAACAGATACTATGGGGGAGGAGGGGAGAGGGATAGGTAAAGGGGCATGAAAATCAACTACAATGTATTGTGAGAAGTAAAATTAAAATAAATAAATAAATAAATAAATATAAATAAAAATAAACCAAAGCCCACAAAAAGAAAAAGAAAAAAAGAAACTTCTTCAGACCCTCTCTTCTCCTTCTTACTTCAAACTTCCTCTTTTTACCTCCTCTTGGTTTAGGTTGGTATGGTTTAAAAAAAATGAAATGCCTATCAGCTTCTTTGTCCATTTTTTAATCAGATTATTTGCTTTTTTACTGTTAAGTTGTTTGAGTTCCTTGTATATTTTGGATATTAATCCTTTGTCAGATGCATAAATGAAGATATTTTCTCCCATTCAATAGGTAGTCTTTTTAGTCTGTTGATTGTTTCTTTTGCTGTGCAGAAACTTTTTAGTTTGATATAGTCCCATTTAGTTATTTTTTATTTTGTTGCCTGTGCTTTTGGGGTCTTATTCATAAAGTCTTTACCCAGTCCTATTTCCTGAAGTGTTTCCCCTGTATTTTCTTTTAGGGGTTTCATACATTCAAGTCTTACATATAAGTTTTTAATCCACTTTGAGTAGAATTTGGTATATGGTGAGAGGTACAATGTAGTTTCATTCTATATATGGATGTCCAGTTTTCCCAGAACCATTTATTGAGGAGGCAGTCTTTTCCACAATGTATGTTCTTGGTACTTTTATCAAAGACCAGTTGGCTGTAAGTATGTGGGTTTATTTCTGGATTCTCTATTCTGTTCCAGTGGTCTGTGTGTCTGTTTTTATGCCAGCAAAATGCTGTTTTGGTTATGATAGCTGTGTAGTATAATTTAAATTCAGGTAGTGTTATGCCTCCAGCTTTATTTATTTATTTGTTTGTTTGTTTGTTTTTGCTCAGGATTGCTTTGCCTATTTGGGATCTTTTGTTGTTCCATATGAACATTAGGATTTTTTATTTCTATTTCTGTGAAGAATGTCATTGGTATATTGATGGAGATTGCATTGAATCTGGAGGTCCCTTGGAGAACTATGGACATTTTCACAATGTTAATTCTTCCAATCCAAGACCATGAAATATCTTTCCATATTTTGTTTCCTCTTGTATTTGTTTCAGCAGTGATTTGTAGTTCACATTGTAGAGCTCCTTCACCTCCTAGATTAAACAGATTCCTATGTTGGGGTTTTTTGTTTGTTTGTTTGGCAGGTATTATAAATGGGCTTGTTTTCTTGATTTCTTTTTCTGCTAGTTCGTTATTGGAGTATAAAAATGCTTATTTTGTGTGTTGAATTTGTATCCTGCAACTTTACTGAAATTACTTATCAGTTCTAAGAGTTTTTTGAGAGTCTTAGGTTTTTCTATATATAGCATCATGTTGTCTACAAACAGGGACAGTTTTACTTAGTCTTCTCCAGTCTGTATGCCCTTTCTTTCTCTTGCCTGATTGCTCTGGCTAGTACTTCCAATATTAAGTCAAATAGGAGTGGTGAAATTGGGCATCCTTGTCTTGTTCCTGTTCTTAATGGAAAAGCTTTCAGCTTTCCCCCATTCAGGATGATATTGTGGTAGGTTTGTAGTTTATGGCTTTTATTGTGTAGAATACTTTCCTTCTATACCTAATTTGCTGACAGTCTTTATCATGCAGGGAGGTTGTATTTTGTCAAATGCTTTTTCTACATGTATTGAGATAGCCATATGTTTTTTACCTTTGATTTTGTTGATGTGGTGTATCACATTTATTGACTTGTGTATGTTGAACCATCTTTGCACCCCTGAAATGAATCCCACTTGTTTGTGGTGTATAATTTTTTTTGATGTGTTGCTGTATAGTGTTTGCTAATATTTTGTTGAGGAATTTTGCATCTATGTTCATCACAGATACTAGCCTGTATTTTTCATTTTTGGTTGTGTCTTTGTCTGGTTTTGGTATCAGGGTGATGCTGGCCTCATAGAATGAGTTTAAGGGAATGGCATCTGTTTCAATTTTTTGGACTAGTTTTAATAAAATTGTTATAATCCCTTCTTAAAAGTCTGGTAGAATTCAATGGTAAAGCCAACTGGTCCTGGGTTTTTCATTGTTAGAATACTGCTGATTACTACTTCAATCTTGCCACGTGTTATTGTTCTGTTCAGGTTTTCTATGTCTTGTTGGTTCAGTCCTTGATGGTTTGTATGTGTCAAGAAATTTATCCATTTCCTCTAGGTTTTCAAATTTGTTGGTGGATAGTTGTTTGTAATAGTCTCTAATGATACTTTGTATTTCTGTGGTATCAGTTATAATGTCTCCATTTTTGTTTCTGATTTTTCTTTGGGTCTTCTCTCTTCTTTTTTTATTTAGCCTAGCTAAAGTTTGTCTATTTTGTTTATAGACTCAAAATACCAACTTCTTGTTTCATTGATCTTTTGTATCATTTTGGGGGGTTTCTATTTCATTTAGTTCTGCTTCTGACTTAATTATCTTTCCCACTATTAATTTTAGAATGGTATTGTTCTTCTTTTTATAGTTCTTTGAGGTATAGCATTAGTTTGTTTATTTGGAATCTTTCTATTTTTTTTAATGTAAGTTTTTATTTTAATAAACTTCCCTCTTAGTGCTGTTTTTTCTGTATCCCATAGGTTTTGGTATGATGTCTCTTTAATTTTGTTAGACTCAAGAAATTTTTTGATTTTCTGTTTAATTTTTTCATTGGACCTATAGGTCATTCAGTAGCATGTTATTTAAATTCCATGTATCTGCATAGTTTCCTGAGTTTCACTTGTTCCTGATTTCTAGTTTTAATCTGTTGTGGTCTAAAAAGTTACTTGAAATAATTTCAATTATTTTTTAACTTTTGGGGCTTGATTTGAGACCTAACATATGGTTTATCCTGGATAGTGTTCCATGTGCTGATGAGAAGAATATATATTCTGTATTTGTTGGATGAAATATTCTGTAGATATCTGCCAAGTCCAACTGGTCTAAAGTATAGTTTAAATCCTGTGTTTCTCACTTGATTTGTTGTGTAGATGATCTGTCCAATGTTGAGAGGAGGGTGTTCAGGTCCCTAACTATTATCATATTGGGGTCTCTTTCTTTAGGTCTAATAGTGTTTTCTTTAAATATCTGTGTCCTCCAATGTTGGGTACATATATATTTATGACAGCATTGCCTTCTTGCTGGAAAGATCCCTTTATCATTATTTAGTGACCTTGTTTATCTCTTTTTACAGTTTTTAGTTTAAAGTCTATTTTATCTGATACAAGAATAGCTACTGCTGCTTGATTTTGGTTTCCAATTGCATTGTGTATCTTTTTCCATCCCTTCACTGTTTGTCTGTGTGTGTCTTTACAGGTGAGGTGAGTCTCCTGTACACAGATATAGTTGGGTCTAGCTTTTTAATCCAATTAGCCAGTCTGTGTCTTTTGCTTGGGGAATTTAATACATATACATTTAGTGCTGTTATTGAAAGGTATTGTCATACTGCTTGCATTTAATTGCTTTTTGTATAGCTGATTTAAATATCTTTTGTTCCTTTCTTTCACTTTTATTGTTTGTCTTTGGTGTTTGTTGGTTTTTAAAGGTTGTTTGGTATAATTTCTTTCTTTTCTCATTTACATATGTGCTCTACCAAAGGTGCTTGCTCTTTCTCATGTGTTCATGGGGGTGATTATTGTTTTTTGGGTTCCATATACATGACTCTCTCAAGGTTGCTTGTAGAGCTGGGCATGTACTGGCAAATTCCCACAGCTTTTGTTTATCTGGGAAATATATTATTTTCCCTTTGTTTCTGAAGGATAGCTTTGCTGGGTATAGTATTCTTGGCTGGCAGTTTTTTTCTTTTAGTACTTTGAATATATCATCCCATTCTCTTCTGGCATGTGAGGTTTCTGTTGAGAGGTATACTGTTAGCTTGATGGGGACTCCTTTATTGGTGATTTGGTGCTTTTCTCTTGCCATTTTTAGGATTCCCCTTTTGTCTGACTTTTGACAGTTTAACTACAATGTGTCTCAGAGAGGAATTCTTTGGATTGAATCTGGGGATCTTTGAGACTCTCGGATCTAGAAGTCCATATCTCTCCCGATATCTGGGAATTTTTCTGCTTTTATTTCATTGAATATGTTTCAAATGTGTTTTTCTTTCTTCTCCCCTTCCAGAACACTCAGGATTTGGATGTTTGTACACTTAAGGTGGTCTGCTAGCTCTCTTTGATTTTCTTCATTTCTTAAAATTCTTTTTTATGTTTCTTTTCTATTTATTTATTTATTTATAAATTTTTTGTCCACTTGGGTTATTTTGAAAAGACTGTCTTTGAGATCAGAAATTCCTTTTTCTGCTTGCTTTAGCCTGCTGCTTATGCTGTCAATTTTAGTTTTTTATTTCATTCAATGAGTCTTTCAGTTCCAGGCATTTTGCTACATTCTTTTTTATGATATTTATCTCTTTGTAAATTTCCTCTTTCATGTTGTGGATTGCTTTTCTCATATCATTGTGTTAACTAACTGAGTCTTCTTGTATGTCACTGAGTTCTTTAAGATTGTTACTCAGAATTCCATTTCAGAAATTTCAAGGGTTTCCTTTTATTTAGGGTCTGGTATTTGAAATTATAGTATTCTTTTAGTGGTGTCATATTTTCTTGTTTTTTTCATGTTTCTAGTATCCATACATTGACGCCTAGTTATCCAGTCAAGCAGTTGCTTCTTCTGTTATTCTGGAGTGGCTTTTCAGGAGAGAGACTCCTTCTTATAGATTTATTATATATTCCCCATTGGGTGGGGTTCTGAGTAGACTCAGCAGTTTCAGTAGTTCTGGGTAGAGTCAGTTGTTCCAGGTAGACCCAGGAGTTTCGGGTTGCCAGCAACTATGTCTGTGGCTAGAACCATGTATGTATGTTGGGGCCATATGGGTGGCCAGGGCAGCTGGGGCTGCACACATGGCTGGATGGCTGGGCCCACGTGGGTAGTTGGGGCCATGCGGGTGGCCATGGTGGCTGGAACCATGTGGGCATCTTGATGTCTGGGGCTATGCATGCAGCTGCGGTAGCTGGATCCATGCATGTAGCTGGATGGCTGGGCCCACATGGGGGGGGTGAGCCACATGGGAAGCCAGGCATTAGGGCCCACATGGGTGGCTGGATGGCTGGGTCCAGGAGGGTGTGTGGGGTCATGTGGGTGCCAGGACAGTTGGGGTCACATGGGCAGTGTGGGCTGTGTGGTGTGGTGTACTCCACAGGATAAACAATGCAAGGGAAAGGGCCATGGCTCTGGAACTATACAATGGAACAGGTGACTGCGGTGGTGGTAGGGGTGGGCTGGGGTAGAAATAGGAGGTGTGTTACTGCTGGGAAGTGCTCACATCTGAGCAGATTCTTTCCAGCACAAGGGAGAATTCCTCCTAGCTGATTCTGGTGTCAAAGATGTGGCAGCAGCTGAAGCTGTGAGCCTTTTTCTCCTCTACACCACCCTGCTTGCTTGTTGTGCTCCACAAGGTTTTACCAGGCTGACCTCCCACACTATCCCACCAATGCTTTCTTGGCTACAGAGAGAGATACAATGGTGAAAGGACTTGACCTGCCATTAAAAGCTTTGAGGATAGAGGAGGGGAAACAAGCCTGGGTGGCCTCTGGAAATTGGAAAGACCTTCACCTGACAGCTTGAATGATGGGAATCAGATCTTCCTCTAGACTCTCTGGAAAATAATACAGCCTTACCAACACTGTGACTATAGACTTGTGAGACCCATGTCAGACTTGTGGGCGACAGAATTGTAATGTAATAAAGTTGCATTGTTTTAAGCCACTAAGTGTGGTGATTTGTTACAGCAGTGATACAAAACTAATGTACCAACAGTTCTGTCAAATTCACCCTTTCTTGATAAGAAGATCCAAATTTTGTTTTCCTCTCTAGCCCTGTCTTCTACTACTGTCGGATAACAAATGTCTGCTACAATCAAACTTCCAGTTCCCAGAACATAGCATTTTTAATATTCCCACCCTGTACTCATCAGCTCAAACTGCAGTGATGAAAACCATGGGCTAGGTGGCTTAAACAGAAGTTTCTCACAGTTCTAAGGGGTTGGAAAATCCAAGACTAAGATGCTGGCAGATTTTGTTCCTGGCAAGGGCCCTCTTCTGGCTTTCAGAAAACCACCTTTTCACTGTGTCCTCACATGGCAGAGAGAGCGATGGTCTCTCTTTCTCTTCTTATAGGAACATTACTTCCATCATTGAGGCTCACCCTCATGATTTCATCTAAACCTAATTCTCCCAAAGATCCGACCTTTAAATACCATCATATTGGAGCTTAGGTCTTTAACATTTGAATTTTGGGGAATACAAACATTCAGTCCATCATACACCCCTTGGCTTGTTATTACTTCTGCCTTGAATGAAATGTAGTGTCCTTTCTATAAAACTTCTCCAGGTATAGCTGACCATTTTCTCTCTTTTAACACAAATTGGTGTTCTATTCTACCTGTGATATCACAACTATTACACATTCATGTGTAATAAGATTCAGAATTTAAAATTTCCCTAGCAATTACTACAAGTATTCCTGTTAGTTAGGAAGCACTGCATTTTGTTGTGAAGTATGTCTTGCTAAGTTAATTTAAGGAAGATGTTAAGCCACCAGGATCTGGGTTTCAAATAATATCAAGACTTTAGAGAAATGAAGAGGCTTATTTGCATAATAGAAGAAGCATCACTGAGAGAACCAGAGGAATTTTCAAAGAAATGAGTGAAGAGGAAGGCAATAGAAGGAAAGAGGAGCAAAGCAAGATTGTGTGCTGAGCTATTACGTACTTCTTCAGGTCTTCATTTCCTTACAAAGTCGCCTATGTCACATGAAACTTATTAAATACATTAATATGCTTTTCTCTTGTTAATCTGTCTTTGTCAGTTTGATTTTCAGACCCAGGCAAGAACCCAAGAGGGTCCAGAAAAACCTTTCCTCCCCTGTAAGGACCCTCCTATGAATTTCAGAGCCCAGTCAACCATTTCCAGATGGTAAAGTTCCCCAGAAGGGCCCAGGCTGGGTGCAGAGCTGTAAATGGCAGGATATAATCTAGGGATTGAAGAGACATAGCAAATTCAGCCTCACCTGAGTTTTTAGAATTTCGTAAATGGAAACTACCTCCTTCCAAGCTATGTAGCATCACTTTTGTTTTCATGACGTTAGGTTCAACTTGTGCTCATATGAGAGTAATAGCTGGGGAAAAAGTAAGGTAAGCAAGTTTCCCAGACAATTCAGAACAAACAAACAACAACTAAAAACAGTTTATCTATAAACATTCTCATTCATTTAAGCATGAAATGCCATTCCAAATACTGTCATTAAGTAGTCTAAGGCCCAGAGAATGGTGGGAAAAAATAATTTGTGATTTGCTTTCATTTTAAAAGCTATGACTTCTAGGATGTGAAAATCAGTTCAATCCATTTTTATTAACTAAATAAAAAGCATTTAGCTGAAAATACTAAAGTGAGCAGGACACAGTCTCTGCATTCAAGGGGTTTACAGGTTGGTGGGGCAGGCAGGGAAGAAAGGCAAGTGAATAAATGTCCTTCGGGGTAACAGATGCTAAGGTAGGCTCAGTAAAATGTGTCTCTTATTCTCATCTGAAAGAGAAGTAGAAAGTTCCTATAACAGACAGCTTATGCTTTTTCCAAAGGAAAGGCTAAGGACCACATTCACTGCTTAAGACCCATCTCCCCGAGAAGAGAGGGGCCCACCCCAGACCTGAAGCTTTGGCACAACCATGATATATGCAGGCTCTCATAGCTAGATCAGTTTTAGTGGGTGTGTTTGAATTTTACCAACACTGGTGGACTGCCACACAGGCCAATGAAAAGGACAAGCCTTTTTCTGTTCCAGGACCTAAGTGGGATCTGTTATGTAAATGAGCTGGAGAAAGATGAAGCACTAAGCTGAAACTTCTAAGATTAACTAGAAAGATCTTTGTAACACTTTAACGGGTGGGGTGAACACATTGTTGTTTGCTGAGATATGTGTGTGTTGGTGGTGCTGGGCTTGATACTCAAAAGCTAATTCCTCAATCAGTCTGGGGTGCTGTATTTTGGGAGAGGGAGAAAAGATTAAGAAAATATAGATGTCATGCCTAAAATATTTTGACTAGTAATCCAAAGACTGAAACTGAATGAAACAAAGAGCCAACACGTGGGAGCAGTTCCCAAGGGGGGTTAGAACCCTCCTCACCACCCCCTAACACACACACACACACACACACACACACACACACACACACACACACACACACACACACACACACACACACACAACTTTAGAGGAAGATTATTTGTAGGGGTAGTAAAGTATGGTAGAAAGCAGCACTGTCAGAGTTATGGAGCAGGTGGAGAGGGGAGAGCAGAGTGCCTTTCAAATTGTAACCTCTAAGTTTATGAAGTGTACATATATATGTGTGTTAAAGGGAGAAGAGAGAAGATAGACTTTCCATTTCCAGGAAAAAGCAGCTATTGCAAGATGATGTCCCTGTGGAAAGAGGCTGAAGCAGGACTGATACTATTTTGCTGAATCAATATTTTTGTACTTCAGTTATGGCTTATGAAGACTTCATACCTTTGCAGACAAAAAAAATTGAACTGACTGCCTGAGTTCTTGTGCTTACTTTGAAATATATTAATGTAGAGTATGTGTATGTATGTGTACATGAGAGAATGTGTGTACTTACAATGAAAATGCCCAGTGAGGCACTTTTTTGGTTTTGTTTGTTTGTTTGTTTTTTCCATGAAGAGAACAGCCATTTAAAAACTGCTTGCTGTTTCTATTGCTGATGAAGATGTGATCAAGCTACCTGGATCCAGGATACTGCTGGTTTGAGAAGGTCGTCACAAGGAGCCTCTAGCTGTAGAAAGCTAAGCAAATACTTACTCATTGTTCAGTGAGGGAGAAACAAGATTGTTTTTTAGCTCTGTGGGATTCTAGGGTTTAAATTATACTTGCAGGTGAAGTTCTAGTGTACTTACCTATTATTCATTTATTTAACTCAATTTTTTTTAGGGAAGTTTCTGGATGCAAAGATGGCAAGACAGAGATTATCTCCTTTGAAGATTAAGGTTATTAAACATTCTGGCCGGCTAGAAGAAAAGGACACCCCCACTTCCCCCACAAAGATATTCATAGAAAGGAAGGAGTAAAATACCTGGGCTCAAGATCAAGACCTACATTATATTTAGGGAGATGCAGAGTGTGTGACCAATGCTGAAACCCTTTCTGAAGCTGCCACACTGACACTTTTGGTGGGAACTGGAGAAATGGTTCTGTCTGTGTGACAAGAGCTCTAATTCTACAGCCCAGTCTCTTTTTGTATGGAGTACTTCAGAATGGAGTACTTAGAGCTGAATAAGCAGATTTCAGTTGCTAATTCTGTATAAAGTGACCATATAATTTATGGCCCAAACCAAGAGCAGTTTAAAAGTGGAAGGATGAGGGAAGGTGACGATTAATAACTCAACCAGGAAAAGAGGCATAATCTAGGACTGTCCAGAGCAAACTGGCGTACAAACTCCAAGAAATTTGGGTCACATTAGTGGAGGCACTGTGCCTCTGTTGCACTTTCTGTGGTGCACAGAGTTTGGGGGCTTTTGTTCAATTTTATTTATATTTACTTTTGTCAGGTACACAGTATTGTTTCGATATATGCGTATACTGCATAGTGAAATCACTTAGGGTAGATAGCATAATTTTGTACCCATTAGTAGCACTTCCTGTGGTGCACACAGTTTTGTACCAATGTTTGGACTTCTGTTTTCAGCAGCAATGCTCTATGATGGCAAAAGTAATGTGTACCAGTGCCCTTTGATTTGCTGTGAGATATTCAAAGTACTGTGTGGACTTAAGTAAGCTCTTGTGAGAATCTGGAATTTATTATTAAGCCTGGACAGGGCTTATAGACACTCTTATAATGAGTATGCTAGAGACATGGGCCATTTTTATTAGCATAAAACAGGATCTAACAATTAAAAATATGGCCACATTGGTATCAGAATTAATGCCTGACTATGTGAATAATGGGTTACTGTTATAATTACATGTTGTAATGTAATAAATTAATAACATTTTTTTCTTTCTAAGGTATGCACTAATTTTCTAGTAGCTAATTTGTTTCCAAACAATACAAAGCTTTTCCATTTGGGGGTATGGATCTGATGAGTAAATGCCTTTGTTAAACTTTACTGTTTTTCCTGATAGTCCAGAGAGTTAAGAAACTTCAAAGCTGTATAAACACAAAATGTTATTATGCAGCAGGCACTCATTAGAATGCAGAAGGAAGACATTTATTTATAAATTTGATGTTTCTTAAGTCTTTTAGTTGACTGAATTTTATTGTGGAAAATACAGGTATGTAAACACATTTTGTGACTTTGAATAGGAGAGAAATAGAATAATAAATTATAAATAAAAATAAAGCTATAAATTATCAAAGGGTTGATTTTGAGATTTAATCCATGAAGTTTACTTAATTAAGTTTGTCTTTCCTTTCCTACTCAAAGTGAGAAAGAATATCAACTTTCAACATTTTAAGGAAAAACAAAATGCTTTCTCTCTTTTTATAAATCATCAGACCTGGAAGTTGGGGGAGAAGGTCAAAGACAGGTAGCAAATCAGTATGGAAGGATACGCTTAATGCCCAAAGCCATGAGAAGTAAGAAACCTATTGCAGAAAAAACTGGATGCTGGCTGCCTTTTAGAACCTTCTCTACCACCTGTTTCTCTGAAGAGCGTGTTAAGTAGATGGTGATTTATCTCCGAAGATGGTAAAAGGATTTCCTGAAAACTTACATCAGGGATGGGGTAGAAAGTTGATGAATCAAAGTTAGATTAGAAGTACAAGTAGATATAAGAAAATAAGAGTTAATTGGTTACCTTTTTTTTTGAAGTGAAAATAATATGGCAAAATTAGAAAATTTTAATAGCATAAAGTTCTACTAGTAGACTTTAGCTGTATACCCTGATGCATAGAAAATTATTTAATTAGAAGTTGTTGGCCTCTATTTAAGGATCTCAGGGTTTCTTTTCTCTTAGCTCCTTTATTCTGCCCTATTTTCTATTCCTTAGGGAAAGGAATCTGAGGGGAATATCATCTACATGTTGGCATCTTTTGCTTTTCTTTCTTTTGAGATGGGTTACATTTTCCTGATTCATTGTATGTCAAGTAATACTGGATTATATCTTAGGCTCTGTGACCTATTATGATTTTCTACAGAATGTTGATATTTTTTGTATTAGCAAGAAATTACCAAGTGAGATACGAATCCTAAATTGTCTTGCCTTCTGTGGGTGATGGTTCAAATTTCGGTTCATTTCTCCAAATCATTGATATGCTTGTTTATGACTATAATTGTTATGCATGATTTGAAGATTATGTTGAGACTTGTATTGATGATTCAAATCTCAGTTTAGTTAATAAACTGAACTTTTGCTAATGCAGTTTGAATCTGCCCACCTGTGTCTCAGGGATTAGGCTCAGTCTTATTAGTGGTTCAAATCTCAGTTCAGTTGTCTAGGCCTGTGCTATGTGGGCTTAGGTTCATCCCCATGCATATTCGTTCAGGGTTCAGGCTAAGGCCTGCCAATTAACTTCGTTTTCCCATATATACAAAGAAGATTGATTAGGGTGAAAGTGAACTTTTGCTTTAGATTTAGTTCTAAATTATTCAGTACAAATGCAAAGTTGTAGCAGGCTCAGTGATAAAAATGACAAGAGAGGCCAAATAATTAATGTCTACTCTGGCAAAAGTAAGGAACATAAGATAAATTTGAGAGGGAATTTAGCATAGTAGTTAATGGCATAGGCCTTGGAATCAGACCAAACTTGAATCAAGTCTCAGATCTCCTACTATTTAGCTCTGTACCCTTAGGGAAATTACTCAACCTGTCTGAGTCCCAGTTTACTCGATTGCAATGGGAAAAATGATTCTTCCCTCCTGGGGTTCTCCTAATTCAATATAATTGTGTAAACAGCTGAGCATAGGGCCTGACATATACTGAGATTTTGACATAAAATATTTAAGGCACACCTGAAATAACATGAAAAAAGGGCAATGTCATGAGTCAGAAAAACCTAGAGTTAAAAGTAAGTGATTATCCCTGTATTTCAGTTTCCACATAAATCAATTTGAAAGAGTACAAGGAGATTCAGTGGAATAATCTATGGGAAAAAATTTTGTTAACCATAGAGTACCATGCAAAGTGCAAAGGAGTACTGGTAGCTTTGAACCTGATGGGACATTGTGTGAAAGATCATGAGCAGGAAATAGAAAATATATTTAATTAAAGCATCCTGGATAGGTTAAAACTAAGAGAAGAAAAAAGATATTGCCAAAAGTCCAGATGAGTCATACACATGATAGTGTCTATAGGACTATGTAGTCTTAAATTAAAAGGTAATGAGTGCAAAGAAGGAGATATTGTAACAAATCAAACATTTCAAAAGAGATTACCTACCCAGGACCCTATAATAAAGTTGTTTTTTGTTTTTTTGTTTTTTTGTTTTTTTGTAGTCTAAACCTTTAGCTTAGAACCTTATCATATCATGTTTTGTGGTTTCTAAAATTCATTTTTACATTTGAACCTCACAACGGCCTTGCAAGTTACTACAGATATTATTAATAATTTCATCTGGATGAACAAATTTAGGCTTAAAGAGTTTAAGTAGTATGTATAAAATTATCTCATAAGTAAGCCAGGAAGCTGAGATTTCAACCTGGGTCTTTTGACTCCAAAAATCATGCTCCCTCTTCCTTACCATGAGCAAATGATGCATATGCTGGCCAATTAAAGTTTTTAAAGCATTTTAAACGTTTAAAAGCATTTGAAAGCATTGCAACACCCTGGCCTTGGTGAGGCAGCAGAGACTGGGTGAATGTTCAACTTTTGAGTCGCTGATAGCTTTCTCACATGGTGCCTGCTTATCTGGGTAGATGTGTGGAACCTCTCCGTACTCGCACAACTTCCAAAGTACCCATCACAACCCCCAAAGAAGGAAAACTAAAAAAAAAAAAAAAAGGAATGAAGGTGATTCTACCTAGAGACTGACAAGTAAAAGTTTATATAAGGAGAAAAATGTATATGGCTGTGGCTGTTTGGAATATATGTGGACCAGGCTTCCATTGAAAGATGCTTGCCTCACTTCTGACCAGCATGGGATTTGGAGAGTTAGAGGTAAGTGGACGCAGCTGTCTACAAAACATGTGGGCGTTGACACGTGCTTTATGCTGCCCAACTCTTCATGTTTCTCAACAGGGCCCAATGAGCTGTGTAAACAAAAACCCAGGATATGACAAAATAAAATGTATCTAGATACTGTGGGAGGAAATTGAGTTAATCTAGCCCCTAGTAGAGCCCCCACTCTCCCTATTTCGACACTCTCCCCTACAGCTTGTTTCCATGGCTGCAAAGCCCAACCTGGCCAAATCTGCACTTTTCCTGGAGACAAATCTCATACCTTTTATGAAAAATGTCTTTAAAATGATAGGGTATTGCCTGTGTGCATTGTGGGGAGACAGGATCTATTTGGCCAGTGAGGACAATTTGTGTATTTTGATGTAAAGTCCTTTCTAGGACAGTTAGGTTGAAGTAGAGATAATGTACAATATAAAGTAGAAAATAAGGAAGATAATTTTTCTTAAGGAACATTAGCGAACACACTCATTTGTGTCATTCATAGTCCATTTTAGTTTTTGGATAAGCCTACTTTTAGAGGTGTTTATGACAAAAATTAATTTTCCAGATACCAATCAGGAGTTGCTTTCTGAGTCGTTCGGTGAGAATGGAAGACCCTCTCCACCTGTAAAACAGTCACATTTGGGCTTTGAATGACATCAAATGAGGCGGGCCTAGGAGCCTCTTTGAGTTAACTTTACTTGCACTCCTGAATTTCAACTTGTCTCTGCAACTCTCTCCCCAAATTTAGCACGCACAATTCAAAATTTATTTTTTAATTCTCTATCCTATTCTCTCATTGACACACTTAATAATGTCCCATTGTCTCTTCCCTGGGAAAATTCTTGACTCTCACTAGGGCTGCAGGTTTCCATGTCATCTTCTCCCTTCACATCATTTACTCTAGTTTAGTAAGGTGCTGAAATTTCTTGTCTGTTTTTAATGAATAGCCTCCCTGACGTGTTCTTTATTCATCCAGGGCATTTCTCAAATCCTACTTTAAATAGGACAGCAAAAAAAAAAGTCAGGCTATACAAAGATAATTACATCCTTCAGCCTCTGAATTCTATGCTCTCCCTTTCCTGTGACAAAAAAATATTTAAAAGAAAAAAAGAAGAAAAAGGAAGAAAGAAAAAAATAACACACAGCCAAGTGTATCTCAGAGAATAGAGAACTACTCACATAATTCATTTTTCAAATGTCCCCTAACAAAGCAGAAGTAAATTATAGGTGAGGTGACTATATATCCCGTGATGCCCAGGACATCCTGGTTTATACTTGTCCTCACATCATATCAGTTAGCACCTCTTTTTATCCTCCCAAGTGTCTAGATTTGTTCACCCATAGATGAGGGTTTTTTTTTTTAATGTCCAAATCAGATTGTACATTCTGAGAAATGGGCACAAAAGTATCTCACTTTGGAACACTCACTACCTGCCAGAAGGAATCCCTTTCTGGTGTCCAGAAGAATTATCAGTCAGCTAGAACTTAGGAACAAAACCAAGCCTAAAGAAGAGTTGAAAGCTTTCCCACTTAGGAGGACATGCATGTGTTTGAGAATGGGTGGATGAGAAGAGAGGGAATTTAGATGTCAATAAAGTTGATGTACTACAGTGGAAGCGGGGAAGGCTTTGGAATCAGGCACATCCGGGTTGAAAACTCACTCCTACTACTTATCGGCTATGATATAACCTCCCCAAGCCTCATTTTCCTCACATATCAAATTAGGCTAATAAAATTTGACACAAAAATATTGACCTTTAAGGAGTTATAATGATTAAGTATGAAGTATAATTATTTGAACAGAATAGTGCCAATAGCTGATATTTTTTGAATGTTTACTATCTACCAGGCACTATTCTAAATATCTTATATTAACTCATTTAATCTTCATGAGAACACTAAGATAATCAACTGTTTCTGTTACCATTTTGTAAGTGATGAACCTAAGGCTAAGTGGCCAGGAATGATGAAATTTGGTTTTGACCCAGACAGTCTGACTTCAGAGTTGTCGTGCATAACACCATTACCAAGATTCTTAGTCACTACTTCCTACAGCTGTTCGCTGGTAAGCAAGCAAAATGTGTTATTAATATAGGCAAAGAAAATAATAAATACAAATAGTAGTACTTTAATTTGAACTACCCCATATAGAGATGTCTATACAGCTATATAGCCCAGAATTTCATATGCCTTACGCAGGAGAGACATCCATGTAGTACATTTTACATTTTATATAACTTTTGATAGTAATGCCATTTCAGCACACTTACCTCCTTTCAAACTCCTAAAAAGTTCAGTAATATGATACAGAAACTCTTAAAATAGGCTTATGTCACTGGATTAAACTATAACTAATACTGCCTTCTTTTAGAATCACTAAAATTTTGCAAATATGCTTTCTTCCCAGGATACTGAACCACTGTGTGTGTAGGAGTTACGTTAAGCTGCGTCAATAGGTAGGTGGTCTTTCCACTGGATTTTGTAGAAAGGACATCTTCCTGATGGTTATTCAGCAGTGTCCCACTCCCCAGCCTTCAGAGAACCAGAGGCAAAATTAATAACCACTTAGTCACTTTAGCTCTGTGCTCTCTGTCTGCTTACTCTAAAATCCTAGTCATGCTGACTTCCCATGTTTCTTAATTTAACCGAGAAGGGAACTTATTTCTTTTCTCTCTCTAAAACCCTACCAAAAATTCAGTAACCCATCTAGCAGTTACCATTTATTTTCACTTGTAATTTCAACTGCCCAACTCTTTATTTTTCTTATTACTTCTCCACCCTCTCTTCGCTCTTTCATGTCTCCTAGAAAGGAGAGAACTCTCCTTCTTTCTACCAAGCAAAGGATCATCTGTAGTCACAAATATAGGCTTTTGTGAGCAAAGGAATTTTCGAGTTATTTTCCTGTTACCTGGGCCCAGTCTCACCAATGACATTACACAGGGTCACTGGTCTACAAAATAAAACATATTCTTGTCCTTTTTTATTTTATTCTGTGTACTTTTCAAGCCACTATCACATACATTGTCACAATCAAAGTGACAGAAATCAGTTGAGGTGCAGGGCCAATGCAAGGATTTCTCTTTACTGTCCAGATGAAGGTTCTTTCTTGGTATTTTCTGTTTGTTCCAGTCTCTGGCATCATCTCAGTTATCAGTAAATTAATAGGAATGGATAATGCTGGAGAAACTTGCCCCACTTTTTTAGTGTCCAAGTCAGATGAATCACCTATTTTCTACTTCATTGTTTTTTTCAATACATTATATTAAGAGAGTTCATTCAAATATATCGTAAGTACATAAAAACCCTGCTGCTGATAAGACTTGACTCTTAGAAGATTTAATATAGTAGTTTTTTCTTTGATGGGCTATAACATAACTAAATCATGTAATTTTACTCCCAATACCCAAGTTGGTCTTGGTACACTATAATTAACAAATTACAGCTTGACTGGTTTGTTCATTTTTTGTCACTGAAAAATAATAACTGAAAAGTCAGGCAGTCTATAACTAGAAAGCAGCCAAGTGTAGCCTATGATCTTGGATTTCTGTGCATTTGATAACCTCAGGTCTAAGCCCACACTCGTGTAGACCACCATCTGCCTAAATCATGACTTTCTGCAGCATCTCTGGTCATTTACTTTAACTAACAAGGTATTTCTTGTGTTACATTAAATACCTTGCAAAGCTTTGTATTATGTAGTGGGAATACCAATAAAGTATAAAGGTCTCTTTTCAAAGGACACAAGACAAAATCTAGTGAACACATTTAAAAACAATAGGTAGAGACAATAAAAGCACCAGTAATTTACTTTCTTATAGAAAAATGTATAAAAGCCATTAAACAGGATCTTTCACTAGGCTGGTGACTAAAATAAAATTATTCCAGTCTAACATCTTTCTAGCATTCCACAGATAGCAGCACACTTTACTAAAGCAACATAGCATAGTAAGTAGGAATGTGGACTTTAAAGTAATACAGCCTGGATTAGATTCTCAGCTATGCCTCTGTGTGTGTGTGTGTGTGTGTGTGTGTGTGTGTGTGTGTATCCAACTGTGACATTAGTGTTACCAGGCTGCTGTGCTGTAACCAAGTGAGCTAACTGGCCAGCCATATGCTTCTTATTGGCTGAGGAAATTTGAACAAGTTACCTGTGAAATGGAGAACATATTCAAATTTACCAGGGTTGCTATGAGCATTAAGTAAGATCATGACAGTAATGAGTTTTACACAGTGTCAGCACATAGTAAGCACTCAGTAAATGTTAGATATTTTTAAAGTTAACAGAGGATGAGCAGGCAGAACTATTTTAGGATGTCATATGTTGTTTCCATAGTGTAGGATTTGAATTAAAACAGAAATATGAAATGACAAATGCCCACCAGGAGGTTCAGACACACCCACATCACTGGCATTTTCTTCATCCCAGAAATGGTTTGTGCAAGCTGGATGCTTATGCTTGGTAAAGGCAGCAAGAACTCCAAAATTTCTTGAGGTAACTCAGTTCCTCATAGGTGTCTTTCCCACTCCAAAAGAGGCAGATTTTCCCCACCAATTGGATAAAGTTATTCCAAGGATAACTTCTGTTAAAAATAGCTGCTGATTCCTGAGTCTGGTTGTCGTATAAAAACAAATGTAAGAATTTCTTCCTGTATTTGGTTCACTAGAAAGTGCTGGACGTGCCTCATAAAGTATTAAGCAACATTTATACATAAAACGTTCAGCAAGTATTTATTGAGCACTTCATAATGCCAGACTGATTGCTTAAGAGCAGGTAATTTTCAGAAAGATCAGTTCACATGAAGGCAGGAAACTATTAATTTATAATCCTATATGTCAAGAAGATCTTAAAATATTATTGTATATGTGCTTAATATTTCATATTTCATTATTGCTTTCCCCTGAGGGGACTGACTATCCAATCTGGTAAGATGGAAAGTGCAAAAGCATTAGTCAAAAATCAGTTTCAAGGTAAGTACTAACACTGTGAGATATTCAGCAAAAATTTAGTTTAGTTGGTCCTCAGCTTTTTTTAATTGGTTATGAATATTCATGAGATACAAAGCTGATTGTCACCCCTCGTGCCCATGATGTGAGGGCCAGATTCATACCGGCAGCATACCCATTACCACAGATTGTATTTGTACCCTGTGTCCCCCACCCAATTATCCCCAACCTCTCTCTCCCTCCCCATTTCCCTCCCACTCCACTTTGTAGCCCAAGGAATGTTCTCTCCCTCTGCAAGTCCAACACACTACTGTGGTCTTTCTTTCCTTCCTTCTTTCTCTCTTAGCTCCCATATATGAGTGAGCACATGTGGTATTTATCCCTCTGTGCTTTGCTTATTTCACTCAACATAAGTTTCTCCAGGTTCATCCATCTTGTTGCAAATCAGAGTATTTGATTCTTTTTTATCTTAGAGTAGTATTCCATGGTATGTATACCTCAGTTTCCTTATCCAATCATCCATCAATGGACATTTAGTTTGATTCCAGGAATTAGCTATTGTAAACAGAGTTGCAGTGAACACAGGCGTGCAGGTATCCCTTCAACATGATGATTTCCATTCCTCTGGGTATATATCCAGAAGTGGGATTGCTGTATCATATGGAAGATCTATCTGTAGTTTTTTGAGAAGCCCCATACTGTTTTCCATAATGGTTGCACTAATTTACAGTTCCACTAACTGTGTAGAAGTGTTCCCTTCTCTCCAGACCCTCTCCAATATTTGTTATTCACCATCTTTTTTATTATAGCCAGTGTAACTGAGGTGAGGTGGTATCTCAAAGTAGTTTTAATTTGCATTTCTCTGACGACTAGTGATGTTGAGCATTTTTTCATGTACCTGTTGGCCATTTGTATGTCTTCCTTTGAAAAATGTCTATTCAGCTCCTTTGCCCATTTTTTAATTGGGTTATTTGTTTTTTACTGTATAATTGCTTGAGTTCCTTGTACATTCTGGATATTAATCCCTTGTCAGATGCATAGTTAGCAAAAATTTTCTCCCACTCTGTAGTTTGTCATTTCACTCTGTTGATTGTTTCCTTTGCTGTGCAGAAATGTTTTAGTTTGATGTAGTCCCATTTGTTTATTTTTCCTTTTACTGCTTATATTTTCAGGCTCATGTTCATAAAGCCTGTGCCCAGACCTAGTTGCTGAAGTGTTTCACCTATATTTTCTCTTAGTAATTTTACAGTTTCAGGCCTTATACTTAATTCTTTAATCCATTTTGAGTTGATTTTAGTGTATGGTGAGAGATGCATATCCAGTTTCATTCTTCTGCATATGGATATCTAGTTTTCCCAGGACCACTTGCCAAAGAGACAGTCTTTTCCCCAATGTAGATTTTTGTTGCCTTTGTACCATTTCAGATGGCTGTAAGCCTGAAGGGTGATTCCTGGGCTCTCTATCCTGCGCCACTGAACGTCTATTTTTATACCAGTACCATGCTGTTTTGGTTATAAGAACTTTGTAGTATAATTTGAAGTCAGGTACTGTTATGCCTCCAGATTTATGTTTTGTTTTGTTTTGTTTATTTTTGTTTTATTTGCTCAGGATTACTTTGGCTATTCAGGGTAATTTTATTCCATCTGAAAGGTAAGATTGTTTTTTTCCATTTCTGTGAAAAAATGTCATTGGTATTTTGATGGGAATTGCAATGAATCTGTAGACCGCTTTGGGTAGTGTAGACATTTTCACAATGTTAATTCTTCCAATCCAAAAGCATGGAATATCTTTCCATCTTTTTTTGTCTTCTTTAGTTTCTTTCAGAAGTGGTTTGTAGTTCTCATTATAGAGTTCTTTCACCTCCTTGGTTAAATTGATCCCAGGTATTTTTGTGTGTGTGTGTGTGACAATTGGAAATGGGGTTACTTTATTTCACTTTCTGTTAGTTCATTACTTGAATATATAAATACAACTGATTTGGGGGTATTTATTTTGTAACCTGAAACATTACTGAAGTTATTAAACAGCTCTAGGAGTTTTTTGATAGAGTCCTTAGGTTTTTCTATATATAGTATCATGTCATCTGCAAATAGAGAAAGTTTGACTTCATCTTTTCCAGTCTGGATTCCCTTTATTTCTTTCTCTTACCTGATTGCTCTTGCTAGTACTTCCAGTATTATGTTAAATAGAAGTGGTGAGAGTGGGCATCCTTGTCTTGTTCATAAGGGAAAGGCCCTCAGTTTTTTCCCATTCAGAATGATACTGGAGGTGGGTTTGTCATAAATGGCTTTTATTGTGTTGTGATATTTTTCCCTTCTATAACTAATTTGATGAGTTTTATCATGAAGTGATATTGAATTTTGTCAAATGCTTTTTCAGCATCTATTGAGATAATCATATGGTCTTTGCCCTTGAGTTCGTTGATGTGATATATCACATTTATTGTTGTTCATGTGCTGAACCATCCTTGCATCCCTAAGATGAATCGCACTTGATCGTAGTGTACAATTTTTTTTAATATGTTGCTGTATTTGTGAATATTTTGTTGAGGATTTTTGCATCTGGGTTTATCAAGGATATTGGCCTGAAATTTCTTTTTCATTACTGTGTCTTTATCTGGTTTTGGTATAAGAGTTATATTAGCCTCACAGAGTGAGTTTGGGAGAGTACCTTCTGTTTTAATTGTTTGGAATAGTTTGAAGAGAATTGGTATTAAGTCCTCTTTAAAAGTTTGAAAGAAATCAGCTGTAAAGCCATCCAGACCCGGACTTTTTTTTGTTGGAAGATTGCTAATTACCACTTCAATCTCCTTGCTTGTTATTGGTCTGTTCCAGTTTTCTATCTCTTCTTGGTTCACTCTTGGTGGTTTGTATGTGTCCAGAAACTTATCCATGTCTTCCAGATTTTCGTATTCATTGTCATACATTTGTTTATAATAGTCTGAATGATTCTTTGTATTTCTGTGGTATCAGTTGTAATATCTCCCTTTTCATTTCTTATTTTTGTTATTTGGGTCTTCTCTCTTCTTTTTCTGTTAACCTAGCTAATGATTTGCCTGTTTATCTTCTTGAAAACCAACTTTTTGTTTATTTGATCTTTTCTATTGTTTTTTGGATCTCTAATTCATTTAATTCTCCTCTGATCTTAATTATTTCTTTACGTGTACTACCTTTAGGTTTGGATTGTTGTTATTTCCCAAGTTTTTTGAGGTGTAGTGTTAGGTCATTTATTTGAAGTCTTTCCATTCTTTTTTTTTTTAAAGGAGTAATGAAGTATTTTATTTTTTTAATTTAATTTTTTAAATATACAATGTGATTGATTATTGTGGCCCCTTACCAAAGCCTCCCTCCCTCCTTCCTCTCCTCCCTCCCTCATAACGACCTCATATCTCTTTGCTTGCCATATCAACTTCAAGGAATTGTAATTGTTGTGTCTTCTTCCTTCCCCCGCCCCATTTATGTGTGTATTTATTTATTTATTTTTAGCTCCCACAAATAAGTGAGAACATATAATATTTCTCTTTCTGTGCCTGACTCGTTTCACTTAATATAATTCTCTCTAGGTCCATTCATGTTGTTGCAAATGGCAGTATTTCATTCTTTTTTATAGCAGAGTAGTATTCCATTATGTAAATATACCACATTTTCCATATCCACTCATCTGATGATGGACATTTGGGCTGGTTCCAACTCTTAGCTATTGTAAATAGTGCTGCAATGAACACTGGAGAACAGGTATACCTTCAACTTAATGATTTCCATTCCTCTGGGTATATTCCCAGCAGTGGGATAGCTGGATCATATGGTAGATCTATCTGCAATTGTTTGAGGAACCTCCATACCATTTTCCACAGAGGCTCCACCATTTTGCAGTCCCACCAACAGTGTATGAGAGTTCCTTTTTCTCCCCAACCTTGCCAGCATTTATTATTCACAGTCTGTTGGATATTAGCCATCCTAACTAGGGTGAGATGGTATCTCAGTGTGGTTTTGATTTGCATTTCCTGAATGCTGAGTGATGTTGAGCATTTTTTCCATTCTTTTGATGTAGGCATTTATTGCAATAAATTTGCCTCTTAGTATTGCTTTTGCAGTATCCCACAGGTTTTGGTATGATGTTTCTTTATTTTCATTAGCTTCTAGAAATGTTTTGATTTCCTGTTTAATTTCTTCTTGGACCCATAGGTCATTCAGGAGACTATTATTTAGTTTCTATGTATTTGTATAGTTTCCAGAGTTTTGCTCATTATTAATTTCCAGTTTTAGTCCATTGTGGTCAGGAAAGATTCTTGGAAGGATTTCAATTTTTTAAAATTTGCTGAGACTAGATTTGTGACCTAATATGTGGTCTATCCTGGAGAATGTTCCATGAGCTGATGAGAAGAGAGTATATTCTTTAGTTGTTGGGTGAAATGTTCTGTAGATATCTGCCAGGTCCAGTTGGTCTGAGGTGTAGATTAAATCCTGTGTCTCTTTGTTGACTTGTTGCCTGGAAGATCTGTCCCATACCAAGAAATGGTATTCAGATCATCCACTATTAATGTATTAGGGCCTATTTCTTTCTTTAGGTCTAAGAGTGTTTGCTTTGTAGATCTGGGTGCTCCAGTATTGGATGCATATATATTTATGATTGTTATGTCTTCTAGCTGGATAGACCCTTTTATCATTATATAGTGGCCTTCTTTATCTCCTTTTATGTTTTTTGGGTTAAAGTCTATTTTGTCCAATATAAGAATAGCTACTCCTATTTGTTTTTGGTTTCCATTTGCATGGTATATCTTTTTCCATCCCTTTACTTTTAGTCTGTGTGTGCCTCTACAGGTGATATGGGTCTCCTGAAGTCAGCATATACTTGGGTCTAGCTTTCTAATCCAATCAGTCAGTCTGTGTCCTTTAAATGGGGAGTTTAGTCCATTCACATTTAGGGTGCTTATTGACAAGTGTTACTTAATTCCTGTCATTTAATTGCTTCTTGTTTAGATGGTTTAAATATCTTTTGATTATTTCCCCTTTTATTTTTCTTCTTCAATGTTAGTTGGAAATTTAAGGTGGGATGATTTAGCTTCTTCCTTTTTCTTGCTGGCATTTTTGTTTTAGTGGTGAATTTTGCTCTTTCTTGTGTATTTATGATACTGGTCACCATGATTCAGATTCCAGATGAATGACTCCCTTGAGAATTTCTTGCAGGGCTGGTCGTGTGATGGTGAACTCCCACAACTTTTGTTTGTCTGGGAAATACACTATTTCTCCCACATTTCTGAAGGAGAGCCTTACTGGGTAGAGAATACTTGGCTGGCATTTTTTTTTTTTTTTTTTAGTATTTTGAATATATTATTCTACTTTCTTCTGGCCTGTAGGGCTTTGGTTGATAAGTCTGATGAGGTTTCCTCTATAAGTGACCTGATGCTTTTCTCTTGCTGATTTTAGAATTCTTTCTTTGTCTTTGAGCTCTGCAAATTTAACTATAAAGTGTCGTGGGGAGAATCTTTTTGGATTGAATCTGTTTGGGGACCTTTGAGCTTCCTGGATCTAAAGGTCTGTATCTCACCCTACACCTAGGAAGTTTTCTGTTACTATTTCCTTGAATAGGTTTTCAATATCTTTTCCTTTCTCCTCCCCTTCTGGAATACCCACAATTCAAATGTTAGAGCATTTGAGGTTGTCTGCTACTCTCTTAGATTTTCCTCATTCTTTTTCATTCTTTTTTTTTTTTTTTCTTTTTATGGCCTGCCTGAGTTATTCCAAAAAGACCTGATCATCTTCTAGATCTGAAATTCTTTCTTCTGCTTGCTCTACACTGCTGCTCAAGGTATCGGTTGTGGTTTGTTTGTTTGTTTGTTTGTTTGTTTTTTCATTGAGTGAATCTTTCATTTCTAGAAGTTCTGCTACACTCTTTTTTAAGGTATTAATCTCTTTGTAGATTTCCTCCTTCATATTCTGGATATTTTTTCTTGTTTCCTTGTGCTCTCTAATTGAGTCTTCCTTTATTTCTTCAAGTTTTCTTAAGATCATCGCTTGGAATTCTTTTTCAGACATTTCAAGGATTCCCTGTTCCATGGAGTCTGATATTGGAGCATTACTATATTCTTTTGGTGCTGTCATTTCATCTTCTTTATTTGTACTTCTAGTATTTTTTCATTTATATTTGGTCGTTTGGTAGAGGGTTTGCTTCTTCTATTACACTGAGGTTGGCTGCAGAGTGGCCCTGGTCACTACTGTGGAGGTGAATTGTCTTTGCTTGACAGTAGGTGGTGTGGTGGTTATGTTAAACCACCTTGGGTCTTGTTCTAGAATCTGTGATTGTAGAATGAGCCCCCAGCATCATGTGGGTCTGCTGGGCTCACCTCTGTGGGTCAGGCTGTGGGGCTGGTGCTCCCCTCTGGGTTCAAGGGGTGGTGAGGGATCACTTCTGCCACGCAGGTCTGCTGGGCTCAACTTGGTGGGTCAGGCTGCAGGGGCTGGTGCTCCCCTCTGAGTCCAAGGAGGGGGATGGAGGTCAGTCCTCAGCTTTCTTACCTATAAAATAGAGAAAATAATACATGACTCACTTGATGATTCTGAAGATTGAGTGATAACAATTGGCTAGCACCAATTTTACCCTCAGTAAACATTAGTTTAAATTTGGCTACATCTTCAGTTATTCCATCTTTCCTGGCACTTACACCACTGCTGTCTCTCTCTAATCTTTTCCTTAAAATACTTATGGCATATGTGGGTCTAGAAGCTCAAAAGGATGTTCCAGATCTCTGAGATGAATGCCTCCCAGAGCAAAATCTAGACAAAACTTGACACGTCTGTTGGAAGAACTGATGATAGAAGAATCTCATTCATTTAAGAAAAATGTACTAGGTACCCACTTTGTGGTGGCATTAGAGATACAAATGTACCTTCATGAAACTCACAGAGAATCACCCAAGGCTTTAAACAAAGTATATGTGCCAACATGGGGAAAATGTGGGGTGCTGTGGAAGTACACAGGAGGCATTCTAAACTCAGCTTTGAGTTCAAGAGTGAGTGATAAGGAAGTCTTGCTGGAAGAAAATAAGAATAGTAATGACTAACAATTACTGAGTGCTTAGAATAGTCACTCTGCTATTAAAAGCATTTTATAAAACTTAACAGTTATTCTGCACCATATCTCAGTGAGGAGAATTCTGTTATATCTCCATTTTACAGATAAGGAAGCCGAGCCACAGAGATTAAGTAGTTTATGCCTAGAAAGTGAGGCACTGAAATCTGATATTGAAACAAAAACCTTTAGTTAAAAGGAGAATTCTAGGAATAAAGAGGGGGCAATAGCTTCCAAAGGGAATTCCAAGTACAAAGGCCTGGAGAGCACAAAAAAGAAACCAAATGTTCACGGTGTGGCTGGATCTAAGAGGGGACTGGTTGGATCACAGAGGGAGGCAGAGAACAGACAGTCAAGAACTCAGTAACTATGCAGAGATTCCATGCTTTTCCCTGAGGGCCATGGAAACCTAGTGAAGGATTTAAATCCTTGTCAGAATGAACTTGCAGTATAGAAGAAACACTCTTGCTAGAATATCAAGAAGAGATTGGAGAAATGGACCATAGAGTCTAGGAAAATTAAGATTTTGTGGTGGTAATTTTGGGGAGAGATGATGTACGCTGGATTAAGATAGTAGCAGAAGGGACAAGAGAAGTGGATGGGGTAGACAACTATTTTAGGTAGTTGAGTCAACAGCATATGGTGATTAATTAAATAGGGAAGTTGAATCAGAAAGTTATAAAAAAAAAAATCAGTCAGATGTCTGGACTGAGAAATTAGGTGGAGAGAATTTTCATTTGCCGGAAAAGGGAATGCCAGAGAAAGGACAAATTAAAGAGAAATATATTTAGTTCACACAATTATCTGTGCAACACCCCACGATGGTTTTCAATGGGATTTTTCAGAGGTGAAGTTGTCTGAAGGGTTCAAGTCTTATACAAAGTGTCAGCATAAAGAATCTGCTCATTAGCATTCCTTTTATAAGGGAAATTGTATTATTGTAGAAAGCTTTCTCCACATCATCATGGCTGTACATTTTGAGACTTACTAAAGGAAAAGTACAGGTTAAAAGCTGTATTTGGTGTCCTGGATCTGATTCTAATGCTGGGAAGAATAGCTGTCCTGGATATCAGAGGGGAAAATTAAAGCATCAGCCCAAGCAGTGGATTACCCTGTGAACCCCCTTCATATCTGTACTAATCCGTCAGGCTGCCATAACAAATACCACAGAATGGGTGTCTTAAACAACAGAAATGTATTTTCTCACAGTTCTCGAAGCTGGAAGTCCAAGATCAAGGTGTCAGCAGAGTTAATTGGTTTCTTCTGAGGGCAATGAGGGAGATCGATCCAGGTCTATGGCTTTGGCTTGTGGGTGGCTGTCTTCTCCTTGTGTCTTCACGTGGTCTTCCCTCTGTATTTGTCTGTGACCAGATTTCCTTTTTTATAAAGACACAAGTCATATTAGATTTAGGCCTAACTTAATAACCTGTGTTTAACTTAATTACTTCTGTAAAGACCCTATCTCCCAAAAGGGTCACATTCTGAGGTACTAGGGGTTAGGACTTCAATATATAAACTGCGGTTGAGGGAGACAAAATCCAGCCCATAACAGTATCTTTGCTAAAATGCCCCAAGCCAAAACTTAACATGGAGGGAGAGAATCAAAGAAAGCCGAGACAGTAGGGAGTTCGTTCCAAAGGTTTCAGATTTGGTAGTCACAATATCCAGGATCCAGACCAGTGGTGACCATCTGCGTATCCATAATCCTGTGCCTTTGGTGGTAATAGTGCCAACCTAGGCCATGTCACCTAGTTCCAGTTGGTGGCAGAGGTGTACTCACCTGGTAGCTCTTCTGGCTGGTTCCTGCTGCTTGGCCTCTCTCCTGGTTTCTGCCCATTTTCTTAGGCTAGTTCTCCAGCTTCTCTATGATTCTTTGAGGCACCAAGTGCATTAGTTTCTCTGACTCAGTCAAATATGGTTTCTCATGTTTAACCAAGAACCCTGACAACTAAAGAAAGCATTTGGGGATTCTTCCTTATGTTTGAATTAAGACTTATTATCTCTTATAGTACAGAAAAAAGAACAGACTGCAGAGCAGTCAGATCTGGGTCTAAGGGTTGGTTCCACTATTTTCCTGACACATTGGCAAGCTTCTGAAAATTTTGAGCATCGTAAGTAAATTTGAAATCATAATATAATCCCGAACATTTATTGGGCACTAATAAAATTCCAGGCACTGTTCCAGCACTGTACTTGTATATACCTTACATCACTTGCTTCTCATAACCCTTTACCATGGCTAGTATTACTAATGTTAATTCTGTAGATGAAGAAAATGATGCTGCATGTCAATAACTAATTCCCAAATACTCGCCTCAAACCCAAGACCTATTTCTGAGCTCTAAACTGATACATCCAACTGCCAATTTGATATATTTTGAATACAATATGTTAAAAAATGAACTCTTGAGCTCTAATTCCTTCCCCCAACTGAATTTCCCCCAAATTCCCTATCTAAATAAATAGATATCCAAGTGGCATCCAAATGGCATCCAAATTTCTCATTCCTAAAACCTTTATTATTGAATCCCCCATTTCTTCACCTCCCTCACTTCCAATAATAACCAAGCCCTGATTATTTAATCTCTGTATTAGTTTTCTATTGCTACTATAACAAATCATCACAACTTCAGCAGCTTAAAACAACACTCATTTATTACCTCATAGTTCTGAAGGTCAGAAATCTGGTTACCACATGACTTAGCAGGTTCTCAGTTTAGAGCCTCACAAGACTAAAATCAAGGTGTTGGCAGCGATGTGATTCCTTCTGGAGTGTCTGGGGATAAATCCTTTTTCTAAGCTCATTAAAACTCTTGGCCGAGTTCAGTTCCTGAGGTGATAGGACTGAGGTCCCAGTTTCTGTGTTCACTGTCAGCTGGGAGCTGGTCTTTGCTCCTAGACACTGGCAGCATTCCTTCCAGGCTTTCCAATTGGCCCTTCCAATAACAGCAACTGCAGTCTCCTCACACAGAATCTCTCTCACTGTCCCTTCCGCTGTATCTCTCTGCTTCCAGCTGGAGACAGTTCTCTGCTTTGAAGGGCTCATGTGATTAACTAGGCCCACCTGGATATTTCAGTATACTCTTCCCACCTTAAAGCTAGCTGAATAATAACCTTAATTGCATCTGCAAAATCTACTTCACCACATAATGGAACATATTCACAGGTCTGGAGATTAGAATATGGACTTCTTTGGGAGGCCATTATTCTGCCTACCACAATAAGCAAACACATGCATACCCCATTAGACAGACATAACAGCAATGTTTCATATTGGTTAAGAGTGTAGACCATGGAGCTGGACTCTTTGGGTTCTTCCACCTATTGGCTATCACCTTGAGCAAGTTACTTAACCTCTCTGTACTTCAGTTTTTTCACCTGCAAAATGGAGATAATAATAGTGCTTACCCCATAGGATTCTTGGGAAAAAATAAATGAGTTGCTATATTTTAAGTTTTTAGAACAATGCCTGGCACATAGTAAGTGCTATGTTTAATATTATACATTATAATTATAAATTGATCCTATGAAGGGAAAAAGTACTACAAGAAACAGGTGGGCATCAATTTTTTAATGAGTTGTCCACACAAAGCTCTTTATGCCCAGAACTGAGAGAATAAATGGAGACAGCTAAAAAAAAAGGGTTGTGGGGAGGCAGGAGAGTAGAGGAAGCATCCCAGGCAACAAATTCTGACGGGCAACGACTCTAGGGTGAGAAATACAGGTACGTCTGAGACATCACTACAAGTAGGTAACTAAGATTGCAGCCTGATGAGATGGAGGAAGAATGAAGCAAAAAGAAGCTAATGATGGAAAAGGACACCAAATCCCACAAGTCCTTGTGGTCAGAATGAGGTAACTTAGTTGTCAAAACAATGGAAGCCACAGAGTGACACAATCTAAGTTACACAGTTTAGAGGATCACTCTGACTGCTCTGTGGGAAGGTATGAGAAAGGGGCAAGAACAAAAGCAGGGAAACTGGTTAATAGTCCATGGTAACAGTCCAAATGAAAGATTGGTTTGGAGCAATGAAAATGAAAAGAACTGAACATAATTGAGATATATTTTGGAGGTTGTGATAGGCTTAATAATGTCCCCAACATCCCCTGCTGCCAGCAGAAGTCCACACTGTAATCTCTGAAACTTGTGAATATCTTTTTACATGGATGTCGGGCTAGGGCTCAAACCCTTTAAACCTGTTATACAGACTGGATCACAGACCCCTCACATACGGACTGCAAGCTAGGTAATTGGAAAAGATCGCAGGAGCCATTAGCTGAGTTGACAGCTTCATTCCAACGTGAGCTTAGAGCTCAGAGCTCAGTCCTCAGCTTCCTCAGCAGCAGCAGCAGTAGCAGTAGCAGTAGTGGCCTCACGGTGCCCCCCTCCCCGGGATGGGGAGGGGGCTCCTGTGGATCAGAGCCATTCGTCCTTTATACTTAAGCCTGATAACCCAGGAACACCTGGGTGCCCACACACATCACAGACAATAGCCAAGGAACACCTGGGTGCACATACACAGCTATGTTTACATCAAATGCTCAGCAAGATTCTGAAACCTGGAGGGATCCTGACCATTTACTTTCACTTTCCTTACAATGGAAAAAGGGACTTTGCAGATGCAATTAAGGTTGCTGACCTTAAAATGAAGAGAGTATTTTGGATTATCCAAGTGGATCCAAACTAATCACGTGAACCTTAAAAGGAGAGCTGTCTCCAGCTGGAGGCAGAAGAGGACATAAAAGAGAAGAGGCATAAGGAGAAGTCAGGAATCCCAAGTCAGAGATCCCAAGTGTGAGAAGGATTTGCCATGCCACTGCTGGCTCCTGAGCATAACAAAGGACCCTAAGTATAGATCCTAAACTGAGGGCTCTAATGCTACTGACAGATTTTTCAGATGTCCCAATGTGGGTAGATTCAGAATGTCTCCTGTGTGTCCATTAGTGGTATGAAAATAGCAAAGGGTAAAAGGTAGTTTTTGTATTCCCAGATGGCCCTGGAGTTATATGAAGATTCTGTGACTCACCAAGAATAGAGGTTTGGTTGAAAGAATGATGAGTCCCAAAGACCACCCCTGTCTGCACACCATTGCCTTATTACTATGTGATAACATAGACATGACCTTGGGGAAAGAGTGTGAGAAAACTTCAAATTGCCTTGGAAGAGTTGGAACGTGAAATATAAATTCAGTTTAGATGAAGAAAAATAAAATAAAGGTACATTTTATTTCTTGCACATGTGAATTTCTGGATTGACATTTATACACATACGGGTATTCCATTGTCACTATCACCGTACAAGTTTGAGAGGCAAATCAAGAGTCCAGAGAGTAAAACAGGACAAGAAGAAGTGAAAACATGTGGCAGAAAACGAAAGCTGTAAAAATCCATTTTATTCTATGCCTGGTGTATATTGCTGGTGGCGGGGGCTGGGGGAAGATTACTAGCTTGTTCTTGCTCACAGGGCAAGTTCTGGACAGTGACACTGCAAGGCCCATCCTGTGCAAACAGGTGTGGCCTCCATGCTCTACTTCCTAGTCCACTATTTTGTAATCCATTCTCCAGTAATTGCTTATTCATTGACTTTTTCTATAATTATTTTTTTCAATTTGTTCAGCTTTTCTGATTGCCAAACAACATGCTTTAAATTTGGCAAGCTAACTGACTCTGTAATGAGTGATTATAAATGCACATATTTTTTTAAAACATTTTTGAAAACTAACTTACAACTTCCTGTTTGAACAACGCAATCATTTAAATGGATTTAAGATAGGGCACACTCTATACAGGGTAATGATCGTTAGTTTAGGTTATATTCGGAACTTAAACTTCAAGAGGATTAATGTGATTTACTTTAAATGTACTCTGACAAATCTCTGCTTCATAAACAAAAAAATTATGCTACTTTCAGATTAACCTGAGGTAAAATTATTGTGTGCTTTATAAATTTTGGAACATTCCTGCAAAGGAGTTGGTATTAGACTCATTCTAAAGATGAGGAAATGTAGAATTGGAAAGCAGCTAACTACACAAGTAGAAAATGTAGGAAATACTAGAAAAAAATCTTTTCATAGGAGGTAACTGAGCAGTGAGGATAGTGAGGAATGAAGACAGAGGTGATATTACCTCCATTCTTCACTGCTGGAATTTCATTTTTATTAAGAGCACCTATTAATTTAATAATTAAAATTTTTCATAAAGCAAAATAAAATTACCGAATGATTGTGACTTCTCTGTTCCTTATGTTTGATCTATATAAAATGGAATAATATATGGGTGTCTTCATTTCCCAAATTATTTCATGATTTCTGACAATTGAATACTCAAGTGTATTAGTCAGGGATCTCCAGAGAGACAGAATTAATAGGAAATGTTATAAATATCTGAGAGGAGATTTATTAGGGGAATTGGCTCATGCAATTGTGGAGAGAAGTCCCATGATAGGCCACCCGCAAACTGGCTACCAGTAGCATTGCTCAGTCCAAGTCCAACGGTCTCAAAACCAAGTATGCCAATGGTGTCCTTGGTGTGAGTCCTGGAACCCAAAAGCTGAAGTGTCTCAAGCTCTTATTTCCATGGACAGGAGAGAAGAGTGTATCCCAACTCCAGCAGATATAGTGATTTACCTTTTCTCTCCATTTTTTCTTCTCTCCCAGGCTCCCAGAGGTTTAGACGGTTCCTGCCCACATTAAGGGCAGGTCTTTCCCACCCAGTCCACTCAGGATCTCATGCTAATCTCTTCTGGGAACACCCTCGTGGACACACCTGTAAAGTAAGTCAAATAACTAAAGCCAAAATGTTTCATTATTTTTGTTATTTTGTTAGTTATACTAAGTTTCCGTTTATTGTCAGAGCTAGGGCTCAGACCCTCCAAACCCATTGTACAGACTGGGTCCCCAGACCCCTCACGTGCAGGTCCATGCTAGGTAATTGGGAAAGATTCCAGGAGCTGTTGGCAGATGACATGAGCTCAGTCCTCAGCTTCCTCACTGACAACAGCTTACAGGTCCGGCAGTGGCAGTGGCCTTGCAGACAGTCCTGGGGGCACTAGCAGCAGCAGCAGCCTCCAGCAGCAGTAGTGGCATCCTGAGGATGGGAGGCGCCATGGATCAGAGCCACTCATTCTTATACTTAAGTCCATAACCCAGGACACCTGAGTGCACACGCGCACTTACACTAGATGATAACCAAGGAACACCTGAGTGCATGTGCCTGTTTACGTCAAATGCTCGGCAAGATTCTGAACATCTGAGGGGCCCTGACCATTTTTCCTATATTTTCCCAACACCTAAAAAGATAGCTTTACCAGGTTTCTTGGCATTCCATAATCTTATCAAGTTGACACCTTGAATTATCCTTCACTCTCTGTTCACTCTATTGAGTGAATTGTTCACTCCTTTGAATCAATTTTCTGATTTTTCTCTGCTAGATTAGCCATCTAATATGGTTTTTTTTCAGTAATTATTCAGCTAAGGGTATTTATCAAATGCCTACTACATGCTTTACGTGAATTACCTCCTTTTATTTCCAACAACAAACCAACAAAGTAAGCTATTATCCATCATTGTATACTATACATTATTTACCATTAATTATTATACTCTAATATTATAATAGAATATGTAATATTGTAATAAAATGATAAATTATAGTGATATACCATAATAATATTATAATGTGTTATATATTATACATCATTTTATAGATAAGGAAATTAAGTTTTAGAGAAATTCACCCAAGGTGAAATTGCTAGTAAGAGACAGCTAGGATTTAGGGTTTAAATCCAGCCTGTTTGACTTGAGAGCCTGACTGCTTAATCTCTTAGGTGGCTCTCTGAGGAGTTTACTATAGAGCTGGAGAGAAAAGACATACACACACACCCCAACTAAAAGCTATTCAAAATAGTATTGGGCAGAGGTCAAAGTTTATGTTTAGCACTATGTCTATCACATCAAAGGTACAGTTTAGGACAACGAGGGGTAGTGTAGTTAAGCAAGCCTTTGTGAAAGAGGTGAACTTTTAAACTGAGGCATAGTGATATTTAATTAGAAAAGCCAGAAAGGGTATAAGTAAAGATCTACAGTAACAGTGAGTCATGGATGTTTCTCCAACAGAAAGGAGATGATTTGGCTTACACAGTGAGTGTATACCTACAAAAGGTGAGAAAATAAGTCAGAAAGGGCAGGGCAGTAGCCCTGAGAGTGGTGCCTCGGGAGCTCACTCCAAGTCCAGGTTTAATGTGGTAGGAAAGTGGAAGTGATAGTAATAATGGTAGCAATAACAATTCATAGGCTTCACAGTTGGCCCTGTGCTTTCAAAGACATTATCTCACTTAATGTATGTGTTTGTAGAATATTAATCTGGCAGGAAATGGATCACAGTAGAGAGTGCTTATATTCATAGAGGCCCATTAGGACATCACTATTAGGCAGAAGGGCAATGAGGAGAGTCTGAACTGGGGTCAGGATAATTAAGGGGAAATGGAGGATGTAATAGCTATTGAATGTCTACTATGTGCCAGAGACATTATATATGCTTATAATGTTCAAAAAAATTACATGTTATATATGGGTATTCTGAAATGAGCTCAAGGCCTGGTTCAAACTCTTCCTAATTGTGTGACATTAGACAAGTTATTTAAACTTTCACTGCCTCATTTTTGCAACAAAATACTTACTGAGCATCTATAATATGCCAGCACTGGGCCAGGTCTGTGGATAAAATGGTGAGCTAAACAGACAGGGTTCTTGTACTTAAGAAGCTCATAGTTTATGGGGAGACTGACATTCACACATAAATGTATTGTATCTTGTTGGGGCCATAACAAATTACCACAAATTTAGTGGCTTAAATAATCAGTAACTTTAATAAAACTACCAGCTTATTTCTCACAGTTCCCTAGTTCTAACGCCCAAACTGGCTCATCTGGTTTCTCTGCTCCTGATTTCACAAGGCTAAAATCAAGATATCAGCCAGCTGGGCTCTTATTAAAAGGCTTTGAGAAGAATCCTTCTCTAAGCTCCTTCAGATTGTTGGCAAAATCTAGTCCCTTGTGGTTATAGTACTGAGGCTCCCATCTCCTCATTGAATGTCAACTGGGGGCCTCCCTTAACTCCTAGAGGTCTCTCTCCAGCCCTACCTAGCATGCAGGCCCCACATCTCAGAGCCAGCAGTGGCATGGCAAATCCTTCTCACTTGGGATCTCTGACTTCTCCTCATGCCTCATCTCTCACATCCTCTTCTGCCTCCAGCTAGAGACAATTCTCTCCTTTTAAGGTTTCATGTGATTAGTTTAGACCCACCTGGATAATCCAAAATACTCTCTTCATTTTAAGGTAACTTTCATTGCATCTGCAAAATCCCTTTTGCCATGTAACATAACAATATTCACAAGTTTCAGAGATTAGGACATGGACATGAGATGGGGGATGGGAGCAGGATTACTCAGTCCACCACAGCCTTCAAACAGATCTCAAATATGTTCAGTTCTCTTTATCTCAGTTACTCCAAATCCATCTTTCATTTGGTTGGTTTCCATGGACTTGTAATCAGTTTCACTGCTTTGGTTCTTGCCCTTTTCTAATTCTTTCCCACAGAGCAGTCAGAGTGATCCTTTAAAATGTTACTCAAGTTATGTCATCCTATAGCTTTTTTATTATAAGTTCCTCATTCTGACCACAAGGACTTGTGGGATCTGTTGTCTTTTTTTCTTCTCTAGCCTTTTTGCCTCAATCTACCCCCATCTCACCAGGCTGCAATCACAATGATCTACCTGTAGTCCTTCAGATATACCAGTATTTTCTCACTGCAGAGTCGTTGCCCATCTGGAAATCTCTGTTGGGATACGTCCTCCACTGCCCTACCTGCTTTCCACAGTCTGTTTGAGTCGTCTCCTTTGTTTCTTTCAGTTCTGGGCTCAAAGAGGTTTTTGTTGACCGCTGATTGGAAAATTTGTCCCCACCTGTTTCTTATAGCTCCTATCTGGGATTTCTGTACTTCTCTCCCACCTGGGTTGTGTCCAGAGGGCAGCATAAAAACTCTCCTTATCATGGACCCCACCTTTACTCTAGCTTTTCCTGAAAGCTGCCCTTTCCTTCCTATATCAGGATGCTATCTAGTATTCATGTGGGATGCAGAGCTCTAAGTCATCTTGTGTTATGTTCTGCATTTCTACAGATTTAGGCTTTTGAAACTCAAAATACTTTTCTCTAACTTTACTAGACCCTCCCTTCTTCGACGCAATGGATGACATGACCCAAATAAGCAAATAGCAAGTAGGTTACAGGGTAACAATTTCTAGGGAAGGGAAAATAAGTTAATTTTAAATATCATTCTGGCATAATGATAAAAATACAAACATAAAAAATAACTACCTTTTACTTAGTATTTATTACATGCCTGTAACTGTACCACTAAATGCTGCAAATGTTTTTTTTTAATTCTCAAAATAGTCCTGTAAGGTAGATACTATTTACCTTCATTTTACTAATGAGTAATTTGAAATTTTAATACAGTAATCTAATGCTATTTTCAAGGGGTCATTCAGTTCTCTCTGGCAAAGACATTAATTTTTCCACCTGTTTTAGGCAATTGTCTTTCTTGTTCATTATGGGTCCTGGAACCCACTTACCCATTAATGACTTTCACCTTGAATTTTGAGGGAGCACCTTGAAAATCCTCAGCCTTTCCCACATATAGTAATGGGGGGGGCCACATTTGTTTGGCAGAACTGCAATTCTCCATCAAGTGCATTAGAACAAATATATACACTCACTGGGAAACATTTATTGGCTGCCATTTTGTCTCAAGGCAGCTTACTGATCCACTAATTAAAATCAATATATATCTTGATACCCATTTTTAGTAAAACAATTATATGTTAAATAAAGTGAGTTTCTAAAATAATCATCTAAAACTTAACACAAACATACCAAAAGTGAAGTCCAGTTGAGTCCTGGTTTTCTACCAAACACATTTTATTCAGTTTTCAAGACCACTTATACGCTAGTTCAGACTTTTCTCAGACAAGATAGTGATGTCCTTCTCTGGTCTTCACAGTGTTTTGCTCATACCTTTATAAATAGCACTAAGTTGTGTGAAAATCTCTATGCATCTGGCTGTCCATGTAGCTGACAGTTCCTTAAGGGCAGACACTGCCTTATTCCTCTTCGAATCCCTAGTGGTTAGCACAGTGTCTACCACATTGTAGGTACTAGGTAAACACTGAAAGAATCATTCTTTAGAGACTGACAACAGTGAAGCCTCCGCTAACATACCCCCCTTTACATAACACTGGCACAATGTACAAACACAAAAGAGAATGAATAAAAGTAGGTAACATCAGTGCATAATTGAGAAAATGTTAGGATAATGTCCAGGGGATCCCTGATGGAAATATCCCCTCATAGACTTTACTGCAGTAAAGTTAAAGAGCAATTTACAAAAAAACTTTAAAGATTAGTAACTGCATTTCCATTTCAAATGAGGAGGGAGTTACAGACAAAAGCAAGGTTCTAGTTCAAAGAAACCTGGAATACACACTCATTTCAACTCATTTGTTTATTAATTTATTTATTCACAAGTGGTATTAATAAAAATTACTATTTCCATGATGCCTAATACCCATTTGGCATTATACTAGTTGCTCAAAATATAGAAGTTTTTAAAAATATATTTGCTACCCCAGAGAAACTCCCAGTTACTGCAAAGATATATTATTGTTTAATAATTAAAGTGTGGTCATCATTATCACAGGTGGAAGCACAGGATACTTTATGAGCAGGTTAGGTGAGTCCGATCTGACCAAGTTCAGGAGCAACATCCTGAAGGAGATGGCACCTGAGCCAGGCTTAAAGGCTGAGGAAGTTAGCCAGGTAAGGAAGGGAGGTATACATATCAGGCAGAGAGAAATTTTTACAAGAGAGCAAACTGAGGTCAGAAGTAAAGTGTTCAAGATCATCTAAAACTGAACAGATGCCATTCTGTGACTCTTGGGCTCTTTCCCCCAAACTTTCCTCATAGGGATGACCTCTACTACTTTCCTTGACTATATTAACACTGGACTTCAAAGTCTGGTTGATTAAATTGGTCTTTGCTATGTTAGAGCCCCAAAAGGAGAAACAAAGAAGGGTCAAGGGGATAATACCAAACCAAGAAGCATTTGTGTAAGGAAGTGAGGGTCATCAGCAGAACAGCATCTAGGTATGGAGAGAGAAATACAGAGTCAGGTGAGTAGAGACTTCCAAGACTTCCTCAGACAGATGGTCTGAGAGTACAAGCACCATGGAGAATTCAAGGAGCTTAGAAGATGAGTCAAGGGCTATAGAAAGACATGATAAAGAGGGGATGAGGAAGCAGTCAATTCTCCAAAAGGGAAGTTGTGTCCAAAGCTAGGAATCTGGGAATAATTAGGAGCAGTAGTTATTTGAAACAGCCATAGAGATGGGATATGGGAGACATGATAAGGCAATGACTCTTGTAGGTGTAGGTGTTTTCAGAAGGATGACCCAGGGTGTCCCGCTTAGCATCACCCAGCCCTTAAAGAGACTTGCTTTTGTATACACAAGGAGGAGTCAGTCTTTATGCTAAAAAGGCTAAGTTCTCTGAGAATATTCTATGGGCTGGACCTTGAGTGATTTACAAGTAGAAAATATTGAGTCTAAAGAAAGAGTCACAAGGCAAGGAACACCTCTTCTTTCCTTTACTTTCCTAACATCATTGCATGTGTTTTATGGAAGCAGGAAGGGAAGTGAACCCACGGTCTGTAGCACGGATGGGAGACAGTCATACATCTTAAAACATTTTTAACTACCAAGCACAGCTGAGTGGAGATTTAAAAATGAATATCTGACTTAGAATATCCAGATGGAACTAGATCAAATATCTAAAAAGTGTACAAAGTTATTAATGATGAATGAACAAGGCATTCTGATAGCATAAGCAACAAGGTGAAAATTTTGGAAAGTCTAAGCATGACAAAGTATTTTAAGAATTCTTTAGGGATTTGATATCAAATCGACAAATATTTATCTTTTCACAATGTTGAAGTCAATGCTTTTAAAATATTTTTAAGAACATTTTATTTTGGAATAATTTTGATTTACAAAAATATTGCAAAGACAGCACACAGAATTCCCATATACCCTTCACCCACTTTCTCCTAATGCTCATTTTATATTACCAAGTATATTTGTCAAGACTAAGAAACCAATATTGGTAACTTACTATTTGCTAAACTCCAGGTTATATTGGAATTTCACCAGTTTTTCCACTCAGGTCTTTTTCTGTTCCAAGATTCAATCCAGAATTCCATACTGCATTTAAAAGCTGTCAGGTTTTAATCTCATCTTTTCACTCTAGAAATCTAACTAGAGCAGACAATTTATTTCTCCATTTTGTAAGGTGCAGGTTACAACAGTTTCTACAGGTTGCCAGAATTTATGTTTGACAAGAGATAAATTCAGTCTGCCGATGGGTTTTGTCTGAAGTTCTTCAAATAACTCTTGTTTCCAGGTGAACTAATTGTTTTGGCACTGAGAAGACAGACTAACAGTGTCAATAAATATTCTGAGATAGGTTGGTATACAGCAGTAATATAGATTTGGAGATTTTTATTTCAGATTTTTTTTTATTATCTCTGCATCCTTCTATTTTTTATTTATTTTATTTTTTAAAATGTTACTTTATTTTGTCAGTATACAATGTGTTTGATTATTGTGGCCCATTACCGAAACCTCCCTCCCTCCTACCTCTCCCCCCTCCCTCCCAACAACCTCATATCTGTTCACTTGTCGTATCAACTTCAGAATTTACACTATTGCTTCTCACTTGTTGATGTTCTTCCTAAATCAACACCATCAGTGAAAAGTAATGTATTTGCAGTCTAAGGTCAGTGAAAGGAAAAAAAAAAAAAACCATGACTAAATTTCTGGAATTATTATTATGGTTATGTATTATGATAGTTCCTTAGAGGTAAATAACATTTTTTTAAAATGTGATCAATCATATTATTCTCAATTAATTCATATTTCTCATGGTGTATGCCTTTAAAACTTTCCACTGAAGAGCTCCTAATGAGGTAGAATCAAATGCAGATCCCTGCAATTTGGGAACTTGTCATAAAAGATTGCCAAAAGCAAAAAAAAAGAAAGAAAACTTTATAGTCTTCACTTTTAACTTAAAAATTCATACAAGTTTTGTATTCTACTCTATGATATATTTGCATTTGTTTTCATATAAAATTAATGTTTTTAATTGTCTACTAACCAGTTAGAACTAATGAGTCCTGTTCATCTTGTGCCTCCATAAACCACCTTTCACACTGATGATCATCAGGAAGATGGACATTTCTGTTTGACAGCCAGAGTCCTATTGATGGAAGTTCATGCCGGTCAAGGTGCTCCTTATTGTTGCCCCAGTTAATCTCTGGTTCAGGCCGGCCTTAGTCCTCATGCTTCCAGACTGTTAAATACATGGTTTATTCCATCTACAATGTCCTCCCCCACTTTTTTTCACTTAAACAACTCCCGCATCTGGTGAAGAGGTTAATGGTACGGGCCTTGGCGTCAGGGAGACTGGTCACCTGGGTCTGTCCTGTACCAGTATTGGGGGCATACTTCATCATGTGGTCTTGGTATTCAACATTCTAGCACTGCCATCTATTAACCAAATGACCTTGAGCAAAAACCTTTCTAAGCTTTAGTTTCTGACTTTGTACAATTGAGATTTAAAATAGTAGCTATCTTTCAGATTTATTATGAGACTTAAATGATACAATACATGTAAAGATTTTAGCTAATTGACTGACCCATAGCAAGAGCTCAACTATTTTATTATTATATTTTAAGACCCAGTTTAAATGTCATTTTCTCTTTTTTCCATGGAGAATTAATGATTTTTCTTTTTTGGATTTCCTTGCATTTTTTATTATTTAAAAAGTTATATAAAAAGTAATATCATAGGAAAGTCACCATATGCTAAGTAGTAAAAGATTATAAAACGGTGGACACAGCATGTGCATGTGAATAAAGTTATTATAAACATTTGAGCACCATTTGTTAAACAAACTTTATTTTCCAAATGGCTTTGAGTGGCATTAGCAACTTTGTCAATAATTGACAATATATATCTGAATATATTTGTGGACTTTCTATTCTGTTCCATTGATCCTTATGGCTATTCTTATGTCAGATAATACCGCATTGTCTCAATTACTACAGCTTTATACTAAGCCTTGAGATCAATTAGTGTAAAAAAAAAAAAGTTGTTCTCAAAAATTTGTCTGATCCACTCTAGCTCCTTTGTGTTTCCATATATATTTTAGAAACATCTCGATTCTTCCTGAAAAAAAAATAAAAAGTTTCTGGGATTTTTTTTTTTTTTTTTTTTTGTCTTTTTTGTGACCAGCCACAGGGCGCTGCACTGGCCATCCCTACATAGGATCCGAACCCACAGCGGGAGCGCTGCTGCGCTCCCAGCGCCGCACTCTCCCAAGTGCGCCATGGGGTTGGCCCAAGTTTCTGGGATTTTAATCAGGCTTGTATTTACTCTATTTCTGAATTTGTGGAGAATTATTTTAACAATATTGAATCTTTGTGTGCTGCCGAGAAGAATGTGCATTCTGCGGCTGTTGGATGAAATGTTCTATAAATGTCCATTATGTCAAGTTGACCTATAATAGAGATTAATTCTGATGCTTCCTGGTTAATTTTCTGTCTGAATGATTTATCCTTTGCTGAAGATGGAGTATTAAAGTCTCCAACTATTATTGTGTTGGAGTCTATCTCTCCTGTTAGGCCCAACAGTAATTGCTTTATATAACTGGGTGCTCCAGAGATGGGTGCGCATATATTCAGAATTATTATATCCTCTTATTGAATTGACCTCTTTATCATTATATAATGACTTTCCTTATGTTTTATTTATTTATTTATTTATTTTACTTTCCTTGGCTTGAAGTCTATTTTAAATGATATAAGTATAGCTACTCCTGCTCTTTTTTGGCTTCCATTTGCATGAAATACCTTTTTCCATCCCTTCACTTTCAGTCTCATGTGTCTTTACAGGTGAAATGAGTCTCTTGCAGGTAGCATCTGCTTGGGTCTTGTTCTTTCATCCATTTAGCCACTCTGTCTTTTGATTGGTGGATTTAATCCATTTACATTTAAGGTAATTATTGATAGGTAAGGACTTATTGCTGCCATTTTGTTCATTGTTTTCTGGTTGTTTTATAGATCTTTTCTTTTTTTCCTTTTTTCTGGTCTTACTGTCCTCTTTTGTGATTGAGTGGTTTTCTCTAGCTTTCCATTTTGATTTCTCATTATTAATTTATAGTATGTTTCTTCTACTTTTCTGTGTTATGGTTACCATGTGGCTTACAAAAAACATGTTATAGTTGTAACAGATTGTTTTAGAAGAATATCAACTTAACTTTGATATCTAAGGAAAAACCAAAGCCAACTCCGCGCTTTGGCATCATCTACCCCACACACATACTTTTTGACATTTTGTTGTTCCAAGTCACATCTTTTATTTTTTATTTTTATTTTTTTTAATTTTATTTTGTCGATATACATTGTAGCTGATTATTGCTCCCCATCACCAAAACCTCCCTCCCTTCTCCCTCCCCCCCTCCCCCCCAACAATGTCCTTTCTGTTTGCTTGTTGTATCAACTTCAAATAATTGTGGTTGTTATATCTTCTTCCCCCCCCCCCGGTTTGTGTGTGTGTATGTGTGTGTGTGAATTTATATATTAATTTTTAGCTCCCTCCAATAAGTGAGAACATGTGGTATTTCTCTTTCTGTGCCTGACTTGTTTCACTTAATATAATTCTCTCAAGGTCCATCCATGTTGTTACAAATGGCAGTATTTCATTCGTTTTTATAGCTGAGTAGTATTCCATTGTGTAGATGTACCACATTTTCCGTATCCACTCATCTGATGATGGGCATTTGGGCTGGTTCCAACTCTTGGCTATTGTAAAGAGTGCTGCGATGAACATTGGGGAACAGGTATACCTTCGACTTGATGATTTCCATGCCTCTGGGTATATTCCCAACAGTGGGATGGCTGGGTCATATGGTAGATCTATTTGCAATTGTTTAAGGAACCTCCATACCATTTTCCATAGAGGCTGCACCATTTTGCAGTCCCACCAACAATGTATGAGAGTTCCTTTTTCTCCGCAGCCTCGCCAGCATTTATCGTTCATAGTCTTTTGGATTTTAGCCATCCTAACTGGGGTTAGATGGTATCTCAATGTGGTTTTGATTTGCATTTCCCGGATGCTGAGTGATGTTGAGCATTTTTTCATATGTCTGTTGGCCATTTGGATATCTTCCTTAGAGAAATGCCTACTTAGCTCTTTTGCCCATTTTTTAATTGGGTTGCTTGTTTTCTTCTTGTAAAGTTGTTTGAGTTCCTTATATATTCTGGATATTAATCCTTTGTCAGATGTATATTTTGCAAATATTTTCTCCCACTCTGTTGGTTGTCTTTTCACTCTGTGAATTGTTTCTTTTGCTGTGCAGAAGCTTTTTAGTTTGATATAATCCCATTTGTTTATTTTTCCTTTGGTTGCCCGTGCTTTTGGGGTCGTATTCATGAAGTCTGTGCCCAGTCCTATTTCCTGGAGTGTTTCTCCTATGTTTTCTTTAAGAAGTTTTATTGTCTCAGGGTGTATATTTAAATCCTTAATCCATTTTGAGTTGATTTTAGTATACGGTGAGAGGTATGGATCTAGTTTCATTCTCCTGCATATCGATATCCAGTTATCCCAGCACCACTTGCTGAAGAGGCAGTCCCTTCCCCAGTGAATAGGCTTGGTGCCTTTGTCAAAGATCAGATGGCAGTAAGTGTGTGGGTTGATTTCTGGATTCTCTATTCTATTCCATTGGTCAGTGTGTCTGTTTTTATGCCAGTACCATACTGTTTTGGTTATTATAGCTTTGTAGTATAGCTTAAAGTCAGGTAGTGTTATGCCTCCAGCTTTATTTTTTTTGCTGAGCATTGCTTTGGCTATTCGTGTTCTTTTATTGTTCCATATAAATGTCTGAATAGTTTTTTCCATTTCTGAGAAAAATGTCTTTGGAATTTTGATGGGGATTGCATTGAATTTGTATATCACTTTGGGTAGTATGGACATTTTCACTATGTTGATTCTTCCAATCCAAGAGCATGGAATATCTTTCCATCTTCTTGTATCCTCTCTAATTTCTCTCAGCAGTGGTTTGTAGTTCTCATTATAGAGATTTTTCACCTCCTTGGTTAACTCAATTCCTAAGTATTTTATTTTTTTGGTGGCTATTGTAAATGGGCAGGCTTTCTTGATTTCTCCTTCTGCATGTTCACTATTGGAGAAAAGAAATGCTACTGATTTTTGTGTGTTGATTTTGTATCCTGCTACTGTGCTGAAATCATTTATCAATTCCAAGAGTTTTTTTGTAGAGGTTTTAGGCTGTTCGATATATAGGATCATGTCATCTGCAAACAGGGACAGTTTGACTTCATCTTTTCCAATCTGGATGCCCTTTATTTCCTTCTCTTCTCTGATTGCTCTGGCTAGTACTTCCAACACTATGTTGAATAGGAGTGGTGAGAGTGGGCATCCTTGTCTAGTGCCTGTTCTTAAAGGAAAAGCTTTCAGCTTTTCCCCATTCAGGATGATATTGGCAGTGGGTTTGGCATATATGGCTTTAATTATGTTGAGATACTTTCCCTCTATACCTAACTTATAGAGGGTCTTTGTCATGAATGAGTGCTGAACTTTATCAAATGCTTTTTCAGCATCTATAGAGATGATCATATGGTCCTTGTGTTTGAGTTTATTAATATGGTGTATCACATTTATTGATTTGCGTATGTTGAACCAACCTTGCATCCCTGGGATGAATCCCACTTGGTCGTGATGAATAATTTTTCGTATGTGTTGCTGTATTCTGTTTGCTAGTATTTTACTGAGGATTTTTGCATCTATATTCATCAAGGATATCGGCCTGTAGTTTTCTTTTTTGGTTATATCTTTACCTGGTTTTGGTATCAGGATGATGTTTGCTTCATAGAATGAGTTTGGGAGATTTGCGTCCGTTTCAATCTTTTGGAATAGTTTGTAAAGAATCGGTGTCAATTCCTCTTTGAATGTTTGGTAAAATTCTGCTGTGAATCCATCTGTTCCTGGGCTTTTCTTTGTTGGGAGCCTTCTGATAACAGCTTCAATCTCCTTTATTGTTATTGGTCTGTTCAAATTTTCTACGTCTTCACGGTTCAGTTTTGGGAGCTTGTGTGTGTCCAGAAATTTATCCATTTCCTCCAGATTTTCAAATTTGTTGGCGTATAGTTGTTTATAGTAGTCTCGAATGATTCCTTGTATTTCAGATGAATCAGTTGTAATATCGCCTTTTTCATTTCTAATTTTTGTTATTTGAGTCTTCTCTCTTCTTTTTTTTGTTAGCCATGCTAATGGTTTGTCAATTTTATTTATCTTTTCAAAAGACCAACTTTTTGATTCGTTGATCTTTTGAATTGTTTTTTGGTTTTCAATTTCATTCAGTTCTGCTCTGATCTTAATGATTTCTTTCCGTCTGCTAACTTTAGGATTGGATTGTTCTTGTTTTTCTAGTTCTTTAAGGTGAAGTGTTAGGTTGTTCACTTGCCATCTTTCCATTCTTCTGAAGTGAGCATTTAATGCAATAAATTTTCCCCTCAATACTGCTTTTGCAGTATCCCACAGGTTTTGGTATGATGTATCATTGTTTTCATTAGTTTCAATAAACTTTTTGATTTCCTGCTTGATTTCTTCTTGGACCCATATGTCATTAAGTAGAATGCTGTTTAATTTCCATGTGTTTGTATAGTTTCCAGAGTTTTGTTTGTTATTAATTTCTAGTTTTAATCCATTGTGGTCTGAGAAGATACATGGGATAATTCCAATTTTTTTGAATTTATTGAGACTTGATTTGTGACCTAATATGTGATCTATCCTGGAGAATGATCCATGTGCTGATGAGAAGAATGAATATTCTGAGGTTGTTGGGTGGAATGTTCTGTAGATATCTGCCAATTCCAATTGGTCTAGAGTCTTGTTTAGATCTTGTGTTTCTCTACTGATTCTTTGCCTAGATGATCTGTCTAATATTGACAGTGGAGTGTTCAGGTCCCCTGCTATTATGGTATTAGTGTCTATTTCCTTCTTTAGGTCTAATAGAGTTTGTTTTATAAATCTGGCTGCTCCAACATTGGGTGCGTACATATTTATGATTGTTATGTCTTCTTGATGGATCAGTCCTTTTATCATTAAGTAGTGTCCCTCATTGTCTCTTTTTATGGTTTTTAGTTTAAAGTCTATTTTGTCAGATATAAGAATAGCCACTCCAGCTCGTTTTTCTTTTCTGTTTGCATGGTAAATCTTTTTCCATCCTTTCACTCTTAGTCTGTGTGAATCTTTATGGGTGAGGTGGGTCTCTTGTAGGCAGCATATAGTTGGGTCCTGCTTTTTGATCCAGTCAGCCAGTCTGTGTCTTTTAATTGGGGAATTTAAGCCTTTAACATTAAGAGTTGTTATTGAAAGGTGTTGATTTATTCCTAGCATTTTATTGGTTGTTTGGTTGTCTTAGGTGTCTTTTGTTCCTTGCTTTCTGATTTACTGTTTGGTTTCTTTGTTTGTTGGTTCCTTAGGTTGTACATAGTGTTTTTGTTAGCTTGTTTTCTCTTCATGAATGCCATTTTTATTGTACTAGTGGGTTTAGATTTTTCTTAGGTTTTTATTGCAGTGGTAGTTATTTTTCAGGAACCAAACCCAGTACTCCCTTGAGGATTTCTTGTAAGGGTGGTCTTGTGGTAGTGAACTCCCGCAGTTTTTGTTTGTCTGAGAAATATACTATTTGCCCCTCATTTCAGAAGGATAGCCTTGCAGGGTAGAGTATTCTTGGCTGGCAATCTTTGTCTTTTAGTATTTTGAAAATATCCCATTCCTTTCTAGCTTTTAGGGTTTGTGATGAAAAGTCTGATGTTAACCTGATTGGGGCTCCCTTATAGGTGATTTGACGCTTCTCTCTTGCAGCTTTTAAGATTCTCTCTTTGTCTCTGAGTTTTGCCAATTTGACTATGACATGTCTTGGAGAAGGCCTTTTTGGGTTGAATACGTTTGGAGATCGTTGAGCTTCCTGGATCTGAAGATCTGTGATTTTTCCTATACCTGGGAAGTTTTCTGCCACTATTTTGTTGAATATGTTTTCAATGGAATCTCCATTTTCCTCCCCTTCTGGAATACCCATGACTCGGATATTTGAGCGCTTGAGGTTGTCTGATATCTCTCTCAGATTTTCTTCCATGTCCTTGATTCTTTTTTCTTTCTTTTTGTCTGCTTGTGTTATTTCAAACAGCCCATCTTCAAGTTCAGAGGTTCTCTCTTCAACTTCGACAAGCCTGCTGGTTAAACTCTCCGTTGTGTTTTTTATTTCGCTGAATAACTTCTTCAGTTCAGCAAGTTCTGCTACATTTTTTTTCAGGACATTGATTTCCTTGTATATTTCCTCTTTCAGATCCTGTATACTTTTCCTCATTTCATCATGATGTCTAGCTGAGTTTTCTTGTATCTCATTCAGTTTCCTTAGAATTATCACTCGAAATTCCTTGTCAGTTATTTCAAGGGCTTCTTGTTCTATAGGATCTAGAGTATGAGATTTATTAACTTTTGGTGGTGTACTTTCTTGATTTTTTGTATTTCTGGTGTCTTTTTTTTGGTGTTTATTCATTGTGGCAGGGGGTTTCACAGTCCACCGGTTTGAGACTAATGACTAACTAGGATGTTGCTGTGATTGCCAATTTGGTATGGCTCCCGCCGTGACTGCTCAGTTGGCCTCTAGTGTCTTGTGTGTGTGGTTGCCTCGGGTCTTGGGCTTCTCTGGGGATCCACCTTTCTGGTCAGCTTGTACTCTGCTGGGCTGGTGGATCACGTACCACAGGGTGTGTGATCTCTGTTGAGCTTTCACTTTCTGTACAGGACTTCTCCCCGTCCCGTGTGCTCTGGCCCAGGCTGTTAGATCGTGCAGTGGCGACCCCACCGGGTGTGTGGTTTCTGTCGAGTCTCCGCCTCCCTGGCCGCACGTCTCCCCCCTCTGTGCGCACTGTGCTGGGCTAGGGTGTGTCTTCTGCACCCCTCGTCTATCAGCTCCAAGTCACATCTTTTAATACTGCCTGTCTCTTATATGGTTGTTGTATGTGTTATTGTCTTATTCAATTTATCCCTTATTTTTTATACTAAGGATGTAAGTAGTTTATTCACCAAGCTTACAACATTGGAGTATTCTGAGGCTGTCTGTGTATTTAATTTACTAATGAGTTATGTACCTTCAGACATTTTCTTGCTACTCTTTAGCATCGTTTTCTTTCAGATTGAAGAGCTCCCTTTAGCGTTTCTTGTAGAACAGGTTTAGTGTTGATGAATTTCCTTAGCCTTTGTTTGTCTGGGAAATACTTTATTTCTCCTTCATATGTGATGGTTAGTTTTGCCAGATAAAGAATTCTTGGCTGACAGTCTTACTTTTTCAGCACTTTGAATCTATTATTCCCATTCTCTTCTGGCCTCCATGTAGGGTTTCTACCGAAAAATCAGCTGAGAGACATATTGGGACTCTGTTGAATGTTATGTGTTTCTCTTCTGTTGCTGCTTTTAGCAATTTTTGTCTTTGGTTTTTAATAATTTGATTATGATGTGTCTTGGGGTTTTACTCTTTGTATTGAATTTAATTGGCTATCTCTGAGGTTCCTGTATATGGATGCTGTCATCTTTCTCCATACTTAGGGAAATTTTCAGTCATTCTTTCTTCGAATTTGCTTTCTACATCTCTTCATTTCTCTTGTCCTTCGGGTATGCCAATTATGCAAAGGTTACTTCACTGGAGGGAGTCGCACATTTGCTATATTTCTGTTTCATTTGTATCTCTCTCAATTTATTTAGATTTTTCAAAAATTTAAGTCACCAATATTTTGTGCTTTTTGGTATACAGAAAATATATTTTGTAAATCTTTCATGTGAGTTTAAGACACCTATTTACAGTTTTTGTGAGCAATGTTTATATATTGCTGATAATCAAGTTTGTTAATTGTGTGATTAAAATTTTCTATATATTGACTATTTTGTCTATTATGATTGGGGATTTGTCTCTTTTTCCTTGTAGATTCATCAAGTTTTGCATTAAATACTTTGGGTCTTTGATGTTACTTAACAAGGTTTTAATATTTTTCATCTTCCTGTTATAATCAACCTTTTATCATTATAAAGTGATTCTCTTACTTTGGTAATGCTTTTTGTATTAATGCCTATTTTGCCTGATATTACTATAATAATACTAGGTTCCTTTCTGGTTTGCCTTTTTCCATTCTTTCAATTTTTCCTATTTCCTTATGTTTTAGAAAGGTCTTCTTAAAAAATCACTTTGGTAGGCAGCCTCCAATGATCCCTGCCTCCTGATATTCTTGCCCTTATGTAATATTCTCCCCTTGAGTGTGTACTGGACTTACTGACTCATTTCTGAAGACTAGAATGTGGTAGAAGTGACTAAGTTATAAAAACACTCTGACTTATGTCTTAGGTGTTCTCTCTTGCTCTGCTTTGAATTGTTTGCTCAGGGAAAAGCCAGCTGCCTATTGTCAGACAACTCTGCAAGAAGCTCACATTAGTGAGCTTGTAAGGGCATTCATTCCTAGTTGGGCCTTAAGATGGCTGCAGTTCTGTCAACCCATTGATTGCAGTCTCCTGAGAGACCATGACCTAGAACCATCTGCTTAGAATTCATTTCCAGATTCTTGACCCACAGAAACTGTGAAGTAATAAACGTTTGTTGATTTCAGCCACTACATTTTTGGGTAATTTTTACATTGCAATTAATAACTAGTACATACATGTACTTGCATTTTTAAATTCAGTCTGACAATTTTTGACTTTGAACTGTAACATTTTGTCCAAGTATAGGGAATAACACTAATTTATTTATTTTGGATTTATTTCTACTATTCTATTTTGTGTTTTCTAAATATCTCACCTAGACAACATTTTTTTTTATTATTCTTTTTAGTTGCTTCTGGATTGCTTTGATATTTTTTATTTTAAGCCCTCTGCAAATGTGGAAGTTATACATTTTATTTAGATTTTTTGTTTGAAATGGTTATCTTAGTAATTAGACCGTGCATGCTCAACTTCTCAAAGTTTAAAAGTAATCAGTTTTTTCTTCACCTCCTAAGCAATACAAGATCTATAAAACACTTTAATTCCACTCACAAATTTCCCCAACTTATGTGCTATTATTATCATGTATTTCACATTTATTTTTTGATTTCCCAATATTTTGTTATGTTTTATAGTCAAAGCTTGTTTGGATTTAGTTATATATCACTACTTTCTTTGATTTCAATTGCTTCTTGCAATTACTTGTGGGAGGAATTTCCTTCTGCTTTAAATATACCCTTAAGAATTTTTTGGACAGGAATATTTCTGATAAACTCTAGGTTTTTGTTTATCTGAAAATGTCTTCGTTCTACTCTTGTTTTTCAGAGATACTTCTAATGGGGATAGACTTCAAGGCTAACAGTTATTTTCTCTCAGCATATTGAATATATCATTCTGACTTCTACTATTGCTCCTGAGAAATCAGCTCCCTTGTATCACAACCTTGAAAGAAAATTTATTTCTATGATTTCTGCTTGCCTATTTTTACAATGTTCCCTTTTTCTTTATTATCCTTTGAATTCACTATAATGTGCCTAGGCCCTTTTTGTATGTCCTGCTTGTGATATATTGGGCTTCTTAAATATGTGGATTGGTCTTTTATTTGTGCTGGAAAGTTCTCTGCCCAAATTTATTCCAGTATTGCTCTGTCTCTCCCTTTTCTCCTGGAACTCTGATAGCATGTATGTTAGATTTTCTTCCTCCAATATCTGAGTCTCTTTGCTTCTCTCTTATGGATTACTTCTCATCTTTTCATACTGGTTCCATATTCTACTTTATTAATTTCCTATTCTTCTCTCTCTAATATGCTGCTAAACCCACCTGTGCTATTTAAATTTTCAATATGGTCATTGATTCTAGTTTCTTGTTTGCTACACATATTTATAAGCTTGTCTTTTATTTCTTTAGGCATATTAAGCAGTTATTTTATAATTTGTGCATATTTTATTATCTGATGATTTTATAAGATTGTGTCTGCTATTTTTTAATGCTGGTTCTTATTCAAGGTACCTGGTTTTCTTATGAATTCAGTTTACTTGGTTTCGATTTTTTCCATGAGTTTATTTTCCTTGGAGTTTTATTTATGGGAATTATTTGAGGCTTGGGATAAAGATGAATACTACAAGGTCAGATTTGCCTTTGCTTTTGACAAGTGCTGCTGATACTGGATGACTCTAGTTTAAATATGTGGCTGGGTTTGTTTTGAATCAGATAGAGAGATTATAGATTACAAACCCGAGTAAGAACTACGGTATGGTTCTCAATTCTCATGCTGTCATTTTTCATTTGGGGCTCATTTCACTATTATTGAAAGACAATTGATCTTTCGGTACACTAAGAAAGAGTTTATTGGTTTTGTTTTTTTGGCTCTAAATCATCCTTATACTGAAGAGATCCTTATACCCTTCAGTCCCTAGCTTTAGAATATAAATCTATTTAGCTTGCTGCTTTGGGCAGGCATTTGGCTTTGTTTCCTGTCTCTTTTACTCTATGAATCCGTGAAAACCTAAACTCAAGTTCATGTTCTTTCGCAATTACCCTTAGAGTGACTGCCAGCTGCAGAGCTCTTCTTAGTACTTTGAATTGCCATTCTTTATCAGTGCCCAACCTGAGAATTTCTTACTTTCCTGAGAGCTTATTAATGCTTCAAATTTACTTTTAATATTTTATCCAGGATTTCCAGGATGTTTCAGCAGGAGGGTTGATCCAGGAAATTGGCCTCCTGTATTACCAACAATAAGAACAGTCCCGCTGCTGTCCATAACACAGTATCTATCAATTATAATGTATATAATGAATATATTTGCTTGTGTTTCTTTCTTTACTGCTATTCTTGGAACTTCTCAAAGACAGAGACTTTTTTCCTTTCAATGCCTGGCTTATAATATGGACTCAATATATATATTGAATAATGAATATTAGTAAATTCTATTTCAAATCACAATTTCTTGCCCTTTATTGATCACATATAAAACTAGACTTATAATTAGAAGATAAAGGGATACCAACTGGAAATTTGATTAACTCAAGATCAAAACTTTTGAGTGTTTGTATTCCTTTTTTTGTGGCATAACCTCCTGGGGAAATTTTTTATTAATGCAATTATTAAACTTGGTGTATTACCTCACTAAAATTCTTAAGAAACACAACCAGTTGCCCTCACAGCAAAAGAACAAAAACAAAATAAAAATTTCTGTTATATAACATTGACTTTTCATTTTCTCATTTTTTGGTGGTCTGTTGCTATGGAAATCTTCCCATACTATCTGCAGACATGAATCACATACTCAGTAGCACTACATCTGCAGTGCTGCAGTGTGCCATATGGAGAATTTACTGCAGTCAAAGAAGGCAAGTAAAACTCTCCCCACAGAGGGACTCAGCGCTCCAAAGGTTGAGGCAACTGTTTAATGGGCTGCATTTTCTGTTTCTTGGCAATACCAAAATTTAAAAAGGCATTTGTCCTGAAAGACTGAATACACAAGTGCTAAACTAACACTTGGAATGGGTAGGCAAACGGCTGCTGTGAAGTCAAATCCAATCGAAATTCTCAAACCTGAATTGGCAAAAACAGTCTCTACTCATCAGAGTTGTCTGGTCTCCATCTGAGAGCAGTTCATCATTAGTGTTATAGAGTGCTCCTATTTGATAGAGTTATTTTTTTCCTTTAGCTCTTGGAAAGCATCTCAATGTTAGTTTCACAATAATTGTTAACATATGACAATTGGATGGATGGATGATAGGAGATCACGAGTTGGGAAGTTAATTCTTGATGTGTCTGGAGTTAGAGTTGATATGAGCAAATGATGGCTGGAATTTGTTGACCATCGATACAAGCTAGACCTATCTTTAAGCATTTTACATACTTTCTTTTTTTTTTTTTTTTTGGAAGCTGGCCATACATACATTTTTTTATTTTATTTTCTAACATTCCTATAAAGATAGGTGTTATTAGAGCCATTTGACCTATAAGGGCAACAAAGGTAAAAGACACTAATATCTCTATCACTTACAATTAGTAAATGTGTTGTGAAGTTTGGGTTTTGCTGCAATTCTATCTGACCTTAAAGCTTATTCTCTTGTGACTAGATAACAATTTCTCTTTAAAAGATGTGTACATAGATCAAGGGTCAACACTGTGCCTCTGAGATCAGACTGCCTGATTCCAAATGTCAGTTCCATCTTTTACTATTTATGTGACTTCAAGATATTTACCTAACCACTCTTCTATTCAGTCTTCTCATCTCCAAAATGGAGATAGTAAAAGTACTTACCTAAGAGGATTCTTGAGAGACTTAAATGACACATTGCACAGGGCCAAGTAGGTGCCAAGTAAATCTCAATAGTGATAATTACTATCATTGTGTTCATTTATTTATTCTAAAATATAGCATACTCATTTTGCATATATAAAAATTGAGAATTTTTTTTCCCTTTTCTTTTAAGGCAGCATGTTTATTAGGGCAGTAGTTTTCAAACTGTGGTTGCCAGACTACCAGCAGTAATATCAGCTAGAAAATTGTTAGGAAAGCAAATCATCAAGCCTTATCCCAGATTTAATGGATAAGATCTGGGATTTGCTAGAAAGGCAAATTATCAAGCCTTACCCCTAGTCTGGTGATGGAACCTCTAGCCATCTATGTTTCACCAAGACTTCCAAGTGATTCTGATGCACACCAAAGTTTAAGAAACATTAATCTGGAAGGAAAAAAATGTGTCTTTCCTACTTTACCCAAGGCCAATTCTTCCCAAAAGATGCTTTGGGGACCAATCCCGGGATGCTGTGATTCTTCTAGAATCAGTTCCCACAGCTTCAAATAGATACTGCAATCACTTTGTCCCTTTGAGTCCATTCAATCACTAAGATTCTTGATTAATAGTTAATCATTTTATCTCGACTGCATTTGAGATGATCAGTTATTTTATAATGATTTCCTCTTGTGTGGAATGAGAAGTACCACTGTGATTATCACAGCCATCAGAAGACGCCGCTGGAATTTCTCCAGAGTTGAAGCAGACAGAACACTTGAGGTGCCCCTAAAAGCAGGCTAGAAACAGAGATTTCTCCATTAAAAAAAATAATAATAGTAATAATGTTTAAGTCTTTCTTACTAAGGAATATTCAAATCAACTTACGGCTTTCTCTACCCTAAATTTTACGTTGCTTATTAAGGTTTATGAGTAACAATGACACACTGGCAAACTTTCAGATGAAGGCTGCTTCAACACCGACACAAAGCTCACAGAATGTACATGAGCCTCAGTAAGACTGACACCATCCTCAAAAATGAAAACTAAACTATTTCAAAAGAACAACTTAAGTTAAAATCATTTTTATTAATATTTTTAACAAATAAAATTGCTTAAATGATTTAAATGAGCTTCAATCTCTTAATTTTTTAAAGCCATTTAACCTCCTGAAATCTCTATCCTTGATCTATAAAACTAAGAGGTTGTTTTAATTAACCTACTAGGTTTCTTCTAACTGTAAGAAAAGAATGGTGCAGTGAATAAAAGAAAATTATCATCTACATTGAGGAATAGTGTGTGTAAGTCCTCTAGGAGTCTTCCTGGAGTAGACCTAGCTCTGACTAGGTAAAAATGTTAAGCAAGGTCTTTTGAGATTTCTAATAAAACTATAAATTTGTAGACTTTATAGCAGTTTCTGGTACTGCTGGCATCCAGTAGTTGTACAGAAGCTCTTGATTTGAGCAGATGGGACACACTAATTAGGTTAAAGATGTGAATCTATTTGCCAATCTCACCCTCAATATCTTCTTCCAATTTATAGGTACATTAATATTGCCTACCTCATAAAGTTCATATAAGGATTGCATAAGGTTATAAATGATAATATGCCTGATGCTTGACCCATATATAGAAGGAACTCCGCAAACATGCTGTTACCATTCTAGCACAGTGGTTTCCAAACTTTACTATGTATTAGAATCATCTGTGAAAGTTACTTGTTAAAAATATAGATTCTTAGGTCCCATACCCAGAGATAAGGTGGGTCCTCCAACTGCATTTTTTTAATTTTATTTTTTAATTTAAGTTTGTTTTGTCAATATAAAGTGTGGCCGATTATTGTGGCCCATTACCAAAACCTCCCTCCCTCCTACTCCTCCCCCCTCCCTCCCAACAACCTCATATCTGTTCACTTGTCATATCAACTTCAAGGAATTGTAATTGTTGTGTCTTCTTCCCTCCCTGCCCCCAGTTTATTTCTATATTTTTTAAAAATGATGCAGCCTCTATGGAAAATGGTATGGAGGTTCCTCAAACAATTGCAGATAGATCTACCATATGACCCAGCTATTCCACTGCTGAGAATATACCCAGAGGAATGGAAATCATCAAGTCGAAGGTATACCTGTTCTCCAATGTTCACTGCAGCACTATTTACAATAGCCAAGAGTTAGAACCAGCCCAAATGTCCATCATCAGATGAGTGGATACGGAAAATGTGGTATATCTACACAATGGAGTACTACTCTGCTATAAAAAAAGAATGAAATACTGCCATTTGCAACAACATGTACGGACCTAGAGAGAATTATATTAAGTTAAATGAGTCAGGCACAGAAAGAGAAATATCACATGTTCTCACTTATTTGTGTGAGCTAAAAATAAACAAACTGCATTTTTAACAGCTCTCCAGGTGTTTAGAATACAGCATAATCTATGCAATGTTATTCAGGGTTCTTCAGAAAAAACAGAACCTACAGGATCTCTCTCTCTCACTTCCTTCATATATGAGGGGATATATATGCCTTTATTTTCTGGGATAGCGTAGATAAACTAAGGCCCTTTATATGATTTTTCTTTCCTTCTTTTCCTCTCTTAGTTACCTGCTTCGTGGGGGGGGGGGGGGGGTGAAGAGGAAAAGTGGTCTTAACCTTAAACATGCCAAATGAATTTACCATGGGACTGTCACAGTTCTCACCTACTGTGCTACCTTAATGCATAGATATAATATGAAAAGAGCTTGAAATCTTCTTCCTCCTCATCTCCTACCAAAATTCATCACTTGAAATAAATTCCTGTGAGGTTTCTCAAATGGTTGTTTCTGCTGTTCTTATCAGACGGAAGGATATGAGGCACTGTCTGCATTTTCTTAGAATTAGGGTAACTCACAGAGACAATTATTTTTATTCCTCTACCTCCTCACTGCCATATGCTACTAATGTGAGATAGAAAAAGAACTATTTGGCTGTGGGTCATAAGAAGCATTGGGTCTTTTTGATAAAAGCAGACATTTCTTGCTATAAAATGACTTTGCTCATTTTCAGAGAATTTCTTTGGAATGCTGCCTTTCAATCTGTTCCTCATCCGTGGAAAAGAAACGGAGAATCAGTGTCATAATTCCCATATTCTGTGGGCCAATTTAGACTCCATGATTGGCTATATATCTCTAATTTGTAAGGGATTAATTTACTGCTGACCTAAATTCCTTCACAGTAGCAAAATGAGAATTGTTTCCAAGCAACCAGAATGAGGATATACTCTTTCAGCATTTTGCACAAAAGTCAAGAAATCTATTCTGCTGATCAGTTAAATGGAAGATGCATGCCGAGAAGACTGGGACTTCCACAAGACCAACAAAACTGCTTAAGAGTCAGTCATACATCCTGTGCTTGCACAGTTGGGACCATGCTTTTCTTGGTTTGGGAAACAACACACAGAGCCCCATTTACTAAGAAATCCCAAAAGACCTTTCACATTATTCTGATTGAATGTAAATAACAGGTGTATGTAGAGTATTTCCCCTAAAAAAACATATGACTAAATGTCTTCTTCAGCCTTAGAAACTGAAATTGTGTCCAATTTTCTTCATAGCCTGAATTTTCATATATTTGTAGAGCTGACTAAATAAGGTAAAATGGGCTCACCCAGACTTCAAGGGAGCTTCAGTAGTGATTTAATTATTACTGATGGAGGGGTAAGGTTGGCCTAAAGGCAAATCAAAACATCCACAAGAATGACAAGGAAATTTTTGTATTTAGAGAAAAATGTCTTTTTTTTTTTTTTTTTTTTTTTTTTAAGTTAAAGCAATGCTGATCAGGTCAAACCTCTTCATTTTCCAAGTGAGGAAATAAAGTTGTTTTCCCAAAATCAGTGGTGGTAAAGGTGAGATCCTTATTCCTGAATTCTGAGTTTTTCTCTACTTTATAGTGAACAGCATCTTTTTAAAAATTTTATTTATTTTTTTTTATTATGAATATTCATGAGATACAAATTACCAGAAACTGCTTTTATACCCTGTGTCTCCACCCAATTGTCCCCCAACCACCCTCTCCTTTCCCCTCTCCCCCCCAGCATCTTAACCAATCTGAAGCTCTCTAACAACCTCCAGGCTCATAGTATGACCTCTGGCAAAGCACTTTGGAGCCAGATTGATCTAAATTTCTACAAGGATACAAAATGTAGTCATTTTGTAAGTGAAATAAATAACAGAAACTCAGATGACCCCACATGCAAAAGAGGTATAGACTGTAATGGGGTTTTTAAAACTAGGGGTAGAAAATATGCATGAAGGGTAAGAAAAAGCCAATTGTTCAGGTATTTCATGTTCATGAATTTGGTCTTTTTTTCTCTATTTAGCAGTGTACTGTTGAAAATTTTAAGCTAGTGGGTTCATGATCCTGTTTACATTTTAGAAAGAAAGATTATTAGTAGACTCCACTTAATATCTCCATATGAGTTAACAAAAATTCACCCTTACCACAGTGGAAAGAATATAACCATTGGGTTATGAATTATTCATAACAAAGTCATCACCACTAGGACAAGATTTCCTTCAGCCTTATGATTACTGGCTAACTTAAAATATAAGGTTGATTTTCTATTTTTGTTCCTTATTTTTACTACAAGATACTATTTATATGATATTTTGAATAACACAAAATAATAGGAATTGTTGGCACACACAACATGGATAAAGTTCAAAATTATTATCCTGAGTGAAAGAAGCTAGACAAAGACAAATATATACTGTATCATTCAATTTATATAAAAATTCTAGAATATAAAAACTAATTTATAGTGACATAAAGGACAGAAGTAGATATCTGGGGATATTTTCAACTTGAAACAAGACTAAAAATAGAAATAAAATAGAAAAGTCTATTTTCAACATGAACCTCCTCTGTGTCCATATTGTAAGAGATAATCTAAGTTTTTCGGAAATTTAGAAGTATTGATGAAAAAATGTTTTCTCCTACTCTTTTTATGTGTTTGAGAGCTGACAGAAATTGGGAAGGACTTGAAAAGGATATAGTTTAAAACAGCAGCTTATTCACACAGCCATTTCAATTAATATCTGAATTACTTTTATTACTTTTAAATACAAGAGATATGTGGAAATTGGAGAAATATAATTGCTATATTTTCTGGGTTATGAAGAATTGAAAAGAGCTTGAGAAAAAGAAACTATCAACATTATAATCAAAGTTATTATATTTTCTGAACTTAATGTCCTCCAAATTAAGCAGAAACACGGAAATTGAGGATAAAAGGAAAAAAAAATAAACCTAGTTTTGGAAATAGAGCATTTACTTTCTTGAAACTTATTTTTTTCAGAGCTTTCGCTATAGCTCTGAATGTGTGTTTATGTGTGTGTGTAAAACTTCTGCTTCTTCTGAATATTCTTTTAAAACAAAAGTACTGTCTTTGGGCTTCTGAAAATGGAAACGTTCAGGTTGAGGTAAGATAGTTAGTCTTTTTCCATGTCAGTGTATGTCTTGATCTAGTATCATTAGTCCAAGTTCATACCAATTCTTCCTCATGAAGAAACTGATGATAAGCAGGAGTCAGAGACCATCACTTATCACGTGGTGCTAGAAGCACAACTTCCCAGAACCCTAGACTTAGACTGCAGCCCTGGCCCAAGACTAAATGTGGATGCAGTGTCTATCACATTTGAAAGGTTTTTTTTACATCTAGAATTGAATGTGTAGATTCTTTTATAGTCTGGGCAAAATAGAAGTTGTGCCATCTTTTGTTAGGATTTCTTGGCAAATCTTATACATCCTTACTTTCAGAATTTCCATGTCATTATGTTTTAGATGAGGCTCTTGTGAACAACATATAACTGAGTTTTGTTCTTGCTTTATCAAATCTGGCAATATTGTCCTTTAAATCAGATTATTTACTTCACTTATATTAAATGAAATTACTCATATATGTGGGTTTAAACTGTCCATCTTATTTTGTGCTTTCTGTTTGTCATGCCAGTTCTATTTTCCTATTTCTCTCTCATCTTTCCTTCTACTGAGTTGATTATTTTTGGCAATTCCAATTCTTTCTCCTCTACCTGGTTAGAGGCTGTATGCTCCATTTTTATTATTTTTATGATTATCCTTTAACATGAATCTTTAATTTATAAAAGTCTAATATTAATTGATATCTTTATTTTCCCCCACAAAAATGTGAGGACTTAGGACACTTTAACTCTATTATGCTTCTGATGTATATATTGTTGTTGTGTATTTTATTTTGTTTTTTTAACTGATAGATAAAATTGTATATACTTATCATGTACAAAATGTCGTTTTGAAATATACTCGCATATACATTGTGGAATGGCTAAATCATGCTAATTCACATATGCATTACCTCACATAGTTATCATTTTTGTGGTGTGGTGAGAACAGTTAAAATCTACTCACAGCATTTTTCAAAACACAATATATTGTTATTAACTATAGTCACCATGTTTTACAACAGCTCTCTTGAACTTATTTCTCCTATATTACTGAAATTTTGTATGCTTTGACCAATATCTCCCCAGCTCCCCTCCTCTACCACCGCTCCCCAGCCCTTAGTAACCACCATTCTAATCTCTACTTCTATGAGATCAACGTTTTTAGATTCCATGTATAAGTGAGATCATGTGATACTTGTCTCTTTGTGCCTGGCTTATTTCACTTAACATGATGTCCTCAATGTTCATCCATGTTGTTGCAAATGACAAGATTTTCTTCTCCTTTATGACTGAACAGTATTTCATTGTGTATATGTATGCATTCCATTGTGTATGTGTGTATATATATAAACCCTCATGTATATATACACCACATTTTCTTTATCCACTCATCTGTCAATGGACACTTAGGTCGATTCCATATCTTGGATATTGTGAATGCTGAGACAATAAACATGGGAGTGCAGGTATCTCTTTGACATACTGTTTCCATTTCCTTTTTTAATTTTTTGAGGAACCTCTATAGCATTTTCCATAATGGCTGTACTAATTTACATTCCCACGAGCAGTGTACAAGTGTTCCCTTTTCTCCACATCCTCACCAACACTTGTTATGTTTTATCTTTTTGATAATAGCCACACATTCTCTGTGCTGTGCTGTCTGAGGTTGGGGGAAGGATGATGTAGGTAATGTAAAACTGTCCTTCCTACCCTTTTCAATGTGTCTTTCTTATATCTGTTTTACACCCAGGTACTGTGTTCTCTCACCTGGTTCTCTTACTTCTTGTGAAGTTGTTTTTGTGCATGGATGATTGTTGAAATTGATGTTTCTGTAGGGGCTGATTGCTGGAGAGTCCTATTTCACCATCTTGCTCTATCCTTTCTGTTGTTATGTATTTGAACTATATGTATAATAAGAATATGTTAAAGATGCATGGTTTGGGTAGTCTATACATGTATAAAGATATAGATATATTCTACAAAAGTAAAAAGACTTTATATTCAATTTTAATTTACATTTATCACCATTTTTATTGCTTTATTTCCTTTTTTTCTTCCTTCTTCTGTTTCTGGGTTTTCTGCTGCTCAGCTACAATTTTAGAAATTCTGTTAGACTGGATCTCCTGGAGATAAACTCTCTAATGCTTTTTCTGTTATTTTAAAATGTGTTTCTTTTGCCTTCATTCATTGGGGACATTTGTTCTGGGTCTAGGTTTCTAGATTGGCAGTTACTTTTTCAGTATATTAAAGACATTATTCCACTGCTTTCTGCTTCCAACGTGACATTTGAGCAGTAAGCTGCCAGTTTATTTGTTGCCCCTTCAAACTTGTCTGGCTGATTTTAAGTCTTTTCTCATCTTTAGTTTTCCAAAATTTCACTATGATATTTTCAACTATGTTTTTCTTTCATTTATTGTGCTTTGAGTTCTTCAGACTCTAGGATCTCTGGATTCATGGGTTTTTGTTTCTTTCCTTTTTTTCCTTTTTTTAAAATCAGTTTTAGGATATTTTAAACCAATATATTATATTTTTTTATAAATATTGCCTCTTCTTTTCCAGTATCTCTCTTCTCTCTTTCCAAGGCTTTAGTTAAAATTATATTGGATTTTGTCATTGTAATTTCTGAATTTTCTATGTATCTTCTCTTCTTAATTTGTGCTTCATGTTTCTTCTGATCTATTTTTCAGTTCACTAAATCTCTCTTCAGCTGGTTCAATCTGCTGGAAACTCATTTATTGAGTTTACTAATTTAGACTATATTTTTTCATTTCTGTAATTTCAATTTCATTCTTTGTGGTCAAGCTATATCACTTTTTATTGTTTTTAATTCACTGCTATAATTTTTATACTTGGATTTTGTCTCCTTGGACATATAAGTGTAGTTGTTTTGCAGCCTATGAGTGACAATTATAAAGCTAGAAATCCCTGTAAGTCTGTTTTTATTATCTATTGTTTCTGCTGATACTTATTTATGGAGTTTTGCCTTCTTCTGTATCTGTTTATCTTTGACAATATACTATATATTTATTTGAATAAAATTATAGAAATAGTTGGGCATCAAGAATGTGGTTGTCTTCCTCCCTAGAACATTTACATTTTTCTGCCATGTGCTTTGGAGTCTAGGACTACCTTGCACAACGTTTAAGGTTTCATATTTCCCAGGCCACATGAATAACCCAATGCAAGGAGTAATTTACATGTAGGAGACCCTTAAGTTCTAAGTTAAAGTGAGTTGTTTTTTTATAGTTCTAAACTCTGCCTTCATGAGTGGAATTAATACCCTCGTAAATTACACCAGAGAGCTAGCTAACCCCTTCTGTCATATGAGAATGCAGCAAGAAGGGGCCATCTATAAAGCAAAGAATGAGCCCTCACCAGACACTGAATCTGCTGGCACCTTGATCTTGTACTTCCCAGCCTCTAGAACTATGAGAGACAAATTTCTGTTGTTTATAACCACCAAGTTTATGATATTTTTGCTATAACCACCTAAATGGAGTAAGACACATCATGAAGTTTCTATTTTTGTAAGGGAAAATCCTTCCCGTCAAAGAAGATATTAATAACTCCGTATAAGAATGTATCAGTTATCACACTTTAGTTTTCTGTTTACTTGCTCTGATGATCAATTTTATGTGTCAACTTGGCAGGGCTGTGGTACACAGTTTTTGGTCAAACACCAGTCTACATGTTGCTTTGGATCTGTTTTCTTAGATTTGATTAATATTTAAATCCACAAACTTTGAGAAAAGCAAATTATCCTCCATAATGTGGGTGAGCCCATTCAATCACTTGAAGTCTTTAAGAGAAAAAGACTGAGGTCTCCAAGAAATAAGGAATTACACCCTCAGACTGCTGCTGCAACATCGGCTCAGCAGAGTCTCCAGCCTACAAGCCCACCCTACAGACTTCAGACTAACCTATTCCTACAATTATGTAAGCCAATTTCTTAACAATGTGTGTGTGTGTGTGTGTGTGTGTGTGTGTGTATGGCTTACATATATATGGGGCAGGTTGTATACACATACATACACATGCACACATCTTTTTGGTTCTGTTTCTCTGGAGAACCCTTACAAAAAATCTCGCCAACCACTCTTAGTAGACTGTGATAGACTGTGACTCTTTCAAGGGCAGGGATTATATCTTTTTCCTCCACTGTCTGTTGCAATGCGTCTAGAGTTTAATAAATATTTGTCAAACTAATTCATGAATGATAACTATTAAGACGCCTAAGAATTTATTTACCATGACAAAATAAAATAGATATTATCTTCTAACTTGAAAATGATAAAGAGAATAAAAATATAAATATAACATTCTATGTGATATTTACATATGTACTTACGATTATGTGTGTATGCATGAGTGCTTGTGTGTATGTATAAAGACTGATGTTCATAGAGGGATGGACAGACAGATGGACAGAAATAAGGATGAGAGAAAGGGAGAAGAAAAGGAAGAATTTTGATCATTGCTAAATAGGTTTTTTCACACTCTAAGTACACCAATTCTTTGCACTATCTTTTTGCCAACATTTAGGCAGAAGGTGAAAAGTAGTTTATTATTTATTCAGAAAAGTAGTTTCTTTTCTGTCCTCTGAGGGAGGGAATATACTGCTTAGAGCACAGAGTCAGAATGTTGGTATCAAGTTCCAAAACAGGCTCTTAAAACTTATTGAAGAAGCAACAACCTTGAAAGTAAAGGTTTTCATTGAAGGCTGACATGTTTGAGACAAAGGACTTTTCTGAGTTCAAACCCAAAACAGAAAGTTGAAACTAAAAATAATAAAACTGAAGAAAATCGTAAAGATTATAAGGACAGTTTTCTTTACATAGGATGGGGAGATAAAATCATTTCTCCATCGGAGGACATTTTCTTCATGTGAACAAAAAATGAAGCAATATAGTAAGTGACTTATACATTATGGAGAAAGAGTTTACTGCCGTCATCCTCTATGTATAAACCAAATCCTAACAAAGGGAAATGATAGAACCCCCAGATAAGTTTTAGAGGACACCTTAATAGAGGCATTTCTTGCCTTACTTCCAGGCTGAAAGCCCTGTAGAGAGGCTACTTGTTGGCATGATTATGCACAATAAAGCAGAAAAGTCTAACAGGGGACCTAAGCAAATGGGCTTAGGAGCCTCAGCAAAATTTACATCCTCTCAGGGCTGTATGGAAAGGTTTGTTTCCCACGTCCCAGAAGAGAAGCACAAAGGCTTAAACTAGGCCAACTAGAAAATGTGGATCCATGGATCAGTGATGATAGTAAAAGGATGGTGAGAGGTTGTAGATATGAACCAGTGACCATGATGACCTAAACAGATGTCACTGCATGCAGGCAAATGGCCAAAGACTAGTGCTAAATGGCTAAAAGGAGGACTAGAACACCCACAGAGGACAGAGAACAACAATGGACCAGATGTCTCCATCCAGTGCTAGGACAACGCATATGCCCACTGCCTCGCCCCATGTTAGTGCTTTTTTATGGTTTTTACTTAGTTAGTTTTAATTGACATGTACTGATTGTACATATTTATGGGGTACAGAGATATATTTCAGTACATGTATACAGTGATCAAATCAGCATAACTAGCATATTCATCGTAGGAAAAATGTACCATTTCTTTGTAATAAGAGCATTTGAGTTCCTCTCTTCTAGCCATTTGAGAACATACAATAAATTATTAATTATAGATAACTACACTACTGTAGACAGCTAGAACTTATTTTTCCTACCTAGCTGTAATTAGCATTTAGATCACCCACTGGAGAGTGGTAGAAAGTAAAGGAAAGTAAAAGCAGGAAGGAAATCTCTGGACTAAACTGAATATTTTCCTAAAGAAAACCAAGAAATACTGGAAATGACTAAATTTACCTGGATGTTAATAGACCAAGAATGGTGCTATTTATTAGAAGGGAGAGTTAAGCACTAGCTGGTTTAGTTACAAAACAATACGAAAAGTCCGTTTGGGTCACCAGAGTTGCATCACCATTGAAATTCACATCTGGCATGTGCATGTGTGGAAGTTCATACATTCACTCTATCACAGTGTGCAAAGCTAGATGATTAAATCTGAAGTTTTTTGAGTTGATATTTAAATGAAATTTGGAACTTACTATTAATGCTGTAAAGGATCGACACTTTTGGGGATGTTGGGATGAAGTAATCTTGCATGTGGTATAGATGTAAATTTGAGGGACCAAAGGTGGAATATACTGGATCAAACAATGTCCCCCCCAAATTTCTTGTCCATTCAGAACTTCAGAATGTGATTTTATTTGGAAATAGAGTCTTTGCAGATGTGATTAGTTAAAATGAGGTCATTCTGGGTTAAGATGGGCCTAAATCTAATATGACTGGTGTTTTTAGAAAAGGAGGCGAGACACAGAAACACAGACACACACTCAGAGGAATGATGGCCATGTGAAGACAGAGGCAAAAGTTAGAGTGATACAGCGGAAAGCCAAGGGATGCCAAGGATTGCTGGCAACCCCCAGAAGCCAGCAAGGAGCAGATAAGATCTGATTCTTCCCTAGAGTCTGCTGACACCTTTATTTAAAGAACATGATATGTAAATTTCTGTTTTAAGCCAGCAAGTTTGTGACAATTTGTCATGCAGCCCTAGGAAACTAACGCAACTACTAAACACAAGTTTTTGTAGGAGCATAGTTTTCTGCTTGGGTAAATACTAAGCCTGGAATTTCTGAGTTGTATTTTAAGTATATGTATAACTTTATAAAAAATTGACTTAACTGTTTTTCAAAGAGGTTATACTTTTTTACATTCCTACCGGTTTTATATGAAAGTCTCACCTTCTTCACTTCCTTTCCAAACTTGTTATTTTAACCATTTTAAGTCTAGCCATTTAAATGGATGTGTTGTGATATCCCATTGTGATTTTAATTTGCATCTCTGTGATGACTCATGATGCTGAATATCTTTTCATATGCTTATTTTATATTTGCATATCTTCCTTGGTGATGTATTTAATCAAATATGTTCATTTTTAAACAATTAAGTTATTCATCTTCTTAATGTAGATTCGTAAGTGTTCTCTGTGTTTTCAGAATATAAGTCCTTTGTCAGATAAAATATTTTCTCTCAGTATGTGGCTTGTCTTTTCTTTCCTCAGTGTCTTTCAAAGAGCCAAAGTTTTTAGTTTTAATGAAGTCCATTTTTTTTAATAGTTCGTGCTCTTTTTTATCCTAAGAAAGCTTGCCTATCCCAAGGCCACAAAGATTTTCTATTACGTTTTCTTCTAGAGTTTTATAAATTTAGATTTTAATTTTAGGGTCTATAATCTTTTTTGAGTTAAGTTTTGTGTGTGGCGTAAGGTCCCTGAGATACATTTTTTCCCCCATTAATCACTCATTGACTTGCTTAGCCAAACATTAGTCAGTCTTCTCTCCTTCCCACAGGCTCCTGAACTTTGGCTCATCTCTGAGCTTAAGCAAGCACTAAGGTGCTGAACATCCTTCCTTTAATGGCTCATTCCAAGATCAGCTGACCACTGAGAAAAAGAAAACAAAACATTTCTTGTTAAACTGCCCCAGTCATGACAAATGCTCAGCCCACTCCCCCACAAAGTTTCTTCTAGCCCTGCTTACCCTCCCTATCAAAGAAAAGCCTGTTTCTGTTTTAGTTTGAGATGCTTCTAGATCTTATGACCATGCTGCAGAAGCTACATGTCAGTCTGCTGCTTGGCAGCTGAGCCCCTCTTTCCAGCCATTCCAGCCAAGCTGCCAGACAAGAAGGTATGGGAGAATCCTCCGGACCTGCCCATCTTTCAGTGAAATACCAGTGAGTAACCTCTGCTGATGTCATCGATGCCACATGACATAATAGAAGCACCCAGGCAAGCTCTGCCCAAATTCCTAACCCACAAAATTGTAAGACATAATAAAATGACTTTTGTTCACTAAGTTTTAAGGTGCTATGTTACACAGCAATAGATAAGTGGACTAGCCGTAAAAGGGTTTTAAGGTGGGGAATAACAAGATCAGATCTGCATTATAGAAACACCACTAAAACTGTGGAATGGAGTATGAGGAAGGCATTGGTCTTTGTATTTTTATTTTGGTATCTATTCACCTTATTGAAATCTGTTTTTTTCTAAACATGTTTCAGTTGATTCTCCTGAATATTCTTTATTTACATCCCTGAATGAAATCTTTAATTTATCTCAGCAATGTTTCATAAAATGAAGTCTACAAGTCTTGTACTTCTTTTGTTAAAGTTATTCCCAAGGGCCGACCCCGTGGCTCACTAGGGTGAATGCAGCGCTGGGAGCGCCGAGGCCGCAGGTTCGGATCCTATATAGGGATGGCCGGTGTGCTCACTGGCTGAGCGTGGTGCGAGCGACACCAAGCCAAGGGTTATGATCCCCTTACTGGTCACAAAAAAAAAAAAAAAAAAAAAAATTATTCGCAAGTATTTTATTCTTTTTGATGTATTGTGAGATAATTGTTTCCTTAATTCCATTTTTGAATTATTCATTGCTGATATACAAAAATACGATTGATTTCTGCATATTAATCTGTTACTCTGCAACCTTGCTAAACTTATTAGTTCTAGAAGGTTTTCTTGTGGGTGAATTGCTTAGATTTTTTTTTTTTTTTAATGCTTAGGATAATGTTGTCTGAGAATGGAGTTAGTTTTACTTGTTCCTTTTTAAGCTGGATTCCTTAAATATATTCTCTCTCTCTCTTCCTTTCTTCCTTCCTTTTAGGAGGAAAAGGATATTCTCTCTCTCTCTCTCTCTACCTCTCTCTCTCTCTCATAATGTTGACCCCATACTTGCCAGCTGCCAAAAGAAACCTAAAAAACAAACAACAATGAAAAAAAGAGTATGATGTTGAAAAAAACAGAGTATGATATATAGTCATCTTTATATGTTGGTGGATTCATTTTCTAATGTGTTTGTATAACGATGGTATCAAAGTAACACTAGTGTTATACAGAATGAGTTAGGAAATGTTCCCTCCACCTCTATGTTCTGGAAGAGTTTGTAAATTATTTATATTATTTTTTCTTTAACTATATGATAGAATTTGCCAGTGAAGTCATCTCAGCCTGGATTTTTCTTTGTAGGAATATTTTAAATTAATAATGCTATTTCTTATTATCAGTATATTCCTATGTTCTATTTTTTCTTGAGTCAGTTTTGTTAATGTGTCTCTGTCTAAAAATTTCTCTATTTTATCTAAATCATCTAATTATTTAGCATAATGTTGCTCAGAGTATTCTCTTATAATCTTTTTAATTTATGTGGAGTCAACAGTGAGTCCCATCTTTCATTTATTCAGTAATTTGTGTGTCTTTTCTTGATCATTCTAGTTAAACATTTGTCAATTTTGTTTTCATTCTTTTTCTTTATTTTCTAATTTATTCATTTCTAGCTTACTCTTTATTATTTACTCCTTTCTGCCTATCTTGGCTTTAGTTTGCTTTTTTATCTAATTTCTTAAGGTGAAAACTTACATTATTCTTTTAAGACACTTTTTCTTCTCTAATACAAACATTTCACACTACAAATCTCCCTCTGAACTGCTTTAGCACATTCCATGAAGACAGCAATTGGAAGGTTTTTTTCCCTCCATCACCTAGCACAAAACCAGATACATAAACAATATTCAATAAACACTTGTGGAACTTGCATGAGTGATTTGCATTTCATGCCAGCTAGATATGATCTCAAGTTAGAAATTTCTGACATTATAGAAAAATGAAATAATTTCCATAAACATTTAATAAATATTTCTAAGCTCTAGATCAAATATCATATGTCATCTCAGTGTTGTCTTGACTATTTCAAGGTGCCAGATACTTATAATCACAAACTAGAAATATCATTTAACTTAAATCAAATAACCCAGCCTCACAGCCATCTTCACTTGACCTTTTCAATAACATTTCCTTATATATCTACAGTGGCTTAAAAACCCATATATTTTCTCAATTATTTCTCACAACAACTCCATGTGTTTAAATGACTCTCCTGACCCTCAATGTTATCCTTATTCACTATACTATTGTACCTTCACCATTAAGAGCTCAATAGAGATAGTATGGGGAAACACAAACATAAAGACGGAGGAAGAAGATGCAGGTTTACAACTGGAAGGTACTTGATGGCTTTGTGGGAAGGAGAGAGATACCAATTTTGAATATCAGTGCTCATAAGTAACGTTCAGACAATCTTTATAACAGCTTTGTGGGAAAGATCAAATGTGATAGTGTATATAAACGTTTTTAGTTATAATTTACTATCTAAATGCCAATTATTATTGTGATCACATAGGGAAAGTGAAGAAACACTTAGAATGGGATGATTTGCCTAAGACCAGAAATCCACTTAATTGCCCAAGACCTATACTCAAAATAGCTGGTTTGGGGTGTGGTGGAATTCAGGACACACTAACCCAAAATATGGCACCTTGGCATTTGAAAAAACAGAAGAAGTGGGAAGGTTACTTTCACCTTCCCCTTGCTCTTCTCCCCTGAAGCAGCTCACGAAACCTAGGAAAAATTGTCTGGTCTTCCCCTGAAGCAAAAACATTAATTATCTTCCCCAGCGTTCCAGTATTCCCAAAGAAAAGATGCAATTTGCAAACGAACACAACTGGGACTATTTCTACCTGACTGATGACTCTCCGAAGTGAAAAGAGAATAAGCAGGGAGAACAGAGCAGGAGCAAACAGAGGTGGATTTCCAGAGTGGTTCTAGTCTTGGGAATCAGAGTTGCCTGACCTACTATGCCCTTTTGGGTCAGCAAATCATGTTAAAAGTGGAAGAAGATTCTCTATGTTCATGTGCATTCAAACTCTTGAAAGGAAAGGAGTTTTGTCACAGCAATGGTTTGGGCAGGATAGAATTCTTGCACAATTCTAACACTGGATCCAGTGAGCCCAAAGACCTATCCTGTAGTTATTTACCTGGTCCCTCAATAATAGTTGGTAGAACAGTTTACAGAACCCTCTCTTTGATCCATTTTCCTGTGGAATAAAAACCATTATTGTAGGAAAGGTCATGGAAAAGTTTCTGAAACTGCTTACCTGCCACCAACCAAGATAGGAAGTTAGAAACAAATACCTTATTCAAGAAGGAATGGCAGAGATTGGTGACATTGCCAAAGATGTGAAGAGGTGGTACTCCCCATTTAATTAACCTATATAACCCCAGAAAACCCAGGTGGATTTTGACTGATAATGAAGGACCACTATAAACTTAAACAGGTGGCAGCTGCTGAGCAAGATGTGGTCTGTATACTGGTTATAGATCAATATAGCCCCTGGCACTTGATAAGCAGCTATTCATATGGCAAATGTGTTTTTCTTTGATCTCCATCAGTAGGAAAGAGACTGATTTAGCTGCTGCTACAAGGAAAAGGCAAACATACTACTACTAGGAATGGTAAACCTGCCACTGAGGCCAATGCTAAACCTTCATTATGGAACAGTTTCATGAGGAGCCCAGCCAGCCAAGTGGGAGATCAAGTACATCAGACCTTTTCTACTTTAATTTAACCTTTTACCTGAATTGAAACCTGGTAAGTGATTTAACCTTACCAGCATGTAAACCTCTGGATATGCATTTTCTTTTCTTGCCCACAATAACTTTCAGAACCACTATCTGAGGGTTTCACTTGTCATCATGGTTAGCAAAGGAGGTGACGATGTGTAGTGGATTGAATTGTGTCCCCCAAAAACTCACTGAGGCTTGAATTGTCTTCCAAGTTTTGTGTATTGGAAACATAGTCCCTATTGTGACTGTTAAGAGGGTGGGAAATCCTATTATGGTAATTTAAAGGCGAAGCCTTAAAGAGGTGATCATATTGTAAGACTGTACAGTAGTGAATGGATGAAAAATGGTGGTCAGATACATGGTTCTGAGGGTTTTAAAAGAATAGGGTCTGTCTCTCTCTGCTCTTCTCTCTGTCTGCTTCCACCATCATGCAGTGTGAGACCCCTGGGTCCCTGTCATCACCACCAGATGGACTTTGGACTTCTCAGCCTCAGAAGTTGTAAGCAATAAATTTCACTTTCTTTATAAATCACCCAGTTTCAGGTATTTTGTTATAAGCAACAAAAATTGACTAATACACCATGGCATCCACTCGTTTTATCATGTAGACAAAACCCATAAGCAGGCAGCCTAGCAAACAGTGGAAAATCCTGTTACTTCTCAGTTACTGTGTTGGCTCAGGGTTGGAGATTGAACTCCAGAACACAGCACAGGCAGTAAACTTATGGTCATAGTGTTTGTGTCTCTAATGGTCAGGATATATGACTCTAGGAACCAATGGACAGAAGTGATATTGTCTCTGCTCATCGTCATTGCAAGTGACTGTCTTGCAGAATTCTATCTCCCCTCCCCCAAATCTTAGTTCTACTAGATCAGAGTCATAGTTCCCAGTGATAAATCCTTCTATTAGGGATATAGTAAGGGCTCCTCTGAAATTTAAGCTATGACAACACCTGATCGCTTTTGTCTCCTAACATCCATGAACCAGCAGGCAAAGAAAGTTACTCATGTTCAAGATAACTGACTACACTGATTACCGTGATGAGCTGGAGCTGCTGTCACAAAATAGAATGGGGCAGAAATGAGTATATTTGAAGTCCAGAGGGTTTACAGAGGTGCCTATTTACCTTCTGGGTCCAATGATGAATGGACAATTTTTGCAAACAAGTCCTGGCAAAGGCAAAGCAATTAAGGGCTCAGATCACTTGGGAATACAGATCTGGGTCACTTCACCAGACAAATTATTCAGACCAACGAAAGTGCTGACCAAAGATGAACAATATCTAGAATGGTGGTGGCAGAGGGAATGGTGAATACCAGCTACAGCTATGTGAGCTGTTGCAGCCATGGATACTATAGCATGTCTTACTTCCCTAATCCTCTCACTTGTCTTTGCAGAGACCGTGGCTGCCGTCCACCTAGAAAGGGCCTCTTAGTAGATTGAACTTAAATGAGGGCCCAGGTGAATCAGAGTGGTGTAAGGGTGAAATACAGCAAACATTTCTTATGCACTGTTTAAAATCTTCTCAGATACACTTCTTATTCCAGCCATGGTCACTTCAATCAGTTTGGCACAGGTTCTAGCAAGCTTTGTGCAGTTACAAACACACTCATCAGGCTCATCCTGCTCACCTCTTGCTTCATCCCACACTTCATCTTTTGAAACCAGAAAGAAAATCACCTGTTGCTCACTTGTTCCCTCCACATGCACAAACCAGAAATAGGAAACATTTAACAACCCACAGGGCACATAGTTTACCGATGGGAAGTAGAAGCCAGTGGACAAATGTTTTCTCCTTTGTCCCCCTGATAGAAAGTTCTGAGATATGTTATGCTCTTCTCAGATGGTCTTTTTGGATCAAGCAACAAGACAATAATACGTACCTGTACTGGTTCTTATTCCTTTCCTGCTCTGCTCGCCTGTTTTCATGTCTGCTGTTGGAATCACACTCCCCTCTAAAGTTCTCACACATATGCCTTTGTCTCAGGCTCTGCTAACTGGGGAACCCAGGCTGAATGCTCTGTGAGAAATCTGTTATTAGACCTGCAGTCGAAATGCTAAATAATTCAGTGACTTACCTTTAGTCTCACAGATGGTGATAGTCTGAGCCATCACATTAATTCATCTTCTGACTCAAAATCCTGTACTCTCTACACTGGGTCACTTAGTGAAGCTGATAAATTCATTGACTGTTAAAGCAAGAGGTAGCTTGGACACTGTCAGTTGTAATGATCATGACTTTTTGTTTAATGTCAAATCTTTTCTTTTTTTTCTTGTAAAATCAGAGGCAGGAATACAAATAGTTAGCACATTGCCCTACTTCAAATAATGTGGGAGGGGAATGCTATCTATTCTAGGCAACCCACCGTTCCCCAGTAACCTTGAAGGAACTCTATATAGACCTATATTGTATCGGTATCACAATGACAGAGTTTGAAAAAAAAGATAGTTCTTCCTGCCCCTGTTTTTAAACATGAGACACAGGCCTGGAGAGATTAAGTTACTTGCCCAGTTTTGCAAGCTCATTATTGGCAAGTATTTAAGTTGTGACTAGATTATCTGAAGGATAGAGTAATTATGTTTCTGATAAATTTAAATACAGGTCTATGGAGGAGTCTGGGAATTTTTGACAAGGCCTCATGAGAGCCCATCCAATACTGTATTTCTATAATTCTAAGTAATAATCACATCCAATGAATTAATTATGCCAGATGATATTTTCCCAGTGCAATACAGATGGCTTCATCATAGAATTTTAGGCTCTAGTTACAGATGATTCATTGGCATTTTAAAGGCACTTTTGCAACTGTTCCCCAGAAGAAACTTAAAGAAGGTGCTTAAAATTACTGTATGTTGAAAACATATCACTTATTAAATTATGAGTCTCTTTGCACTTGAAAATGTCTGCATGGAATGGAATGCTGGCAAGCTGGGCCAGTGACTTCAGAGGCTGAGCTGCAATGAACATGCTTATGCTGCAGGGTCTAGAAGTATGATTTGTACCGTATGCCAGTGTGGCCTGAAGCTAAACGACAAAGCCCACTGTTGAAAGGTCCTGGAAGCTCTGATTCAGAAGGACAGCTAAAGAGCTTGTGTCACAGTACAACCCCTATTAAAATTTCATGCTTGAATCTCTTCCACAGCCTCCCAGACAGACAGACAGACAGCTAGGCTCTCTCTAACCCCACCTGTATTTGAACTAAATACTGAATCTGCTGCTTTCCACATAAGATTGAACTTTCTTTTGGTTCTAGCATTATCATTGACATTCAATCCATTCAACAAATATTTATTGAATGTGGTATACATTGGGCTGATATTAGACAGTGGGGAAATAAAAATGACTATATGCTTATGTATACCTGGCTTCATTCCATAAGGTATTTGGGCCTTATGGAACTTAAATAACATAAATCTCTCTTTCAAAGAACTCTCAGTCTGGAGTAGAGAACCAAATGTATATCAATAATTACCACAAATACTATCATAGAGGTGCACAGAGGGAGAGTCTACCTACCTGGGTGATCAAGGAAGGTTTCCTGGGGATGGGATGCCTGAGTTGAGTGCTGGAGGACTGATAGGGATTACTCAGATAGTAAAGGAGGAAAAAGCCTTCCAGAGAAAGCAACATGTGCAAGGTGCAAAGTAAATAACACAGGCAAGAAGCAGCAACCAAATCAGGAACGCTGGTTTAAGGCACCTTTGAGGGGGGTGGGATCAATGAGGCTGGGCAGGTAGGGAAGACCAAGCCATAGAATGTCCCATAAGAAGCTTAAACTTTATCCCAAAATCTATGGGGAGTGACAGAAGGGTTATAAGTAGAATCCGTTGAGATTAATTAGTGAACAGTCAGGTAGGCAGATTGATCATTATAGCATCTTTATAAACTGTTATGACCTCTGTAGGTCTCCTTATACAGGTCTTGCCAGTTAATAGAACAAATGAATCCCTGCCCTACTATAGAGCTGAAGAGAAGTTCATGAGAACTATAGCTCCACATTAAGTTTTCTATGTACATCAGTGTAAGTTTCTTATTACTTCAGGCAGGAAGGAGATGTGAATTAACAAGCAATTACAGTGGCAGCACTTTTCACAGATGGTTATATCCTTTCCAACTTTCCTGCATCTATTTCCTACTTAGAGTCTCTGGCTGGCTCCTATAGACCCTCTGCCTATATGTCTCAGACTAATCATCTGTTCCCTATCCTTTGTACATTTACCTGATCTTTTCTTTCTCCGTCTCTCATCCAGACTCCTTGGTTGAAGTTTTAGTACGATTCCCAGTTCTAGGGCTAGCTTTACAGCTCTTAACCGTGCAGAAAAATGAGTTGGTTGGTGTAGATCACTGTTCCAAAACATGGATCCACACACTGCCTAATGCTGCTCCATAATATAATTTAAAACTGGTCCTTGAGAAAATGGAGAAAAAAGACAGTATACTGAGGGATTTGTCATCTTGTTTTGTTGTACTGTGTTTTATTTGTTTTGGGATCTCAAATGACAAAAATAAATTAATAATAATTCTTAGTTTGTAATATATTCCCATCATTGGTCCATGCATAACCCTGGTTTATTTGTTTTTTTGAAACAATAGAATGCAATAAACACAGGTATGTCTTCTACTCATCACAGAAACTAGAATATTGACCATAATTTAAATCTGTATATGTAGCTCCACTTTATCTCATTCTCACCTGAACTATCTCTTATCCTAAATTTTGTGTTAATCTCATCTTTTAAAAAATTACACACACATACATATAAATATACTCAGATATTTATATATATATTCCTTAGAAATATATCATAAAGTTTTAACTTTATAAACAGTGTATTTTTGTTGTAGGTAATCTTTTGTGAATTTTTGCCACTCAATCTTTTAAGATCTATATTTTTACTTGCAGCTGTCTTATCCTGACTGCTGTATTTTCATTATGTAAACATACCAAACATTTATTTATCTCTTTTACTGTAGACGGTCATTTGGATTGTTTCCTAGTTACTTCTAATATGAACAGCACTGCTATAAACAATTTTGTACATGTCTCCTGATGTACATTGACAAGAGTCATTCTCAAATAAAAATGTATCATAGAATTGCTGGATGGTACAGTGAGCAAGTTTTTCATGAAGGCAAATGGAATCAATTTAAAGGAGTCCCTTTTATTCTTTTTTTTAAAGATAGATCTACCATACGACCCAGCTATCCCACTGTTGGGAATATACCCAGAGGAATGGAAATCATCAAGTCGAGGGTATACCTGTTCCCCAATATTCATCGCAGCACTCTTTACAATAGCCAAGAGTTGGAACCAGCCCAAATGTCCATCATCAGAGGAGTGGATACGGAAAATGTGGTACATCTACACAATGGAATACTACTCAGCTATAAAAACGAATGAAATACTGCCATTTGCAACAACATGGATGGACCTTGAGAGAATTATATTAAGTGAAACAAGTCAGGCACAGAAAGAGAAATACCACATGTTCTCACTTATTGGTGGGAGCTAAAAATTAATATAGAAATTCACACACACACACACAAACTGGGGGGGGAATAAATATCCTTTTTAATTAAATGATACTAATTATAGATGGTGATTGCTGCTTTTTAAAAACTTATTAAATTTTAGTAAAATTAAAGTCCTTAAATTTTCTTGGGAAATTTTACTCATCTATGAAATATTAAAGTCTGCAAAACTCAAGGCTAGATTATATAAGAGAAAGGCTCAATTTTATCCATATAAATGAAGAAGTTGTAATAATAGTGCTTATCTCACTGGGCTATAATGAGGATTCATGAGAAAAAGAATTATAAGCACTAGCATATAATAAATGTTCAATAAACACAGCTCCCTGGCTGCCTTGGTTTCCAATAACTTCTAAATGTCTGACATCATATGGCAAACTTTGTTGTGCTCACTGCAGCATTCAGAACAGTTTCCAAAGGTAACAGCCCAAGGGAGCAGCCCTTCAAGGAAGTGTTCGCTCCTTGCCTCTGTCTGTCCTGGTGAACATCTGCCGTGCTCAGGAGTTAACAGTTGGTTGCAGCAAAGCCCTTCATTTGGAGATAATTCTGCTCTATTTCTTTGGATAATATGAGGGAAATAAGGCCACAGCACAGAGGGTATCCTGGAATTGAGTTACCCTGCATCTTTGGTCTGACTCATAGCTGCCTTTCCTGACATTACAAATACAGAGCTAGTCAATCGGGTAACAGCCAGATCTGAACTGTAAAACACTAGCTGGAAAGAGAAGGGAGAAGAAACTGCCAATTTATTAAAAGAAAAATTAACTTTTCTGCAGTCCTAAGACCAAAAGTCATCTCCTCCCCGGGAACTCTGTGGAGGTTTTTCCCGGCCTACCACTGGAATCTGATAGGAGCTGAGATGAGTTTAACTTCATATAGAACATAATTCTGGATAATGAAGATAACAGGGCACCGGCTTCATTTCCATTCACGGAACAAATCCATCAATTACATGTTCAGTTATTATTTAAATAACTTAACGAAACACTGACTATTTTACAAACTTCAGCTCTTACCATTGGTTTATATACAAAGGGAGGATTTTTAAAGCTTAAGGAGTAGTTGAAAATGGAACTCGAGTCAGAGGTCTGCAGAGATACTGAGGTGTTTGTTCCAAGAAGGCAAAGGGCGCTGATATAGTTGGTAAAAGTGTTTCAAAGGTAAAGTGATCTACTTTAAGAACTAATATATGCTTTGCACTTACTATGTGCCAAACAATGTGCTGGATACTGAGGATGCAAACACAAGAAAGTCATGAAGTTGTGACTCCTAATGAACAATTAAAATACAGGTGGAAATCTCTATAACACCACCATGGGCAGGCACTGGGGCAGCACAGAGGAGTGGCAGCTGACTCACTGAGGGTGGTTAGGGACCCACAACATGGATAAAGTGTCACTTAGGTGGGGCCTTGAAGCGCAGGTGGGATGTTTCCAGGTAGATAAAGAGTTCTTGAGAGCCAAGACCATTTGAGCAAAGGCATGGAACTGAGAAGATTCAGGGCATTTCCAAGATCAAGGCCTTCATCACAGGTCCCAAGACTTGGTGCCATTTTTGTGATCATTTTCCTCTGGCCATGTCCCACAAAAGTGCAGATTAAAAGCATCAGACGATACACACAAAGTACACAGTGCCTGGCTCAGACACCCGTCAGTGAATAGTGAATGTCGCTCTGATGAGGCTGCCGGGTCAGGCTCTCAGTCTCTGCCCAATTTAACTCTCTTAATATACCAGGTAACACAGGCCCTTAAAGCTGGGGGCTTGACAAGGGACCATAATTTCTGTGACAGAACTTTATTTACCTCTATGAGATACCAGTCAGAGGAGATGGCATTGTTGGTTACACTTTGTGTCAGACGCAGGAGCTAAGAAAGGATAATTTTCTACAAACCGGGCAGTGCTAGGTAGGTCAATACCTGCCTAAAGGTCATTGTAACTGAATGAAATGTTCAACAGAAAAGGACCTACACCACATGGATAATGGCAGTGGTGAAATGTAGAGGCATGGGGTTGAAAATGATGATAGCTAACTTTTACTGAACACTTACTAAGCAGAAAGCATTGTACCGAGAGAGTAGAGTGTGTTATCTCATTTGATCCCTATCACAAACCTAAGAGGCTTGTATTCTTGTAATTATTACACCCAATTACAAATTAAGAAACAATCACAAAGAGGTTAAATAACTTCTCCACAATCATAAATCTTTTAAATAATAAAGACAAGGGTTGGGGCCTGGATGTATCTGGTTCAGAGCTTGGTCGTACTCGCCACTGCTATGATATTAATAATAATGACCACCATTCCTTGAGTTACAGTAAGTAGTGATGTGCACACATACCCCAATTCAATGGCAAGGCTGGGGCTAAGTATGTGTCTCATTTTCTTGTAAGCAGCTTGAGGGCAAGGACAATGTTTAATTTATCTTCGGTCATGACATCGCCATAAAATTTAGCCTCAGAAGTGTTCAAGAAATACTTAGTAATGAACATAACCAAGATGTGAAGTTAATTCTTTCCATCAGAAGAAAAGACATGTGTCAAAATAGATGTTTTTAAATCTTCATTAGGTTTGCAACATAAAAAATTGCCACAAATCTAACACTTCCTGATGTCACTGCCTCAATATTTACTAAACATTCCCTAAACATTGAGTCAAGCATGTTGCAGATGTGACTGAGACAGAGTCGCTGCCCTTGAGGGCTGGCAGTGCCTTTAAGGGAGACAGCCCCTTAACGCAGAAATCTTGTAAAGCAAGGTAGGTGCTGAAGTTACAGGCGTGTGTGAGGATGTGGTACAGTATGGCTTTCTGTAGGAGACTCAGAAAACATTTCATAGAGACTGGAGGATGGAGGAAGAGGAAGAACATTCCAGGCAAAAGAAATAGAGGTAAAGAAGTGCAACACATCCCAAGAACGGCAAACTTCAAGTGTGTCCTGGGCAGAGACATCGTGGAGGAAGAGGAGATTGGGGACAGATTCTAAAGGTATTGAATATCGTTAAAGGAATATCTTCTTGTTACCGGTGATTAGCAACCTTTTTTAAAAAACTGCAACCATCACATTTGCACCTTACTCCCGTGGGCATAGCCAGGATGATGCTAAACTCCGATGACCTGACATTCCAGGCCCTTCCTTGAAGGTGAAGGAGGCATGGTGTAATGCCAGTGGGTGAATGTGATCTTATTTTAGACATAATCCTGAATCAGCTGTAATAAGAAAAAATAAGTATTTTTAAGCTTTCATATTTTAACTCTTTTCAATAACACTGATTGGTGACAGCCCTTATTGCTCCTGTCTCCCAAACTCTTATGTCCCAACATCATGGTTGAACTATGGCACTGGGGAGTTTACGATGGAGAAGTGTCTCTAGCAGTGAAGTCACATGGTCAGTTATATATTTTAGGACCATGTTTAAATGCAGCAATTACAACCCAATTTTATCCCCAAATCAGAGAACATTCAAAGCATTGGAAATTGTAAGGTCATTTATACTGTGAGTTCTTGTTCCATCCCTAAGAACTCAGAAGCTTTGTTTTGGAAATCCCTATATGTAGTAGGTTTGAATTTTGCAGACCGTCCATCGGCTAGATTGCCTTTGGAGAGATGTCTGCACAGAATACAGCCTGTTTTGTTGTTATTGTTTCAAATTGATCTCCCCACCTTGGTAAAAAGTCACCAGTGTAGTAATTAAGAGCTGCTGTGCTCACTTGTTTTAGCTGAAGTCCCATACTAAGAAAATTGTACTTTACTTGGCTTGAGTTCTATTCTTGAGTGATACTCAGAAACAGGTGTGCCTGGTAGCATTTAATACTTTCAGTGAATAAAGTGCTGTAAATGAGAGGCCCATGTAAACTAAGACCTAGTGAATGCAATATCATTAATTTTCATTTTCTCTCCCTCATTTTCAGTGGAGTCATGACTTAAACCTGTATGATCTCTTGCACTATTGCAGTAGCCCAGTCAACTTTTTTAGTCCTGCAGGAGTGATTCTCTAATAAACAGAATCCTATCATTAACCTTTCATAAATCCTTTCATGGACAGTCCTGTTTTTGAGAGATTGAAAGTGAAAGTTTATGAATCAGTCCTAAGAAAACTTTCAGGTCTCATCACCTGTTACACTTTCCATACACTCTAAGTTTCTGCTTACCTGAACTGTTATTTGGTGTTCCTTCAACAAATTGGACTCTCTCTGCCATGCTTTTGCATATGTTGTTCTCTGAAATATTTTGCTGCCTGAAATGCCCTTCTACCCTTACTCACATTACATTTAAACTTAAATTGAGGCTTTAAATTGCAATTCAATCATCTCTTTGTCTTTTAAATTTTCTCAAGAATTTCTAGGTAATGTTCATTGTTCATTCATTCATTCAATCAGTGTCTATTAAGTGTGTCCTTTGTGCCAGGCATTGTTCTCACCGCTGGAAATAGAGATGAACCAGACAAAGTTTTTGCCCTCATTTTTCTTACATTCGAGTATAGGTCATATAATAAAGACAATAATTAAATAAACATCATATACATAATATAATTCCAAATAGTGAAGAATGCATTGAGAATAATAAATCAGGATACACAGAGCTATTTTTGGTTGAGAAGTGAATTTTTATATCTTGTTCAACTACAGACAGCATATACTATTTTGGGAAATGAATTGTTCCGTGTGTCTTCTCTTTGTTATAGCTCCTTGAAAAGATAAACGCTATTTACCTTTGTCATCTTTGATCTCTCCTGAAAAACATGCATTATGTCCTGAACAAATGAATATAAACATATATGAGTAGGTGAACAAGTGAATTATTCTCTGTTGTGTTTCATTTTTGATTCATTGGAAAGGAAATCCTTTGTGAAGTAATAAGTGAAATGCTCCCTAGATTACAAACTAATACCTTAACAAATACTGGGACTCTGGCTAAAGACAAAGTTATTTTTAGCACATGGATTAGGCTCATACGCTACTCTTTAGAACCAGGCCTCCGGGTTATTTAATGCTCGAGGTATCTTCAAGTAGAGATGGAGAATCTCTTAGCCAGTATTTCTGTGTACTATAATTTCACAAATAAATAGATGTCTCCAATTCCTAAAGAAAAAACAACAACAAAACTACTATACCAGCTTTATGAATTACTTTTTAAACTAAGATTTTGTTGAAAAGCAATTTACTGGGGGAAATAAAGCAAACTTTGGTGAAAGTTTGGAAGTCTTCATATTGCAAAGAGACATTTAAAGTGATGTAATTATATGTCCAAAGCATATATAAAAGTCCATTCTTACTGTGAGTGGCTGATGCCTGGTTCTAGGTTGTCCATTAACTCACCCTGAAAGATTGACCAGATCTTTACCTTATCAATTTCTCAGTTTCCACATTTGTACAATGGACTTATGTAAGTCTGCAACATTTCTTAGAGCCCCTGTGACCTTCTGCTGTCCATCTCTCTGTGAACCTATTGAAGCCCCCAGCCTTCACCAATATCTTGTTCTGTAATGAGATAAGATCAGAATAAGTGTACAGCATAAAACAAAGGAAGTGTTTCCACAGGGATTAGGTGTTAATTTTGTTTATTTGTTTTTCTTGTTTTCTTTTTAATAGACAAAGCACAGGACATGACCATTGTAGTGGATTGAATTATGTCCCACCAAAACTCACTGAAGCTTGAATTGTGTCCGGCAAGTTTTATGGATTAGAAATTTAGCCCCCACTGCAACTATTAAGAGGGTGGGAAATCCTATTATGGTAATTGAAAGGTGGAGCCTTGAGGAAGTGATTGGATGATAGGACCATGCTGTAGTGAATGGATTAAAAATGGTGGTCAGAGCTGTGGTTGTGAGGGCTTTAAAAGAGGAAAGTCACAAATGGGAGAATTTCATTCTTTTTTATGGCAGAGTAGTATTCCATGGTGTATATATATCACAGTTACCTTATCCAATCATCCATCAATGGACATTTAGGTTGGTTCCACATCTTGGCTATAGTAAACAGAGCTGCAATGAACATGGGAGTGCAGGTATCCCTTCAACATGATAATTTCCATTTCTTTGGGTGTATACCCAGAAAGTGGGATTGCTGGATCATGTGGAAGATCTATCTGTAGATGTTTGAGAAACCTCCATACTGTCTTCCATAGTGGTTGTACTAATTTACAGTCCCATCAACAGTGTGGGAGAGTTCCCTTCTCTCCATACCCTCACCAATATTTGATATTCACCATCTTTTTGATTAAAACCAGTCTAACTGGGGTGAGGTGGTATCACAATGTAGTTTTAATTTGCATTTCCCTGATGACTAGTGACGTTGAGCATTTTTTCATGTACCAGCTGGCCATTTGTATGTCTTCCTTTGAAAAATGTCTATTCAGCTCCTTTGCCCATTTTTTAATTGGGTTATTTGTTTTCTTACTGTGTAATTGTTTGAGTTCCTTGTATATTCTGTATATTAATCCCTAGTCAGATGCATAGTTAGCAAAAATTTTCTCCCACTCTGTAGCTTGTCATTTCACTCTGTTGATTGTTTCCTTTGCTGTGCTGAAGCTTTTTAGTTTGATATAATGTCTTTTTTTTTTTTTCTTTTTCTTTCGTTGCTTGTGCTTTCGGGTTCATTTTCATAAAGTCTATGCCCAGACCTAGTTCCTGAAGTGTTTCACCTATATTTTCTCTTAGTAATTTTACAGTTTCAGGTCTTATACTTAAGTCTTCAATCCATTTTGAGTTGATAATAGTATATGGTGAGTTTGCAACAACATGGGTGAGATTGGAGAAACTTATGCTGAGTGAAATAAGCAAAGCACAGAGGGATAAATACCACATGTACTCACTCATAAGTGAGAGCTAAGAGAGAAAGAAGGAAGGGAAGACCACAGTGGTGCATTAGACTTGCAGGGGGAAAGAACATACCTTGGGATACATAGTGGAGTGGGGGAAAAGGGGGCAGGGGAGGGAGGTTAGAGATAATTGGGTGGGGAACATGGGGTATAATCACAATTTGTGGTAATGGGCATGCTGCCAGAATGGATCTGTCCTTCACATCTTGGGCATGAGGGGTGACAATCAACTTTGTATCTCATGAATATTCATAACCAACAAAAATAAATTAATTAATAAAATAAAATAACAAATAAATAAAAGAGGAAAGTCTTTCTTTCTCTCTCTCTGCTCTCTCTTTCCACCATCTTACAGTGTGAGACCCTTGAGTCACTGTTGCTACCACCAGATGGACTTTGGACTCACCAGCCTCAGAAACTGTAAGAAAATAAATTTCATTTTCTTTATAAATTACCCAGTTCTGTGTATTTTGTTATGGCAATAGAAAATGGACTAATACAGCCATGTTTGTTGGGGTTCTTTTGTTGCAGGTAACAGATATCCATTAGTCAAATCTGGTTAATTTATACCAAAAATTAATTTAATGTAAAGCTGTGGGATAGCTCAGAGAATTAAGGAAAAATCTGAGTAGCCAGGCTCAGAAAGGACCAGAACTAGAGCAACTCTGGGATTTATACAGAAGAAACTAATGAAGCCTCCTTAGGGCTTCACCACAGAGATGAATATATTTCATCCATGACTAAATACTAGTCCATGCTGCTCAAAATACAAAATCTAGAGACAGAGCATATGATTGACCTAGCTTGGGTCACCCCTACATCGGGATGGCTGGGGGTAGGATGTTGTACTTTGATTGACAGGCTCACTATGAACGTATCTAATGGGAAAGATGCATTTTACCAAAAGAACAATAAGATTCTTTCAGTAGAAGACATGATAATAGGTGTTCAACAAGCAGAATGCTCACCCCAAGCAAGGTCTGAGGAGATTAAGAACAACAGGCTTGGAAAAATGGAAAGATCAAAGATTTGGGCATTTAATGGCCTGGTCCCCTACTTAGTAGCTATTATATGGAGATAATTTTGACTTCTCAGAGGGTTGCTCTTGAGATAATTGAAGTAATTCATACAAATTAATGTCTAGTTCAAAATTAGTACTTAATAAATTGTGTCTATTCTTATTATTACCAAACAATGAACATGTTCAGGATATTAGGGGACAAGAACGCAAACATATAATGTCATGTTACAGAAGTGCCCTGAATGCCCCTACAAGGACACAGCTGAGAGCCAATCAGGACAGAGCCCCAGGATATGTACATGTTTCCTGATATCTGCTAGCAAAAGTCACTATCCTAAATTAATCTTAGAATTGTCTACTGCTGTGCCCTTTTTGCAGTACCAGCTTCCTCTTTTCATTATCTTTGGCTCAAAGATACAATATTCACATAATGGAATGAAAGGAGCAATTGTGATGTTTGATTAAAATATGAGATACTGCTGTTTGCTTTTATTGTACTCACTTGATACTTGCCAAATACAACCTATTATAATCAATAATATTTTTATATATGCAGAGCATACTAAGGTATGTGATGGGTCGGAGCAGTCTGTACAGGTGCAGACAATAAGTGGATATATTGCCTGTAGAAAATTAAAAATAATAAAAGTAACTAAAGACTATCAGATTTTTATTATCACCATATACTGTCAATTCTAAACAATATCAGTAATAAAATATTTCTTTCTATTCAGTAGAAAGCTCCCTCATTTTTCCTCCTTGATTCATCACATATAGGTGTGTCTTTATTATCGTTCCTGTTCTATTGTTCACTTTCAGAAGACAGCCTCATCTTGTTGAATTTTATAGCCCCTGTGGGGGCTGGCATTAACCTTATGATTAGGTGAGGGGAGTGGGTCTGGGGTCTCACCATAGTGATTCACCTGGTTCAGATCGCTCTTCTGAATAAAGATTATTAGTTCACAGCTTAGAATCAATGACTTACTTTGATGTCATTAGAGTTATTATATAATTGAAGTCTCTTATATGTTGGACTAATCTAAGGGCAAACAAAAATGAATGAGACATGGGTGTTGCCCTGGAGCACCTCACCAACAAACATATACACTACAAGGAGTTATAAAGTCTCTCAGATCTGTAGAAAGAGCCAGTGAAAAATAGAGGGCAGGACACAAGGTGGTGACCTTCAATCCTCCTGGGAAGTGGGCATTTAGAAAAGGATTTGAAGAAAAGAGAGCAAATGAAATACAGAGGTGTTTGCTATATAGAGACATCACTTAATCATTCAGAAGTCAAAAGATAGTGTTATAGCAGAATGTTTCTTTAAAGAAAAAAAAAGCAAGACACAAAATTGCAAACATAATTACAATATGAAGGGAAATGCACATAGAATAAATAAAAGAAATCCTTCAAACTATTAAAATTGGTCATCTTTGGGTGCTAAGAGTGTAGGTGGCTTTGATTTTCTAAACTAGATGTATGCCAAAAGGTATGACTATAAAATCATTTTACAAAACAAAAGCCATGACTATAAAAACAGAAATAAAATTCTGGGGTATTTTTAACGAAAGTAAGCAAATAGCTTTGAAATATAATCTGGGGAGGGAGGCAGGGCAAGATGACTGACCAGAGACCAGGGCATCTCCCTTTCACAGAAAAGGACCAGAACAGGAGAATCATGGAAAGATGGTAGACTAGATAAACTTAGGACACCTTTCTCCCACAGAAGAAAACCAGAACAGGCCCACCACTACCAGCACTGCACTTGCCAATGACCAGGATCCAGGACCATCTCTCACCTTCACACTGTGAGTTTCACTTCATCCCACATTGCTGTCACCTGCAACATGGTTCCAGCTGCTGCTGTTGCCAGTAGCCATCCAAACTGGCACTATAGCTCTGACCAGGCCAGCCAAGCACAGGATCCTTGCCCACGCTCCTTCAACAGTCAGTCCAGCCATGTGTGGGACCACTGCCACAGCTGCCTGCAGTGCAGAGGCCTTTGCTAACAGCTATCTACACCACCACACCAGCCAGACTTCCCACATGTGTGACCTCCACCCAAGCAGCTCAACAGCCAGCTCAGTGACTAGGGGTCCCCCTGCCATAGTTGCATGCAATGCAGCTGCCGCTGCCATAGCCATCACACTAGTAGGACCGGCTGGGTGTGGGATCTCCTGCTAACACTGAAGCAGTAACCATCTAGGGTTGGGATGCCCTGCTGCTGCCACATGCAGTGTAGCAGCCATCACCAGGGACCTTCCACACTGCCACACCGGCCAGACCAGCCATGCCTGGGACCCCTGCCCAAGAGACTTTACCAGCCTGCCCTGCTACAACTAGGACTCCCCACCATAGTTACGTGCAGTGTGGCTGCTGCCATGATAGCCAGGTTTCTCAAGCAATTGCTAGATTACCATATAATCCAACAATCCCCCTACTGGGTATATATCCAAGAGTAAGGAAATCAACATGTTGCAGGGATACCTGCACTCCCAAGTTTATCACAATTCCATTCACAATAGCCAAGATTTGGATCCAACCTAATTGTCGATCAATGAATGAATGCATAAAAAAATATGTAATGGAATACTACTTGGCCATAAAAATGAATAATGTTCTGCCATTTGCAGCAACATGAATGACCTTGGAGAAAATTACGTTAACTGAAATAAGCCAGGCACAGAAAATTATGTTAAGGGAAATAAGCCAGGCACATGTTCTCACTCATATGTGGAAGCTAAAAAATTTTATTTCACCAAAATAGAAACTAGAATAGTGTCACTAGAGACTGGTAAGGGGAGGGGGAGGGACATGCGGAGAGGGTGGCCTGTGGATACAAAATTGTAGAATGATAGGAAGAATAAGATCTAGTGTTCTATAGCAATATAATGAGACTACAGTCAACAAAAAAAATACTGTATAACTTCAAGTAGCTAATTGAGTGGATTTTGAATGTTCCCAACACAAAGAGGTGACATGTGTTTGAGGCAATGGATATGCTAAATATCCTGATATGATCCTTGCACACTGTATAAATGTACCCAAATATCACACTGTACTCCATAAATATATACAATTTTCATGGGTCAATTAAGAAAAAATAAATTTAAAAGGAAAAAAAAGGAATAGAGAATAGAATTGTGGTTACCAGAGGCTGAGAAGGGGTAGGGGAAGAGGGAGTTGAGAAGTTGGTAAAAGGATACAAATTTACAAAGTTATAGTTAGATAGGAAGAATAAGTTCTAGTGCTCTAGGGTGACAATAGTTAAGAATATTATATTGTATATTTCAAGATAGCCACAAAAAAGGATACTGAATGATTTAACTACAAAGAAATAGTAAATGTTAGGTTGATAGCTGTGCTAACTATTCTGATATGATCATTATACAATAAATGCATGTATTGAGACAATGGACTATACCCCATAAAAATGTACAATTAAAGAAATAAATTTTTTAAAAATACAATAAATTCTATGACTTTCCCCCACCAGAGAAAAGAAAATGTACTTTGGGAACAAGTGTTTCTTTCCACTTAGAAAGTTCTAGTACCTGGGCTGTAGAAAACTAAAGGCTGCATTTATCCAAAACAAACAAGCAAACAAAAAATAACCTTCATTTACTAGGCTCTAGAGCAGGAAGCAGCTTCAGCCCATAAACTCTGAAGAATCCTTTCCTCTTTGGATCTCTTTCTTGAGTGAGATGTGACTTGTGTGATTTGATTTTAGAGAAAATGGCACTCAAGGTCACCCTGCGTAGGGGAATGAATGGAAGCTGTGAGGAGTTGGGTCCAGCTTGCTGGAACTTTAGAATGTATTTTAAAAACCCAATGCCATTCTTTCACAAGAAATTCTTGGCCATTAGAATAATAATGAGTCATCAATTTTGAAATAGGACCTTTCATACCTCTCTCTGATTCTTTCCTGAATGCTTCTCCACTTTTCTCCTGTTGAAAGCCAATACACCGCTCAAGGTCTTTTTCATCTGTTAGTTGCTCCAAGAGGACTGGGTTGCCTCAGGACCTGAGGCCCCCTGCCTCCCAAACTCAATTTTCTTGTAAGTTGTGTACACACTTTCATCAAAGCTCTTATCACTCAGCCTGAAAATTGTCTGTGTATTTATCCCTTAGTGGACCAGAACCTACCATTATTCTGTCTTAAATATCCTGTACCTCACATACTGCCTTGAACATGATAGATAATGAACAAATGGTTGATCATCATATGTCCAATCCAAGTAACTTTTCAGTTCTTATCTTACTTGAAATTTATGTTTTATAACTTATTTATAATTTCTCATATCTTTTTGATATTTTGTAAAAATAAATCCAAATGTCCTTTCAGTTTACAAAAAGGGTCTCTGCAGACATCTGAGCACACAAAACCAACTTATGTAGTTCTTATCTTACTTGATCACTCACATTGTTGCCCACCACTTTTTCACAAGTGTCTGTCTTGCCCCTTCTACAGCACTGAGGATTCCTCCTCAGTCTCTTTCATTGGCTCCTCGTCTGCCTGTGTCTTAAGTGTTGATGTTCTCCAGAGTTCTGTCCATAAACCTCTTCCTTTTTTAAAAATAAAAAAGATGACCGGTAAGGGGATCTTAACCCTTGACTTGGTGTTGTCAGCACCACACTCAGCCAGTGAGCGAACCGGCCATCCCTATATATGATCCAAGCACGTGGCCTTGGTGTTATCAGCACTGCACTCTCCCGAGTGAGCCACGGGCCGGCCCTCAGAGTTCTGTCCATAAACCTCTTCTTTTCTGACTAAATACTCTCCATAAGTGAGCTCATTTCCTCTATTTACCTCCACAAATTGGTGATGATGAACATTCTCTTTTCCCAGCACAAACTTCATTGCTGAAATCCAAACCCACCCTGCGTGTCTTAGTCAGTTATTGTACAGGCACTCACCCTCAACACAGCCAATCTGGACTCCATTCTTCCTGTGTACCTTTCTTACCAAATAAAAGCCTGTTTCTCTTCCTGAGTTCTCTAGATCAGTGAGTCTCACTTTTTTTCAAGAGTTATTTGCCCTCTTTGTCCAAATTACATCTATGACCAATTCGTTTCTATTCTGTATCTATAGCACCTCTTCTATTCCCTTCATCTCCATTCTTGTTCTTTTGTTTTAACTTCAGGCCCTTATTGACTCTTTTGTGGACTGTGATAATACCCTAATAACTGATCTATTAAATATTATCTACAAACTGCTACTAAATTGATCTTCCTAAAACACAGTTGTCATCATAATCCTCTCCTGTTTTATTTCCCATCATCACCTACGAAAAGCTTCCTTATATGAAAGGTTGTCTGCTCAGTAAAGCAGACTCTGATATAAAATTAAGCATGCAACCCTCAGGACAGCAGGGGTCCATGCATGCACACTCCAGTGCCAGAAAGTCACCTAATCAGGCTTTTGCCCACTGCCAGTGACCCTGCCTACATTGGTGAAGCACTCATGCAATTGTTACAACCATGAGAAGGGAGTGGAGGATCCACATGTCTCTCTCAGGAACTTCCTTTGGGGCTGCACACTCAATATTGGGAATGTTGGAAGCACACATGACTGCAGTGACAGAGGGAGGTACACACATGGAACTGCCCCCACCCATGGGTCCTAGGCTGCTGCAGCAATTGCAGACATGGGATCAGTTCCAACATTGCTTCAGCTCTTGCAGTGGTTTCATACCCCTGAGGCTTCATCATTTCACTGGATTGCCCACACCCAAGTCCACACAGTGTCCTGGGCCCTGAGAACAGGTGGTCCAGTACAACAAGATGCCACCCTCAGGATAGAGAGGATTGGTGCACAGTTTACAGAATCAGAAAGCCACATAATCAGGCCTTCTAGCCACTACTGGTGACCCAGCCTTTTTTGGTGAAGCACACTTGCATTTTTACAGCCACAAGGAGGTGATGGGGGACTTGTGTACCTTTCTCAGGCACAGACCCATGCCTGTAGAACCAACAAGTCAGTCCAGGGCTGCCAGCCACAGCAGGTAACTTCATAAAGACTTGGCATCTCTCTTGAGGACAAAGCAGCCCACCCACAGCCTCAGCAACCTCACACAGGACAGCCTACCTCAGCTGAGAAGCTCCAAAGTGTCCCAGTACCTCTCTTAGTTTCACAGGGGCCCACCCACAACTGCAGTGGTCTCACCCAGAATGGCCTCTCTGGCTAAACAGCTACAGAGTGCCCCAACATCCTTTTAGCAGATGAAGAGTCCTACCCAAAATTGCTAACACTTTGCCTAGAATGGCCCACTTCAACAGTGATGCTGTAAAGAAACCCAGTGGCCCTCCTGAGGGTACCTCAACAGTCCTCTCTCAACATTGGACAGATCATTTTGCAACAAATGCACAGAGAAGCACAGAATTTAAACTACACTTTAGACCAATTGGATTTGGCAGACATCTGCAGAACATTTCATCCAACGACTACAGAATATACATTCTTCTCATCAGCACATGGACATCCCCTAGGATAGATCATGTGTTGGGTCACAAATCAAGACTACAAATTTTTTTTAAAAAACTGAAATCATTTCAAGTATCTTTTCAGACCACAATAATTAAAACTAGAAATCAATGACAAGGGAAACTCTGGAAACTACACCACATCAACAAAATCAAAGACAAAAACAATATGATTATTGCAATATGTGCAGAAAAAGCATTTGACAAAATTCAACATCCCTTCACAATAGAGACTCTCAACAAATTAGGTTTACAAAGAAAGTATCTCAACACAATAAGAGCCATATATGACAAACTCACTGCCAATAACATCCTGAATGGGGAAAAATTGAAAGCTTTTCCTTTAAGAACAGGAGGAAGACAGAATGTCCACTTTCACAACTCATATTTAACATAGTATTGCAAGTACTGGCTACAGCAATCAGGCATGAGAAAGAAAGAAAGAGCATCCAAACTGTAAAACACAAGTCAAATTGTCTCTGTTTGGAGAGGACATGTTCCTATATATAGAAAAATTTAAAGATTCTACAAAACTCTTACAGCTGATATACAAATTCAATAATGTTGCAGGATACAAAATCAATATACAAAAATCAGTAGGGTTTTTACACTCCTGACAAACTAGAGGAAAAAGAAATCAAGAAACCAAGCTCATTTACAATAGCCACCAAAAATAAAAATAAAATAAAATACATAGGAATCTAATTAACAAAGGAGGTAAAATATCTCTACAATAAGAACTACAAATGACTGCTGAAAGAAATTAAAGAGGACACAAAAAATGGAAAGATACTCCATGTTCATGGATTGGAAGAATAACATTATGAAAATGTCTATACTACCCAAAGTGATCTACAGATTCAATGCAATCCCCATCAAAATACCAATGACATTTTTCCCAAAAATAGAAAAAATCAATCTTAACATTCATATGGAACAACAAAAGACCACAAATAGTTAAAGCAATCCTGATTTAAAATAATAACAAAGATGGAGACATTACACTACTTGACTTCAATTTATGCTATAAAACTACAACCAAAACAGTATGGTACTGGCATAAAAACAGGCACATGTACCAGTGTAACAGAATAGAGAACCCAGAAATCAATGCACATGTTTACAGCCAACTGATCTTCAATGCAGGGGCCACAAACATACATCAGGTAAAAGACAGCCTCATCAATAAATGGTGCTGTTCAAACTAGATATCTCTGTGTAGAAGAATGAAATTATACCCTTACCTTTTGCCATATACAAAAATTAACTCAAAATAGATTAAAGTCTTAAATACAAGACCTGAAACTATAAAACTCATAAAAGAAAGCATAGGGGAAACAATTCAGGAGGTAGGACTGTGAAAAGACTTCATGAATAAGAACCCAAAAGCACAGTGAAGCACAATAAAAGAAACAATAAACAAATGGGATTAAACCAAACTAAAAAGCTACTGCATAGCAAATGAAACAATTAGCAGAGAAAAAAAACAACCTACAGAATAGGAAAAAATATTTGCAAACTGACAAGGGATTAATATCCAGGATATACAAGGAACTCAAGCAACTTAATAGTAAGAAAACAAGTAACTCAAATAAAAAATGGGCAAAGGCTCTAAATAGACACTTCTCAAAAGAACCCATACAAATGGCAAATGGATACAGAAAAAACTCCTCAACATCACTAAGCATCAGGAAAATGAACATGAAAACTACACTGAGATATCATCTCACCCCATTTAAACTGGCCCTTATCAAAAAGAGTAAAGAAATGCTGGCAAGGATGTGGAGAAAGGGCAACACTTACATACCATTGAAGGAAAGAAGCCGCCTAGAAATGAGGAATAAAAGCCAGCACCTCCTTTTTCTGAAGTCTGATCCCGAGCATGGCTTTATGACAGCTTTAGCAGCACTTTGATGCCACAGGATCTTCAGGGATCAGGCATGAAGCCAATAAATACTTCAAGAAATTGCTACCGTGCGTTACTTTAATGAATCAGATCAGACTCACACCACATCTCCCAGATATAACCTTTAGAAATAAACTGAGAGGTGTTAGCTATGCATTTGACCTAATGAAAATTTGCCTTGTAAAAAGAAAATTAATTTTCTAAGCATTCATTGTGATTCATCACTCAAAGTTAAATCAGCAGCTGTCCTAACAGTGAAGCTCTCTCGTAGAAAAAGGAGCAAAATACAAGAGGATTTTTAACAAGAAAAAGCTTAAAAATTTAAAAATTGAGGAATATAAAATGTTGGCATTCAAGTATACGTTGAGAATTAAAATGATAAAGGTGCCCAAATTAAACTCAAACAGCACTCAACTGGTTTTACTATACAGGTGTGTTCCCAAGAATACCAGGCAGTTTCCTGTATTTGTTTCCTACCATTTTATTCTCATGTCAAAACAGAAAAACAAACTGCTAAGCAAGTTATTGAAAAAGCAACTCCTACTAGTTGTCCTTCAGTTAGCTGGTAATTAGTAAAATTTTATTTCTATGACTAGATCCTGAAACTTATTTTTATCCCTATTTCCTTGCCTTGAACAGGAGATCACTCGGCTTGCATTTGAGAATTGTCTCTTTCCACGTTTGCACTAAATTTTTTTTAAAAAATGTAATCACTCTTATGGCAGAGATTGAGTGTTTATCTTATAATCTTGCCACCCAATCTCACCTGTGATTGGCCATTACTATGTCATCAGGTCCACTTGTGGATCCTTAGTTGACTAGAGTGAAAAGTGAATCACTACAGAATCTGGAGTTGACAACAGTTTCACTAATATTCATGATATTTGACTTGCTTAGGCAGAGGCAGTAGGTTCAAAGAGACATGAAAAGATTTTTAAAAGAATATAAATAAATACGGCTTTCTGTCTAATTGCCCTGTAAAATGCAAAACTAAACTAACCAGAATCCTTACTTCTTGACCAAAGTCTAGTTGTTTACTCTCAAAAACAAAACATAATAAAATAAAACTTTTCTACTTCAAACGGTCTCCAAGGAAAGTTCAAGGAAAAAAATTAGGAGAATCAACAGAAATAGTTAGACATTTCCCCAGAGATTTTAAAACCTCTGAAATTTTCTAGTATCACATAATCATTCCAGAAAGGACATTAGCTTTTGCAAGTCTAACCTAAACTTGTTTGGGTAGATACAAATTTATTCCTTTTTAAACTAATCTTAGATGGCATGGAGAATAATTTCCCCCATTTGTATGTACTACTATTCCTTTGTGGTTTATGGAGTTTACTCTTTAGCTTTTCTTTCTATATCTATAGCTCTACTACTAAAAAAAAAAAAACTTCTGCAATGCACACATCATTGTTCAAAATCTTGTTGATAAAAGCAAAACTAACAGTTATGCTTGTGTGTAAGTAAACCATTACCTGCCCATTTCTAGACATTTCAACATTCTCAGGTGGCCCTCCAATCTCTCAGGATGGCCTCCCATGTTGGATGACAAAACAGGCCCTCTCCAACTACCAGATCAAGACATGTCTTCTTCCTGATGCCTAAACTCCTCCCAAAATTTGCTGAAGTCTATCTGTAGGATTCTAGCTGGAATATTGCAGATATCCCAGGGTTCAGCCTCGAAGCCCTGTCAATACTCTGTGTCTCACCACTCATACTCCTGGATGAAGCAATAATAAGGTGCAAACCTACTTTCTCCATCACAGGTACAGACCTGCCCAGTGATGTTGACTAGGCAAATTTATAACCTTCTAAGGTGAGAGATCTAGTTATGGTACAGCAGAGTTGAAAACTCATTATTGGTGAAAGAAAATCTGGAATGGGTTACTATGGATGGACAGGAGTCCTGGGAGATGAAGGAGCCAGAGAAAGAAGAAAGAACACTACACAAACAAACTGACATCTTTGTGGAAAGACTAAGCTATGGTTTCAAAGATGTTATCCTTGGAAACTTTGATTATCTTTGACATGAGGGTATTAGGCTCTTTGAGGCAAATGCAGCAATTCCATAACCCCAAAGGGCAACTCTACGGTCAATCAATGCCAAGCCTTATGTGGCCCCAAAGGGGACTCAGTTTGTGAGTGTGTTGGTATCCTCCCCCCTCATCCCCCACAGCTCCAGAGACCAATGAGTAAAGAGATTTGAGTACTTCCATCCTTTGTGTTGTCCAGCGTAGCCTTAATAAAGGTACTTTGTTCTTGGAAGACCTGTTAATAGCAGCAGCTAAGAATACCATTTCCTTTAATCTTTCTGAAATCACTAAATGCTTTATTTTTATTATAATTTTTCAGTAATAATATTCTAAGCAATTGAAACCAAGAATAGCTTCTGCTTATGACAGGTAAAGCTAGATGGACTCAATATTCTTTTAATTTAAATGCATTTTTAGTTAGCCTCCTACTTTTAATCCACTTATCACAGTGTTTCTACCCAAATCTTAAGGCTATGAAACAAATACTTTGTTAAATTCCCTCCAGAGAGAAATGCAGGAAGAAATGATGTCAGAGCACTAAGAAAATTAGTTCTTTAGAATGGGTAAGAAAAAACAAAAGGTAGTAAGGATAGTGAGGGTAGATCTTGGCTTTTAGAGTAGAAAACCACAAAAGCAGCCAGAAAGAAATGGAATATTTTTAACATGTGACAAGTATCCTTATGCTTTCTATATTAGATATTAACTGCTGAGACTCATTAGGCATAGAATGCAAAAGGCAATTTAATTGAACATTCAAATACACTGCAGTGCCACAATATGATTCCTATTTCTAGCATCCACAGTAATTATGAATCATCCTCAATATATGGGACCCATAGAAGAAATGCTGCCCTTGAATCAAGCTTGTGTTGTTCAAGGTATTTTTGTCCTTACTTTAACTTATGCAAGTAGACATTTCAATTTAATAGATATTTTTAAAAAGCTATTTCTTTAGCCTCCGTTTGGTACTTCTGAGTACAAGGAATCTTCACAAAGGGGGTTCAAGAAGATAGGAAGATGAGAGACTCCAAATTCCCCCAAAACTCACTTCTTCCCAGCCCTCACCAGGCCTTACAGCCGTTTTTCATTGCAACACATATGTCTCTAAGCCCCACGGCCCCTCCTGCAGAGTGTCCTTTCCAGCAGTCTCCCTTCCTCTGTCAGGCCAATCTCCTGGCACTAAAGCTACTCATCAATCTCTTTAACCATCCCAGGACATATCCTCAGCCAGACAAGCCCATTTTGCCAGGATTTAAGTTCAGCCTCCCTCTACCATCATCTGGACGATTTCTAAAACTCTACCTCTTTTTAAAAAACCTCTCTCCATGAATAACCCAACCAAACTAGTTGCCAAGTCCTGAGTTTTAGTTTAAAAAAATATCAGTTATATGTGTGCAAGATGTTGGAGTTACAGTCGAAAAGTTCTCAGGTTTTGGTTAATGATAAGCCTGCAATGAACCTGGAAAAATGTGACATGGTTGCCAAAAAACCCTTAGTCTTAAATTGCATTGAGAAAACTAATAACCTACCAGAAACAATAATCCTTTTACATCTGGCACCAATTGCATGTCAAGCGGTATATAACCCTGAGATGTTGACATCTGGGATGTTGAAAAAACAGTGTACATGATGGGGAACAAGCAAAATACTAAGTGACTTGGAAAACATATAAAAAACCATAGAAGCAGCTAAGGATATTCAAGACCAGTGGCCATTTTCCCACCCAGACTGTTCCTCTTTCCTCCTTTGTCAACATCACTGCAACAACATATATTTAGTTCCCATTATCTACCATACCCTGTGGTAGGCACTGGAAAATAAGTGTTATTTATTAGGGCCTGGTCTCTTATCCCAGTCCTTGAAGCTCCTACTCGCTCGTGCTCAGAATCTAAACACTCTGGATTTAAATAGTAAAAGTTAATGTCACAAATGTCTCGTGCCGTTTTGCTTATGATGAGTAGCACTTAAGCACACTTTAGTTAACAGTACTATTTCAGCGAATATCATTGTACAGTGGAAAGAACATGGGCCTTCTCACCAAATATTACTGGATGAAAATTCTGTTCTGATTATTAATACCTGCGAAATCTCTATTTAAAGTGGGGTTGCATTACATGGCTATAATAATCTTTCAAATATTTGAAAGATATTTGTCTAATGCACCCAGCATTAGACACATCTCATAAGTGTCTAATGGAACTGGGTGATGGAACTGGGACTCAAACTGATAATCTGACTTTAGAATTTAGGCTTAGTATAAAACCAGATTAGTATAAAACCGGATCAAAACCAGATTGGTGCCACAGCTTTGGTCAATGGTCTCTGCATGCTCAATCCATATCCCAGGAAACAAGCTGCAATATTTCTCAGAAATCTGATGGTATTTCTCCAGCTCATTCTATATATCTTTTGCCGTGTAGAAATAGGCCTCTTTTCACACTGAGAATAATGGACTGGACTCGGCAGAGATTACCATGATGAAAGTGCTCTGCCTGACTGTGGTTCCATTCAGATGCTCTCATTTATTTTTTCCAATCCACTTGTTCAGTGCACTTTAAAATGGCTGTGCTTCTCCCCAAGCAACTCCTCAAGCAAAGACTGTTGCTCTTTCCTGTCACCCAGGCTTCACAGATAATCGAAGGCATCTGTAAGTGTTGGCACTTCTGCAGAACTTCTGCAGCTCTCACTCACAGCAGGACAGAATGCCTTAATTTCTAAAGAAACAAATCTTCACTAAAGTCCAATCAAATGGATATAGATTGTGGCAGTCTAGCATGCAATTACAAACATGCACAGAAACCTTCCCTCAGCCATGTGCATCCATATGATCCCTGAAAACACAGCTGGGTCTCAGACAGCAGGCTTAGTGTAGCTAAAATGATTGCAACACAGCCACACAGGAAGAAGATAAAATAGAATTTCCAAAGATTTTTTATAAAAATGGCAATTGAGCCATTAGAGAAATTACAATACAGCTACCATTTGAGGTCTTGTTAAGTGCCAGGAGTTGAGCTAGGCATTTTACCTAATTTGTTCATTCATTCATTCATTTAGGAAAATGATGAAGAATGTACAGTGTTCCAGGTGCTATGGCGGGGCTTGAATAAAACAATAAAACACATGGTATCAAGTATCACAGAGCTCGTAATCTAGTGGAGGAGACAAATGTTAAACATATTTTTATAAAAGCGATTCTTTAAGTTAAATTATGAAGTTCAAAATGGAGAATTACTTGGGGCTTCATTATACTTCCTTTGAAGGAGATACTTGAACTATGATGTGAAGTACAAGTGGAGGTTACAGGAGGGAAAGCAGGAAGAAGACGAATAGAAGAAATAGCATGTGGGAAAGCCATTTAAACAACTTCAAAAGGCAAGTGTTGTTATGCCATTTTACAGCTAAGGACATTGAGGCCCAGAGAGGATGAGTAACTTGCTCAAGATCACATGCTAGAAAACACTAAATCTCCAGATTTGAACTCAAATAAACTTTCCTTTTTACTAATAAGCTTTTTTATTTTTCCATAGAGAATATAAAACAAAAGATCTATCTATCCATCACCAGTACTCTACCTCTAAAAAGAAAGAGATCAGAGAGGCACCCTGCTGGAGAAGCCCGAGATCTGTGGAGACCATGTGCCCCACGGTGCAAGCACGCAACCCAGCAGGTAGGCCTCACCAGCACCAGAATCCATCCCCAGCCTGACCGAGTGCACACTGACCAAAGAGGTGCCTCCCCAGAGAGGCCCAAGACCCGAGACAACCACCACCTGAGGTGCCAGTGGGCAACCAAGCAGACACTGAGGAAGCCATGCCAAATTGGCAGCCCCAGCAGCACCCTAGCCAGAAAATAGTGTCAAACCAGTGGACCATGAAATCCCCCGCCACAATGACTAAATATCAAAGGAGAGATACCAGAAATATGAAAAATCAAGAAAGTACACCACCAAAAGGTAATAACTCTCAAGCTCTAGATCCTATAGAACAAGAAGCCTTGAAATGTCTGACAAGGAATTTTGAGCGATAATTCTAAAGAAACTAAATGAGATACAAGAAAACTCAGCTAGACAACATGATGAAACAAGGAATAGTACACAGGACCTGAAAGAAGAAATGTACAAGGAAATCAATGCCCTGAAAAAGAATGTAGCAGAGCTTGTCAAGCTGAAGAATTCATTCAACAAAATAAAAAACATAACAGAGTTTAACCAGCAGGCTTGCAGAAGCAAAAGAGCGAACTTATGACCTTAAAGATGGGCTATTTGAAATAACACAAGAAGGCAAAAAAAAATTTTTTTTTAATTAAAAACATTGAAGAAAATCTAAGAGAGATATAAGACAACCTTAAGTGCTCAAATATCTGAGTCATGGGTATTCCAGAAGGGAGGAAAAGGAGATTGCATTAAAAATATGTTCAGCAAAATAGTGGCAGAAAACTTCCCAGGTATAGGAAAAGACACAGATCTTCAGATTCAGGAAGCTCAAAGATCCCCAAATGTATTCAACCCAAAAAGGTCCTCTCCAAGATATGTTATAGTCAAACTGGCAAAGCTCAAAGACAGAGAGAATCTTAAAAGCTGCAAGGAGAAGCATCAAGTAACCTATAAGGGAGCCCCAAACATACTAACATCAGACTTTTCATCACAAACCCTAAAAGCCAGGAAAGAATGGGATGATATATTCAAAATACTAAAAGACATAGATTGCCAGCAAAGACTACTTTACCCAGCAAGACTATCCTTCCAAAATGAAGGGCAAATAGTATATTTCTCAGGAAAACAAAAACTGCAGGAGTTCACTACCACACAATGAGCCTTACACGAAATTCTCAAGGGAGTACTGGGTTTGGTACCTGAAAAAAAAAACACCACTGCCATAAATACTCAAGAAAAATCAAAACCCACTAGTAAAATAAGAATGCTAACAGTAGAGAGAGAGAAAATAGTTTATCTACCACCCCAAGAAACCAACAAATACAGAAGACAAACAGTAAATCAGAAAGAAAGGAACAAAAGACACTTGACATCCAAACAAAAATCAATAAAATACTAGAAGTAAATCAACACTTTTTAATAACAATGTTTAATGTAAAAGGATTAAATTCCCCACTCAAAAGACACAGACTGGCTGACTGGATTAAAAAGAAGGACCCAACTATATGCTGCTTTCAAGAGACCCACCTCTCCTATAAAGACTCACATAGATTAAGAGTGAAAGGATGGAAAAAGATTTACCATGCAAACAAATAAAAAACGAGCTGGAGTAACTATTCTTATATCTGAGAAAATAGACTTTAAACTAAAAACCATAAAAAGAGATAATGAGGGCCACTACATAATGATAAAAGGATTGATCCATCAAGAAGACATAACAATCATAAATATATATGCACCCAATGTCAGAGGAGCCAGATTTATAAAGCAAACTCTGTTAGACCTAACGAAGGAAATAGACACCAATACCACAATAGCAGGGGACCTGAACACCCCACTATCAATATTGGACAGATCATCTAGGCAAAGAATCAGCAGAGAAACACAATATCTAAACAACCTTCTAAACCAATTGGACTTGGCAGATATCTTTAGAACATTCCATCCAACAACCTCAGAATATTCATTCTTCTCATCAGCACATGGATCATTCTCCAGGATAGATCACATGTTCGGTCACAAATCAAGTCTCAACAAATTCAAAAAAATTGGAATTATCCCATGTATTTTTACAGACTACAGTGGATTAAAATTAGAAATCAATAACAAACAAAATTCTGGAAACCATGCAAACACATGGAAATTAAACAGCATTCTACTTAATGACATATGGGTCCAAGAAGAAATCCAACAGAAAATCAAAAAATTTATTGAAACTAATGAAAACAATGATAAACCACATCAAAACCTGTGGGATACTGCAAAAGCAGTACTAAGGGGTAACTTTACTGCATTAAATGCTTACTTCAGAAGAATGGAAAGATGGTAAGTAAACAACCTAACACTTCACTGTAAAGAACTAGAAAAACAAGAACAATCCAAACCCAAAGTTAGCAGATGGAAAGAAATCATTAAGATGAGAGCAGAACTTAATGAAACAGAAACCAAAAAAATGACACAAAAGATCGATGAATCAAAAAGCTGGTTTTTTGCAAAGATAAATTAAATTGACAAACTATTAGCAAGACTAAATAAAAAAAGAAGAGAGAAGACCCAAATAACAAAAATTAGAAATGAAAAAGGTGATATTGCAACTGATACCTCAGAAATACAAGAAATCATTAGAGATAACTATAAACTATATGCCAACAAATTTGAAAATCGGGAGGAAATGGATAAATTTCTGGATATACACAAACTACCAAAACTGAGCCAAGATGATGTAGAAAATCTGAACAGACCAATAACAATAAAAGAGATTGAAGCTGTTATCAGAAGGCTCCCAACAAAGAAAAGCCCAGGACCAGATGGGTTCACTGCAGAATTCAACCAAATCTTCAAAGAGGAATTGATACTAATTCTCTACAAACTATTCCAAAAGATTGAAACAGAGGCCATTCTCCCAACTCATTCTATGAAGTAAGCATCACCGTAATACCAAAACCAGACACAAATACAACAAAACAAGAAAACTACAGGCCAATATCCTTGATGAATATAGATGCAAAAATGCTCAAGTAAATACTAGCGAACAGAAACAGCAACACATATGCAAAATTATACACCATGATCAAGTGGGATTCATCCCAGGGATGCAAGTTTGGTTCAACATATGCAAATCAATAAATGTGATACACCATATCCATAAAATCAAACACAAAGATCATATGACCATCTCTATAGATGCTGAAAAAGCATTTGATAAAACTCAACACTCATTCATGATAAAGACTCTCTATAAGTTAGGTACAAATGGAAAGTATCTCAACATAATTAAAGTCATATATGATAAACTCTCTGCCAATATCATCCTGAATGGGGAAAAGCTTTCAGCTTTTCCTTTAAGAACATGAACTAGACAAGGATGACCACTCTCACCTCTCCTATTCAACATAGTGTTGGAAGTACTAGCCAGAGCAATCAGAGAAGAGAAGGAAATAAAGGGCATCCAGATTGGAAAAGATGAGGTCAAACTGTCCCTCTTTGCAGATGACATGATCCTATATATCGAACAGCCTAAAAACACTACAAAAACCTCTTGGAGTTGATAAATGATTTCAGCAAAGTTGCAGGATACAAAGTCAAGACACAAAAATCAGTAGCATTTCTTTTCTCCAATAGTGAACATGTAGAAAGAGAAATCAAGAAAGCCTGCCCATTTACAATAGCCACCAAAAGAATAAAATACTTAGGAACAGAGTTAACCAAGGATGTGAAAAATCTCTATAATGAGAACTACAAACCACTGCTGAGACAAATTAAAGAGGACACAAGAAGATGGAAATCTATCCCATGCTCTTGGATTGGAAGAACCAACATTGTGAAAATGTCCATACTACCCAAAGTGATATACAAATTCAATGCAATCCCCATCAAAATTCCACTGACATTTTTCTCAGAAATGGAAAAAACTATCCAGACATTTATATGGAATAACAAAAGACCACACACAGCCAAAGCAATTCTGAGCAAAAAAAATAAATAAATCTGGAGGCATAACACTACCTGACTTTAAACTCTACTAGAAAGCTATAATAACCAAAACAGCACGGTACTGGCATAAAAACAGACACACTGATCAATGGAATAGAATAGAGAATCCAGAAATCAACCCACACACCTACAGCCATCTGATCTTTCACAAAGGCACCAAGCCTATACACTGGGGAAGAGACTGCCTCTTCAGGAAATGGTGCTGAGAAAACTGGATATCCATATGCAGGAGAATGAAACTAGATCCATACCTCTCACCATATAAGAAAATCAACTCAAAATGGATTAAAGAATTAAATATATACCCTGATACAATAAAACTTCTTAAAGAAAATATAGGAGAAACACTTTAGGAAATAGGACTGGGCACAGCCTTCATGAATATAAACTCAAAAGCATGGGCAACCAAAGGAAAAATAAACAAATGGGATTATATCAAACTAAAAAGCTTCTGCACAGCAAAAGAAACAATTAACAGAGTTAAAAGACAACCAACAGAGTGGGAGATAATATTTACAAAGTATACATCTGAAAAGGATTAATATCCAGAATATACAAGGAACTCAAACAACTTTTCAAGAAAAAGCAAGTAACCCAATTTAAAAAATGGGCAAAAGAGCTAAGCAGGCATTTCTCTAAGGAAGATATACAAATGGCCAACAGACATATGAAAAAATGCTCAACATCACTCAGCATCCGGGAAATGCAAATCAAAACCACACTGAGATACCATCTAACCCCAGTTAGGATGGCTAAAATCCAAAAGACTGTGTATGATAAATGCTGGCGAGGTTGCAGAGAAAAAGGAACTCTTGTACATTGTTGGTGGGACTGCAAAATGGTGCAGCTTCTATGGAAAATGGTATGGAGGTTCCTCAAACAATTGCAGATAGATCTACCATATGACCCAGCTATCCCACTGCTGGGAATATACCCAGAGGAATGGAAATCTTCAAGTCGAAGGTATACCTGTTCCCCAATGTTCATCGCAGCACTCTTTACAATAGCCAAGAGTTGGAACCAGCCCAAATGTCCATCATCAGATGAGTGGATACGGAAAATGTGGTACATCTACACAATGGAATACTACTCAGCTATAAAAAAGAATGAAATACTGCAATTTTCAACACCATGGATGGACCTGGAGACAATTATATTAAGTGAAATGAGTTAGGCACAGAAAGAGAAATGTCACATGTTCTCACTTATTTGTGGGAGCTAAAAATAAAATAAATAAAAATAAATAAAATAAATAAAAACACAAATAAACTGGGTGGGGGGATGGAAGAAGACACAACAATTACAATTCCTTGAAGTTGATATGACAAGCGAACAGATATGAGGTTGTTGGGAAGGAGGGGGGAGAAGGATGAGGGAGGGAGGTTTCGGTAATGGTCCATAGTATTCAACCACATTGTATACTGACAAAATAAAATTAAATTAAAAAAAAAAAGAAAGAGATACTTTTTATGTCTCTGGGATTTGTTTCTCCATGTCTATGCATGATAATGGAGAAATGTAACTCAACTTCAAACATGACACTTGTATTGCTCAGGAGGATACATCATCAAAAGGGATTTGGTTTTATTTTTATCACTAAAGGAAGTCCTCTTCTGTCCTTTTGAGAATTCCCCCTGGAAAACCCACTAGCCAATAATGGTTTAATGCTGACGCAATTAAACATAAAATAAAACAAAGCATATAGTATAGTTGGCAGATGTGTGAGGTCCTGGTACCACAGTGACCGAGATACCAATGGGTAGAGTTGTGTGCACCAGGCGAGCATCAGGGAACCACTTTCCTATCATGTTTTGAAACAAGCACCTTGTTTCATGAACTCTTTCTTCTCTGTGTCAGTTTCATGGGTTTACATGGTGATGATAACAATGATAATAGCAACAATCCCAGAGGCAGATACCACGTAGTGGGAGCCTATGTAACAGGCACTCTGCATTTTATTTATATTTAAGACACATATTTTCCACACTTTAACTTCTCTGGAATTCTGATATGCCTTATAATCAATGACAACTTACAATTAATTAAAATTTTTGTTAATTGAAAATAAAATAATTCATGCTATCTATAATCAAGTACTTCTTAAAATCAACAAATTATGACAACATGTTATGTTTAATCCTCACATCAATGTATGAGGAAGTCCCCCAACATTTTACTATAATTGGCAAATAAAAATTATGTATATTTATAGTGTACAATATGTTACGTTGAAATGTGTACACATTGTGGGCTGGCACCTCGCCAGCAGAGGTTATGCATTCCCTCACATACTTATCTTTCTGTATGTCTGTGGTAAATACTCAAAACTACTCTCTTAGCTATTTTCAGGAATACAATACATCATTATTAACTAGTCACTATGTTGTACAATAGATCTCTTGAACTTACTCCAGCCCAATATCTTTATTTTACATATAAAAAAACTGAGTCTTAAAGAGGTCAGGCCACAGGTCTTGAGTTACATGGCCAGTAAGTGAGAAAACTGTGATTCTGACCCAGATTTCTGTTCCGAACATTTGCTTTTAAATGACTTACATACCCAAATGGTCATCGTTGGATCAATGTTGTCATTTTCTTTTGTCAAGTAACTATACATTGAGATTTATTACATGTATTTGATTTTTCATTTAGCCTCCTCAGGAACACAGCATGGGGAAAGTTTTGGATTGTATACTAAAAAGAAACATGGAGTCCCAGTTAGTTTGAAATATAAAAAATAAATAAAACTCCAGTTAAGGAGTTCATGTATTATAGCAATTTAGTTACACAGCCTAGATTTGAATTTTGTTTCTTCAGCTTGCTAACATCACAATATTGGACAAAGCATGTACCTTTTCTGAGTTCAGACTCATCATCTACTACATGATGCGTGCAATGTCTTTAAACTAACACTGACAGTGTCCCTTGGAACAGGCTAGAAACTGCAGCCAGGAGAGTGAAGAGATGCACAAATCCCTAATTCCCTTAGAATACTGCAGAGGGCATGCTTGGCATGAGCGAGGATGGACACATCATTGATCTATGCACCAGCAAAGGGTCCTCTACACACGATACCAAGGAAATGGAGCACCTGTTCCGTGCTGACATTCTTCCCATAAGTTCTAGTCCGCACTAAGTGATGCCTCTGTGTTTGCCCAAATTCCTGGTACCCAATACCTCCTCTGTCAACCAGAGGGCATAGAGAAGCAAGTATTACTTGGTGTAAGCCAGAACCTGTGGATAGAAGGTAGGTAATTTACTATACATATTTCCTCATTTTATCAGGAGAATGGACAAACAAGCTGTGATAAACTTATATAATGGAATACTACTCACAGCAACAAAGGTGAACTGCTGATAGAAGCGTCAGCAGTTGCATGAAAAATTTAAATATTAATGCTGTTGTTAAGGCTTGTTTTGAGGATTTAATTACAATATAGAAGTGCTCAGCAGTTCCTGGAGTATATGATTTCAGCTAAAGTTAGTGATATGTTTATAATGATGAGAGTGGTGATGATGACGGCCATAATCATGACTGTTTGAATGACTGCCATATTTTAGATTCTGTTAAAATATACTGTGCATTTATCTGTGTTAGGCTATGTGCAAGTGTTAGGCACATTATCTTATTTAGATCGCACAAAAAGCTTGAAAAGGCCATTGCTATCTCCTCTTTGAAGATAAAAAAAATTGGGTCTCATAGGTAATGCCCTGGTGATGGAGTTCGGATGTGCTGTCCCTTCCAAAACTCATGTGGAAATTTGATCTCCAATGTGACAGTTTTGGAAACTGATTGAGTCATGGGGGCGGATCCCTCATGAATGGATTAATGCTCTCCCTGGGGGAGGGGAGGTTAATGAGTGAGTTCTCACTCTATTAGTTCCCACAAGAGCTCGTTGCTTAAAAAGACCCTGGCACCTTCTCTCTCTCTCTATCTTGCTTTCTCTCTCTTGCTTCCTGTCGCCACGTGATCTGCTTGTACCTGCTGACTGCCTGCCACTTTCCACCATGAGTAGAAGCAGCCTGAGGCCCATGCCAGATGTAGCTGTCCCAGAATCGTAAGCCAAATAAACCTCTCTTCTTTATAAATTACCCAATCTCAGGTAATTCCTTTATAGCAACACAAAACTGACTAAAACACCTGGTCTTCTGACTCCAAGCATTTAATTACATTATAATGTCTTGTAAAGAGTACTTCTTGTCATAGAATCATTTTTCTGGCTAAGATTTTATATATTTCAAAATTTACTGTACATATTTCCTCAGTGTTTATTTGCTGCCCTATGAAAGAAAGTTATTAGAAAACAATAATATGCCATTCAGAGATCAAATTTTATTTTCCCCTTTCAAAACTCAACAGGCCCATTAGAATAGCTTCTACTGAAAATTCTTCCAACAGCATGCATTAGTGAGGATTTAGAGCAACTGGAACTCTCATAAATTATTGTTAGGAAAACCAGCAATTTCTTGTGAACATTCATCAACCCTGTGACCTAGTAATTTTACTCCGAGTTATTTACCCAAAAGAAATGAAAATAAATGTCCAGAAAATAGTTATATATGAATATTCATAATAACTTTATTCATAGTAGTCCAAACTTGTAAGCAATCCAAATGTTTATCAGTAGGAGAATGGGCAGACAAGCTGTGATAAACATATAATGGAATACTATTCACAACAACAGAGATGAATCTTAAAACTACTTTTCTGACTAAAAGAAGTAAAATAGTATATGCTGTCTGATTTCATTCCCATGAAGCTCTAGAATAGGCAAAACTATGGCGATGGTACTAAAAATATTAGATGCCTGAGCTTGAGGGATTAATTGAAAAGGGGGTAAAGAAATGTTCTGGGGCAATGAAAATGCTCACTTTATTAATAGGGGTGTAGGTTACATGGGCATATATACTTGTCAAAACTCAATAATTGTAACAGTTACAATCTGTACATTTTGATGTAGATAAATTATTCTTTGACAAAAACAAAACACAGAAGGAACAGTAATTAAAGTTTTCATCAGGCTAATATTTCACTTTATCTCTTTAGACTATAGAATAGTTTTAAGGATATTCATGAAAACCAATTCTGAGATCATTTTTATTGCTAAAAGTTCCAGCCCCAGCCCCAAATGCTTTCACCACTATGACACAGACTAGTAATTATCTCCCCGTATCCAATCACCCCTTCTGCTTTTGTTACTCCTAAGTTTTGTTGGGTTCATGGATCACTAGCTAAAGACCACACTCCCCAGCCTTTCTTGGAGCTAGATGTGGGTATATGATTAAGTTTTGTCTAATCGAATGTAAGTAATGTATGCAACTTCTAGGTTGTGTCCTTAAAGGGCAAGGAGTATGCTTTCTGTTCCACTTTTCTCTTCTCTGCTGGCCAAAATGTCCTCCCAGCAGATGTGATGTTCAGCCAATTTCAAACATGTAGGTAAGACAATGATGGATAAAGGGAATTTGGCTTCGCACCCTGTCAAGCCACCAACACAGCACCAACCACCTACCGAGACTTCTAAAGAGGAAAGAAATACCTTTCTCTCTTATTTATTCTGCTGCATCTGGAGAGACCTTTGCTATAGCCATCTAATCCATGTCCTAATTAATATAACTGCCTTATGTTTAGGCAACTTCCATAGGATCCTGCTTTGGGAATCCACTAACATCTGCTTGAGAAGAGGATTGCAAAGGGATCTGATGGAGGGATCACTGTCACGCTGGATCCGCAGCACCCACTTATGAACTTCCAGCCCAAATGAGGCAGCTACTCTGAGAAATACACAGGTCACACCATAGCTCAGCTTCCCTGTGTGGCTCATAAACTTCCTCATAAACACTGCATCCCAGGTGCAGAGGACTTATAGAGCCAGCAGCTGGACCTTCCTAGGAAACCTCTCAGCCTTTGTGTCTCCAGAGGAAAAGCTGGGGACCAAACTGGCCTTCTTGTTATCTTCCCTGACTCCCCAGAGAGATTATTTCCCTGTCAGCCTGACTGGCTTTCAAAGTTTCATCCTGTCTCACCAGTTTACATTTTGCTTATTTTAGTTTCTTTGCCACTGGTTTTAACACAGCAAGCTTTTTATATTTCTCACTGCTTTTTAATCTTCCCCTTTAATATCCTCTGGATCAATACTGACTTTCCTGACACAAATGTGCCGAGACTTTTTTAACCGCTTAGATACTTCCTTACACTTTGCACTTCCCAAAATACATTCAATTCTTTCAACACTTTTTATTTTTAAACAAGCCTTGAGTTAAGCAGAAAAAATTTGGTATCTCCATTTTACAGATGAGATACTTGAGGCACAGTGCAAATAATTCGTCGATGATTATATAAAGAGGTGACACAAAATTAGGTCTCCTGATGACAAGTCTAATACTCTGCTCACTAAACCGTGATCTCTCTCCTTGGTACCTCGTTTGAAAGTACAGGATTATAGACATAAGCAGAGCACTCATCATTAGACAAGGAGATGATGAGTGAGGACAAAAGATGAGGATTTTAAATGTCTGCAAATTAATCTTCCTTCCCTGTTTGGCAAATGGTACCATCATGAATCCAGCCATCTAAGACAGAAAAATAGACTTTATCCAAGATATTTCCCTTTAAATCATTCCTCACTCAGTCATTTGCCGTGTTTCAACCTGTTTAAAATGTCAAAAAATATGTCTCACCCTTTTATTTTGACTGTTACTTTTTGAACCTTTATAATATCCTGTATGGTTGAATCAATAACTTTATAACTTCTGTCCTTGTCTCTATTTTTTATCTCCTCTGATCCACTCTGCACACTGCTACCCCATGATCTTTCTATAAGACAAATCTGACCCTGGCACTTTCTGCTTGAGCTGCTTTAACTGCTTCCTTTAATTTTCTGGATGAAATTCACATTCTTCATCTTCATATTCTGATTTCCACACGCTTCTGCCAATTCTTTCCTTCCCCTTCTCTGCATTGATCCTTTGTTTGGCCCACACTGAGCTATTAGAAGCTTTTCTAATGCCTCATTCCATTTTCTGTCTCTATACGAGGTTCAAAAACTCAAATATATTTAGAGGTCAAGCAGGTAACAAAAGCACCCTATGTATAGGTAATAGGAAGCCGCTGAAACTACGGCATGCGTGCATAAAAGCATTTAGATTCAAATTTTTAACACACTGCTGAGATAAAACAGAACAATTCTAAAAGTCTATTTCAATTTGCAGGCAGCCAAATTGTAACACTTGATTGTGTTTTTGTATATGTTATTTCATCTATTAGCAATATCTCTATTTCCTTCTACTTTGTCTCACTCACTCCAACTAATTCTTCAATATTCAACTTGATTGTCACTTCTTCTGATCACAGCCCTTCTCAGTTGGATAAGGGCTCTCCTAACGTGGACTTTGTGCATTTTTCTGCCACTTCTAGTATAGTGTGAAATCTTCAAGTCAAAGATTGGCTATGTCTTATTTAACCTGAACTTCCAATGTCCAACATAAAATTGGTGCTCAATGAATACTCGAGTGGATGACTGCATGAGTAAATCAATTTATTTTTGAATGAGATGAGTGACAAGAAATGAATGGCCTACATATATCATGCTGACCTATATATCTGGAACGATGTCTATGCTGACAGGGAATGCATTTTCCCTATGGGTTCCACCTTATTCTCATCAGAGCAGGACTATTTCCTATAGTTCTGAGGTAATGTTTCTCTTTAAGCTCTCCATGTTCCACTTATTATTTTAAACAGCTGAATATCAGTAATCTGGGTTTAAACAGAAACACCCTTTCCTCCTGAAAATCACAACTAACATTTTGTTTCTCTTTGCTTTGCAGTTAATTGACTGTCATTGCATAATATATAACAGACAAATGCCGTCACATCAGAGTTCTATTTCCAAACAAATACCACATCATAAAAAGCAATTAAATATTAAGATCATAATCTCTTTGTCTTCAACAATCTATATGTGTGTAATGTAGCAAGTTAACATAATAGGCTCATAATTGACTTGGAGAATGAGGTTGGAGGAATAATGACATGAAATGGGTTTCAGAAAGAACGGAGGAGACAAGTCTTCAAAGTCACGGGGGGGCAGGGAGAAAGAAAGTGGCTAGCAGAGAGAATCTTTATAGGAGATGTTGTGCCTTAGCTCAGTAACAAATTGAGATGGAGGCAAGAATGATCCAGAGAAAAGAATGAAGGACTCACTTTCTTCTGGATGTTACAAAAGTAGTAGATGCCAAATAACTGAAAAAATAAAGCTTTACTGAATAGCATGCAAGCAGAAATAGAAAGAGAGATACACAGTCATGAAGTTAGAACTGAGCTCCCAAGGCGGATCTGTGCAGGGAATAAGGGGCATCAAGCTGCTGCCTAGTTAGAATGAGATCATTAGAGGAACGTGATTATAATCAAGCCATTTCTGTACATGACACCAGGATCTCACATCTGCCTGCAACTGCACACTCTGAAGAGACTGCTGATTGAGGTTGGAAAAATGAGAAGAGTAAATTGGAGCCAGATAAACATTTTGCTTTGAATTTACCGATGAGTGTACTTCATAATAAAGAGAGGCCTATTGCAGAAACAGGGTCAAGAAGGACTGTCAAAAGGCTTTGTTCTATTCCCTTACCTTCGGGAAGAATGACACCTAAGCCAGCAGGCGTATGAGAAAGGCTCAGCCTAACTTGCAGTGAGGAGCCCCACCAAACCTTCCAGGGAATGATTTATACAAATATTTACTTGACAGGCAACCTTGAGCAAATGCCAGGGTTTTTCCCCATTTGTGGGGGGAAATTCTGAAGACAGGAAAGTTGCAAATGTGTGGATTTTCTATTGCCCATCACATTCTTGGGCAGCACTCAGGGATCTAGCTGGACATTCATCAGAGTAGGAGACAGACCATAACCCTCAGTCCTGGGGACTTTCAAGCTTCACAATGGGGAAGCACCAACTCCTGCACTGGTTCAATTAAGGTCTGGGGTCCAAGTCTTGTGGTGATAGCACTATTACCTGGAAAGAACATTGGCCTATAGCTCTGTCTCTTGACCTCAGCATTTATGGTTGGAAAAGACACCCACCCTTGGTGTGAGCAGGGAGCGGAGGTCCCACATCATTCACCAACTTAAAACTGTTGAGTAACATTCCACTGCTAATAGGATGAAATCCAAAGTGCAGCATGGCATGCTTGGCCTTTCCAGATTTGAGCCCTACAAATCTGTTCAAAATGATCCATTCTACTCACCCACATCTCCCTCTACTGGGCAACACTGAACACCCACACTTTTCTACGTCTTTTTGCCTTTGCATATACTATTCACTTTTCTTGCAATAGTCCAACCCAAGCATAACTATGGGGATTCTTACCCATCTTTTGATACCTGCTCTAATGTATCCTCCTGTTATGATGATGACAAGGATCCCTCAACAGAACTTCTTCCTCCCTCTCTTTGGCCACCATGCCCCTCATGAATCCTTCTACCATGTAATGCATGAGGGTAGTTCAAAAAGCTCATGGGAAAATGGAATTAGAAGATAATACTAATCTTCTCATGAAATTTTTGAAAACCCCTTGTATGAATCATACAAGTAAAGCACTTAGAAAAACACGTTGCCAATAGAATACACTCAATAATTGTTATATAATATAACTATCACCAAATTTTGTAATTATTGGTCTATCTCTGCATCTGTCTCTACTACTAGACTGTGAATGCCCAAAGGGAAAGGAATGGAAAGTGCACTTTCCATTCCTTTATCTTTGCACTCCCTGTATACTCACTCCAGCTCTGTCTCTAGTTAGAATATAAATAACTCTCTCATTTTTATTCTCAAGTAAAGGAAGATTATTGCAGTATAAACAGCTTTATAGGAAGAAATACCTGGATTCAAAGCCCAACTCTGTCATCTACCACCTGTAGGATTTTTAGTATAATTCTTAACTCCTTAGATCTTTAGCTTCTTCACCTGTAAAATAGATTTTTTTTAAAAAAAAATCTATATTGTAAGTTGCTCTTGAGGTTATATGGGGCCATATGTATTAAGATGTGGTACATGGTAGGTACATGGTAAGATGCCATAAATGTACAACTTACACCTGAAGGTGAAGATGTGAAGGTCCTCAGTATGCAGAGGTGGAAGTGTGTTAAAGGAAAGAATTTATTAGAGGAGAAACTTCTTCCAAAGTTCATAGTTACCAAAAAAAAAAAAAAAAAAAAAAGAGTCGTACAAACTTTTTCAAACTACTTTGCTCTTTTACTGTGAAATACAAAAGGATGTCACTGTGTGCATTTGGCAAAGATTCTTACCCTTAATGTGAAACTTGAGGAAATCTGAAATGCGATCTTGAGTTTTTTTAAAAATCAGATCAGCAGTATTGTGCTCATCTCTTTTAGAAACTGATTCAGTGAAAAAGTACTTCAGCTCAAAACTGAAGAATGTAGGACATTGAACTTAAGGAATGCTACTTTCCTCTGAACCTGGTGCTGGAGGAACACGGAAGATTTAAATTTTTGGATAAGTCTAGTTTCTCTCTGCTCCTCCTCCTCCCTCCCTTCCTTCCTTCTTTCTTCACTCTCCTCTCTTTGTCTCTTTGAATAATAACAATTATCAAAAAGGATCAGCATTTTAGGCATAAAATACTAAAGACTTTAATTTACTGTAGAATCATTCAAAGTAAAATCCTGATTTTTTGTTACCCGTGTCTTTCTTTTGGTTGAGGAATTACAAGCAGAACTAGTTATGAAGTAAAAAATGGAAGAATGGCCTCTGGTTATGCAACAGTCATTACTCTGGGGTTTTAACAGCCTCTGCAGTGCTGCATTGTACAAAGCACAGGGGTGCATTTAATATCTTTGTGTCGCCCTGTCAAGTTTTTCTAATATTCTTAGACACAATAGTTGGTTTCCTCAGAATTCAGCCTCACCTTTGCTACTCAATTTGTTGCTTTCTTTCTTAAGGATAATAACCAATATTTATATTACTCAAGCAACTAAGAAATTTTGTTTACTTTGCACTATTTCCATTGATATTCACAACAAATTCAGTCATGAAAGGAAGCCAAGTAGTAGGATCTGCACTTAAAAGGACATGAACTGAGAATTCGAGAACTCAAGTGACTCTGCCCAGCATTACACAATACTTATCCTCAAACCAGGATCTCCAAGCACAGGACTCGGTCAACTGTAATAGCAGGTGCTGACCAGGTATGGACAGGACTACAATCCAAGAGTGTGTCAGGCTCTGAACTCCAGGTCCACCTTACCAAGTGTTTAGGGCTGCTTCAAGGATGCAGTAGCATCATCTCTTGCTTCTACTGCCTTTCTGCTCAGCTGTAAGATGTCCTTTGAAATAAAGTTTTCTTTCAGAAGGATTCAGAACTCATAATCCTCTCCCCACCCACCCCACCAGTCTTTCTGATTATAGTTTGTGTTCTATCCTGAGAACTTCTCGATTCCTTTTATGAAAACAGATGAAGGAGGGCAGGGAAAGGGAAACAGGGATAGAAATCCCAATTCTCTGAGTAGAAAAGTGGCACAGCTTATGTCCAGGCTATTACTTTCTACCTTTGGAAAGTTGCCAGAAACTGGAAGTTCTTATTACAAACTTGCCTCCATCAGGCTGTGACTTTGCTCCAAGAGTAAAAGTGTTAAACTCAGACCCTTTCTCATTTCCCCCTCCTGCACTCTAATAGAACTTACTTCTTTAATGGTCAAAGCCATGTAGGGGGCAGTTTGTGGCTCTTATTTTAAATTATAGAGGAGGGGCAAGGGGAGGGAAAGAAAAGAAAGAGAAAGGAAAGGAAGAGAACAAGAAAAAGAAAAAATTTATTTGGCTCAGCTTGAGTCATTCACATCATGTCCAATCACCTTCAGCCAGAAAGAAGTAAGAAAAGGACAACAAATTAGTCCCAGCGCAGAGCTTAAATGATGAGAACAGTGAATAATCCAACACAGAACTGAAAGAAAAAAACAAAATACCTACAGACTAGAAACAAAGTTTGATATCAACTAGTAAAGATCTAATATCACCAAAGAACACCTATAAAACCTAGAAGGACTGGAAGCCCCCTGGGCTCCCAAGCCAGGGTGTGGGGAGGGCTGAGGGCCTCAGCCACGTTCCCCTCGACATCTGCAACCAGCCCAGTGATGACCACAGAGCCACCACCGGAAACACCCTGGGCTCTCAAGCCAGGGTGTTGGGGGGCCGACGGCTTCAGCTACACCCCACTGACATCGGCATCCAGCCCAGCAATGATCCGAGCCACCACTGGAAGTCCCTTGATCTCCCCTGCTGGAATGAGGGGAGTGCCAGGGGCCTCAGTCATGCCCCCCCTTCTTCCTTTTCTTCTCACCCCATATCCCCCACTCCTCCACAACATCTTAGAATGAGGCATGGAGCCAGAGGAAGCCAAACCCAGCTGCAACCCAGCAGAGAGCACTCCAAAAACACCATTTCCATGCAGGTAGCCCACCATAGCCACTGCAATTTCTATGGCTGCTGCAAAAGCAGCTAATCTATAGCAGCAGTCGCAGCCACCATGCAGATGGCACGCCAGACTCTCAAACTCAACTGCGTTGACACAAGGAGAGGCACCAGCAGAGACCAAAAAGAAGAAGAGGTCCTCTCTCCACAAAGAAGGGGGGAAGGGAAAGATTGGATAAGGGGCATAAAGAATAAGTATGATTTGTAACAATGAATATGCTAACCAAAAATAAATTTAAAAAAGAATAATAATAACAATTAAATGCAACACATTGGTGTAGATACACTATGCTATCAGGATGCAACAGAATGATAGATCCCATCTAGGTGGTTAGCAAAGAATTCTGAGAGAAGTTAGAAAAATCTTGAGAAAAAAATTTACTTGATTTATGTAGCAAACATTTGACACTCTGATAGGCTTTAATGAGCAAAATAATTTCAGTAAAATAATTTGATTCCTTTCCTAAAGGAATCAAAGAAGTTTCTGAGATAGAAAATAAGAGACCACTACATTAAATGGAGTGACCGTGGAAGTCCACTCTGAGAAGGTAGTATTTATACTGAGATTTAAGGGATGAGAGGTATCAACCATGTGACGGGAGGACAAAAAAAAAAAA